>NC_046662.1:9152345-9185099 GCF_010883055.1 Belonocnema kinseyi | reverse complement strand
CCTCATACAATCATCCACCCACCACCCCGCCAATGTGATGCACTCGTCCAAAATCTCTTAAAATCCTCATTCTCTTACCACCCCCCTATTTATCCCCTATTCACCCACGACGAAAACATGGCTCATCAAACCCAGGCTCCTAGAGATACGTGTAACGCGAGGTTTTGTATGCAAAATATGTCAATCATTGCTTGAGCAGGCCAGGGAATAATTTGATAAATTTAAAATAGTTTCAATAGTGGCATAAGTTTTGAAAAATAGTATCATAACAACCTTTCAGAGATCATGACACAAGGCTTGATCCTCCCAGAGAGACTCACAGATGTATCCCCCCCCCCCCCCCCCCCCCCCCCCCACCAATTCAAATAAAAATGTATTACATTTTCAACAAACACAAATCTTATACCAAAGAGTTGGATTCGCAACCAAATAGTTGAATTTTTAAGTAAATGAAACAACTTTTTAACCATATGGTAGTGGAATTTCAACCAAATAAACGAATTTTAAAATAAAAGAAAAAGTTAATTTATACCACAAACGAATTTTTCAGCATGCAGCTTGAACCCAAAACAATTGTATTTTCAATCAACTAGTTTAATTTTTAAGCCAAGAAGATAAATATTTAGAAGTGATTTGATTTTTTAATAAAAAATAGTGGAATTTGTAACAAACAACTTAGTTTAAAAATTTTTGACGAAAAATTAAATAGTTCAATTTTCAGTTGAAAAAATTGGTTTTCTACCAACAAACACCACTTTTTCAATAAACCCGTTAAATTTGTAATACAAAAAGGTAAGGTTCCTACAAGATAATTGAATTTTAAACTACAAAGTATAAATTTTCAGTTGACAAAATTGATTTCTAAACCAAAAAAAGGTGAATTTAAAAAAGCACTAAAATTTGTAATATAAAAATAACCTAAATCTAAAAATTTTTTAAATTCATGATTGACCCAAAAGAAAGAAATTTTCAACCAAATATTTAAATTTTCAACCACAGAGATGGATCTTGAAATAATAAAATGAATTTTGAACATATTAGTTCTACTCTCAACCAAGCAGTTAAATTTACAATCCATTCAATTAGTTTTCTACTAGAAAAGCCGAATTTACAACAATATACGTGAATTTTCAACCAGTATTGAAATTTTTCTTTAAAATGATCCATTTTCTAAAAAAGAGAAGAATTTACAACGAAATGCATCAATTTTCAACCAAACCGTTAAATTTTCTACTAAAAAGGATAAATTTTTAACAAATAATAAAACAGTTACATTTTCAATAAACAATTGATTTATAACTCAAAAAGGAGCTGATTTTTCAACAAAATATGTATTTGAATTTTTTACCAAATAGATCTTTAACTAATTAATTGAATTTTTAACAAAGTATTTCAACCGTTAAGCCAGTCATTGAATTTTTAACAATATATTTTAACCTTTAAGCTAGTCATTGAAATTTTTATCAAGAAGATTAATTTGCTGTCAAAAAGATGAATTTACAACAAAACGCTTTATTTTTCAACGAAACTGTTACATTTCCAACTAAAAAAGATTAATTAAAAACAAATATTAAAATAGTTACATTTTCAGTAAACAGTTTATTTTTAACCCATAAAAGAAACGAGTTTTCAAAAAAATATTGAAATTTTCAACTAAGTAGGTGGATCTTCAACTGATAAAATAATTTTTTTACAAATTAGCTCAACCATTGTTCAAATTTCTCCTAAAAGTGATCAATTTTCAACGAGTAATGGGTATGGTTAAATTTTAGTGGAAACAATTAATTTTCAACAAAATAATTAAATTCCCATCCAAACAGATAAACCTTTAACTAATAAAATGAATTTTTAACAAAGTAATTCAACGAGTGTTAAAATTTCTCCTAAAATTGATCAATTTACAAGAAATAATGCTCTACAGCTAATATAATGGTTTTTTTTACCAAAAATAGTTTTTCTTTTAACCGAAAAATCAAATTTTAAATCCAAAAGATTTTCATGCCAACTTGTTAAAAGTTTTATCAAAAACAGATGAATTTAAAAAAATTGGAACTTACATTATCAATTTAAAAAAAAATTCTTACGAAAATAAGATTTTTGAACAAAATGGTTTATTTTTCAAACGAAGATGTAAATTTTCATCTAAAATGATCGATCAACACACAAAAAATGAATTTTTAACGAAATACATGAATATTCAACTAAAAAGGAAACAATTTTAGGAACAATTCTAATACATACATTTTCGGTTAAAAATGTTAATTTTTAAACAGAAAAACACCAATTTTTAACAAAGACCAAAAAAAAAAGATTTTTCAGCGAAATAGTTTAATTTTCAAACAAATAGTTTTATTCATGCAACAAAAAAATTTTATACGAATTAGTTGAATTTTCAATGAACTTTTTTACCAAAGAAGATCCATTTTTTCATAAAAAAATACGAATTTTTAACAAAGCAATTGAATTTTGAAACAAAAAACTACTTTCTAGCAAAATAGTGCATTTTTTAACAAAACACACATAGCCAAATTTTTGAACAAAATGCCACTTCCTAAAAAAATAGTTAAATTCACAACAAAAACTATAAATTCTCAACAAAAAATTTTCATTTTTAACCCAATTTTCTTATTTTCAAGGCAAAAAGTAGAATATTCTGCTAAAGAACCTGAAAAAATAAATTTTCAATTCCGAAAAGATTAATTCTCAGCGAAAAATATAATACATGGTTGATGTTTCAACCAAAAATTTATTTTTTAATAAAAAACAATTTAAACTAGATAAAAAAGGCCAATTTACAATAAAATTTCAAGCCAAAAAGATTTTATGTTATTATTAATTATATTTATAATAGTAAATTTAAGATCTTGAAATTTGTTATTTTTTAATTTACTTAATAAAAGGTCTCAATTAGAATAATCTTGGTTTAAATAATATTATAGAATATTCTTATAAATATGTTCTAATGATATTAATTATATTACAAAATTATTTGATATCTTAATTTAAAGTAATAAATCTCAAAAAGTAAAGTAATAAATTTAAAGTATAAATCATTCATAAATTAATTTTGCATAAAAAGTTTAAAAAGGCGAATTCCCTGCCAAAATTTTGAATTTCAATCCTAAAATATTAATTTAATAAAAAAAGTTTATTTTCAATTAATGAGTTAAATTTTAGGCAAACAGTGATCAATTTTCGACCAGAAAAATAGAATGGTTAAATTCGCAATTTAAAATAAATTTTCAACAACAAAAAAAAACGAATTTTTAACAAATTAGTTTTACTTTCAGCCAAGCAATTCAATTTTTAATCAAAAAAGATTCATTTCCTACCAGATAAGACGGGTTTACAAAAAAGTAAATAAATTTTTAACAAAATTAATAGATTTTCAATCAAAAACGATCAATTTTCAACCTATAATATAATATTTAAATTGTGTGGTTAGAAGAGCTGATTTTGAAAAAAAAATTATCAATATAGTTGCATTTTTGATCAAGGTATCAAATCTTTGAAATTCTCTAAAATAACATAATAACCAATAAAATCTGAAAATGCTTTTTAAATTCGTTGAAAATGTGTCTTTTTTAGTCGTATTGAACTGTTTTTGATTTTAAATTTAAATCTTTTTTGGCTTAAAGAATCAACAATTGGCTTCTGTTAAACTACTTTGTAAAAAATTAATTTTGTGTTTTTCTTTTCTAAAATGTATCTTTTTAGTTAAAAATACAGCTGTTTGGCCGTATTCTAACTTTTTTGTTGAAAGTTAATATTTCCCGGTTGCAAATTTGACTGTGTTGTAGAAAATTTCTCTCCTTGGCTTCAAGATTTAGCACTTGAGAATAAAATTAATATATTTGATTGAAAATCGAGTTTTTCGTTGAAAACTAATATTTCTGGTCGCAAATTCAACTGGTTAAGGATTCAACTATTTAGATAAACATTCATCTGTTTAGTTAAATCCAACTGCTTAAAAATCATTTTCTTTTATTTAGTTTCTTAAATTTAAAATTTAAATAATTCATTTTTGTTTTAAAGTTTACATTTTTTAGTTAAAAGTTCAATTTTTTCTTGAAACTTCACCTATTTTAAATTAAAATTGATTTATTTGTTAAAAGTCCATCTTCTTGGTTGACAATATTTAATTTTTTAACAGAAAATTTAACTTTTCCATCAACAATTTAATTCTTGTATTAAAAATTCAACGACCTGCTACAAAATTCGTCTTTTTAGCTTAAAAAGTCGACTAGTTGGTTACGAAAGCAACCACTACATTTGTTTGTCAATAATATTGATTTTATTTTAATGTATCGGCACTATTATATATTTCACTTTTTAATCAGTAAAGTATCACGTACTGCAAAATCTTTGCAAACACTCTCCTATCTGACACTTTTTGACGTTATATTATGCCTTCCCCCTCCCACTCGCCTTTAGAGCGTCACGTAATATGTGAACGCTCTCTAAGTGCCCGGAATACTAATGAAAATCCACGGCAATTACGGTAAAAAACGATGTAATTTACTTGAAATATTTCACCTACCCAGCACCGCGAAGCCTATTCCTCGTCTTCCAATCCCTAGCCCCCAACTCAGTTTGCAATAACGAGTAGCGGTTGGGATAAGAGAGAGATGAGTTGAGGGAACAACAGTGCAATGATTGAGGAACGAAGATATAAGCAAAAGAAGATGAGGATAAGGAAAAACTGAGTGAGGGCGAGAAGTAGGATGGACGAATAAGGGAAAAAGGAATATAGAAAACTATGCTTGCCGAAGTACGAGCACCCTTGGTGATTTGCGTACTCTATCCCAGTCTATCCTGGCTAGCTGGCACGCCCGATCCTGGCACTTGAGGCTTTAAATGCCAGGCACGACACAGGACTGAATATTAATCATACAAGCGAGCTGTCAATCCACGTCAAGTGGAGGGGGTAAATCTACAATCGGCCCAGAGTTGATTCGAGTTTGGCGGCTTTTGATGACAGGGATTTTTTGGCTTTTGTATGATAGTGGGAAGTGGATTCGATGATGCAAATCAGAGTTGAGGTTTGCTGATTAGGGGTTACGCATGATGGTTGTTGAACAAAGACTTTGAACATGGAATGGTGACGATCCGGACCTAAAAGATTTAGAAGTGTGTACTTCGAAATCAAAAATTAGGCAGTGAAAAATTAACTTTATATTCCAAAAAAAATCTCCAGTGTTCTAAACTATTTAAAAATAATTAGAAATTAGCTTAATGTTTTTTGGACTACCATTCTTTATACTATAAATTATACTGTCCGACATGATTTTATGAATTCATTGTCACGGGCAGAAATCCTTATGGGGATGGGAAGTAGTGAAGAATGACGTGCGGGTGGGGAAGTAGAGATGGAAAGTAAGGGAGGGGAAAAAGTGCGTGAGAAACACGATATTGAAAGGAAAGTGATATAGAGGGAAACTGATGGGAAGTAGGGAAAGGGGAATGATAAGTGAGTGAACGTAAAGAGAGAGAAGATAGGGAAGGTGAAGTAAGTAAGAGGAGAAGAAGTAGAAATATGTTAGTATGTAAAGAGAAATTAGGGAAGAAGGGGAAACTAGAGGAAAGAAAGGGAAGTACAGAAAAAATTACGGGAAGAGGCAGTAAGCGGAAGTGAGAAAAGGAGTATAGAGACTAAGTGAATAGAAAGAGATGATGATGCAGTAAAAGTATAGGGACTAAGGGTGTAGATGAAGTGAGGAGACGGCAACGACGGATGGTGAGGTATAGAAGGAATCACGAGAAAAGAGTTGGAAGGTGCATTAAGATATACGAATCAGGAAGGGGTTGCGAAGGCTGAGTAGGGATGGATTGGGAATTAGGGAAAGAAGGTAGTATATGTTATGGAATGTAATTAGATAAAGAAACCTAGACAAGAGAGTAGGAAACAAAGGGGAAATAACGGGGAGGGAAAATGAGAGGAAAATAGGGTAACGTGAATGGAAAGAAAGAATGATGCAGCAGAACTATGGGGATTATGGATTAATAGTGAAATGAGGAAAGTGAAGTAGAATGGGTAATGCAAAGGAGGCGGAAGTAAGAAGCGATGCGAAGGTGGAGTAAGGAAGGGAAAGCGAGAATAAGAAGGTAGTAAAGGAATTGTAAGCAGGGGAGTGGTAGATAAAGTCGTGGAATAGGTAGTACGGTTGAAGGGGAAAAGGAACTGGTGGAAAATTATAACACGGTAGTAGGATAGAGTAAGTAGGGGACGGGCGAAGTAGTAGGGATTTTGAGGTATGGGAGGGGAAGGAAGGAAGTGGAGAAAAATTATGAGATAGGCCAAAAAATTAAGAGGAAGTAACGAGAAGGTACAGTCAGGAAGAATCAGGGCAAGAGGAATGCGAACTGAATGAACAGGAAGAAAGAATGATTCAGCGGAGTGGAGAGAATGATCATGTAGGTTGAGTGAGGCAGCTCAAGTGGAGGGATAATAAGAATGAGATGAAAATATAAGGGAATCAGAAGGTGAAGTAAAGGGAGGGGAAGTATGGACAGAGAAGCAGTGAAAAACGGTAAGCAATGAAAGGGACTGGTAAGCAAAGTAATGGGATAAAAAGTAGGGAGTGTGTGAAAAGGGGAAGTAGGGATGGATGAAGAATAAGATAAAGGATGTGAAACCGAGGATGTGTGGGAGGATAGTGAAAATAAGAATATGGAAGTATGGAAGGGAAATTAGGAGATGATTGTACGTGGGATAAATGAAGGAGGGGAAGGGGCAATGGAAGAGGGCGATTGTAAAGATGCGAGTTCAGGAGAGGCTGATTGAAGAGAGGTTGAAAGGGGAGGGCAATGAATTTAAGTGAGAGGATAATAAGATACGATGGGAAGGGGTAGGAGAGAGGTATGATATTTGGGATAACGGAAGGAGGAATAAATTGGTGATTTGGAAAAGGAAGTAGGATGGAGATTGCAGAGGAGGATAGTCATTATAGCGATATTGAAGTATGAAAGAAGAATTAGAAGGTGATAGTATGTGAAAAAAGTCAAGGAAATGAAGAAGCAGTGGTAGATGATTATGAAGTTGGAAACTTGAGAGGGGATGATTAAAGAGAAGTTGAAATGGGAGGGGAATGAATGTAGGTGAGGGAATAATAATGTACGATCAGATGGGGTAGGCGGGAGGAGTGATCATACGAATAGGGAAAGTAGAAATGGATGGGGAATTTGGAGGAGGTAGGATAGAGGATGTAGAGTAGGATAATTAATGTAGGAATATGCAAGTATGGGAGCGGAATTAGGAGGCGATGGTAAATGGGAAAAGCAAATGAGGGGAAGGGTTAGAAGGAGAGGATGATTGCAGAAGTAAGAATTCGAGAGAGGCCGATTCAAGAGAGGTTAAAAAGGGAGGGAGTTTGAGCGCGCCTGAGGCGTGCGACTTTTGAATCTCGCGCTTCGCGCTCGATGATACATTCACCTCGCTCTACGCGCTTGGTCTCTGTATTTACCCCAAATTTGTTCACAAGACTTTTAAATGAAGGATCAAAGCCTCGACAACTATCATTTAGGGATTGTGAATTCTCTTTTGTTAAAGCTCTTTTAGCTTTTTTGTTTAACTCTATTATATCAAACGCATATTATATTTATTTATGTATCTCGGTCTGGGGTTGCTTATTCAGACATTATAAAATAAAGTACAAATCTTATTTTTAATGATGACTTTAATATTTTTTGCTTATTTCGCATTAAATTTAATTCTTAGGGACCCCGAAAAATGCAAATCGTTTAAATAAGCTTATATTATTACCATTCATAATATACATTAGTATTGGAACAAAAGTATTTTCTTTGTCTCATTTTTACGAATAAAAAAAGTGCCCATTCTACTTAAATAAAAATTATTATCAATCATTTTATTGCAACTTGTGTCGTTTCTCCATAAGTTTGATTTTTTAAATTCAATGTAGATATAATTATGTCGAAAAGTTTTGTTATATAAAATGTTATTGTATATTGTATCTTTTTTCCAAATATTTAATTTTTTACTTTTAATCTAATTTGTTACGATTAAAACAAAAACTACGAGTCCTATTGAAAATTATTCATGACGAATTTGAATGAGTTTTCGCTATTCTTCGGAAGAGCAACTTTTTTTGATTTAATTTTTTCATAGCTTCTGCCGTTTGTCCAAAACATAAATTTTTTTCATTTTGAATGTTGTTTTTTACAACTAGAAACGAAAATTACTTGTCCTATCAAAAATTGATTAATGACAAATTTCTAGATCTTTTCAAGGCGCGCAATTTTAGTTACTACATTTTTTCGTATCTTGCAGGGCTTTCAAAACTAAATCTTTTTCTTCTCTTGACTTGTTTTTATTTCTTTTGTTTTTTGGCTTAAAATGTTCATTTTAATTTGGTTTTTTTGAATTTTTTAAATTCTATAACTCTAATAATTTTCCTCTTACCGAAAAAGTTATCATAATAAATTGTTTAAGTTTTCTGTAGAAAATTCGTGTTTCTGGTAGAAAATGCGTCTTTTTTGGTAGACATTAAAATTTTTGTAGAAAATGCATCGTTTTTGGTTAGCAATTCAACTACTTGTTTAAAAGTTAAAATAAATTCTTTAAAATTTTTTTTTAGGAAAGAAGATTTATCGTTTTAGTTGCAAAGCGATCTATACGTTTAAAAATGTAACTATTTGGTAGAAACATTTTTTTAAGAATTATTTGGACTGAAATTTTAAATATTCAATTTCTTATTTGAACTTGATTTTTTTTAATTTGAATTTTAGAGAATTGGTTCAACGTTTATCATATCAGTTGGAAATTATTATTCATAGTAGCAAATCTAAAGACAGAAATTTAATTCATCCATTTTTAGGTTGACAATTTATCTTTTTTAAATAAAATTTCTTTTTTTCAATAGAAAATTCGTATTAGAAATTGAACTATATTATTGAAATTTTTTTCCAATTTTTTAGCCTGTGATTTTAACTATTCCATTTTGGGTAAAAAATATAGTTATTTTGTTGAAAATTTATCGTTTTGGTCGAAAATTCGACTACTTTTTTAAAGGTTAAACTACATTGTTAAAAATTAGTTTTTCTGTTTGAAGGTTCATCATTTTAGTTAAAAATTAATCTCTTAGATTTCAAATTTAACTATTTTGTTGAAAATCGTTAGTTTTTATTAACTCTTTCAAATACAATTTTAACTATTCTATTTTTGATTGGAACTTGATAATTCTAATTTAAAAATGATTTTCTTACTTTAGAAATACAACAAATTTGTTTCATGATGAATTACGTTTGTAAAAATAAAGTTTTTTTCTTGAAGATTCATCATTCTCGTTGTAAATTAATTTCTTTAGTCGAAAGTATAATTCTTTTGTTAGAAATTAGCTTATTTTGTGGAAAAATCATATTTTTTGTTGAAAATTATTCGCCTTCATTGAAAGTTCATCTTCTTCGTTGATGACTGATCTTTTTGATACAAAATAAACTGTTTTATTGAATATTCATTTTTCTTTGCTACAATAATATAATTATTTAATTGAAAATTAGTTTATTTTGTTGAAAAATCATCTTTTTTGGTAGAAAATTATTCCTCTTAATCAAAAGTTCATTTCCGTTAAAAATTCAGCTTTTTGGTTCAAAATCAACTATTTTGTTAAAAATGAATTTTTCTTTCCTAGAAATATATAATTATTTTGTTGAAAAATTGTTTATTTTGTTGGAAAGTCATCTTTTTGTAGAAAATTATTCGTCTTCATTGAAAGTTCATCTTCTTCGTTGAGAATTAATCTTTTTGGTTAAAAATAAACTATTTCGTAGAAAATTCATTTTTCTTTACTAGAAATGAATCCTTTCTACTAAAAATGTAATTTAACTCTTTTTGGATTGAAAATAAATCGCTTTGGTTCAAAATTTAACTATTTACTTAAAAGTGAAACTACATTCCTAAAAGTTGATTTTTATATTTGAAGATTCATCTATTTAGATAAAAATGTATTTCTTTGGTCGAAAATGTAATAATTTTGTTGAAATACAAATATTTTATGGGAAATTTGTCTTTTGTGGTAGAAAGTAATTCATCTGGATTAAAAGTTCATCTTCTTGCTTGAAAAATTAACTTTAATCTTCTTGATTGAAAGTTCATCTTCTTCGTTGAAGATTCATCTTTTTGGTTGAAAATCAACTATTTTGTTGAAAATTCATTTTCCTTTACTAGAAATGAATCCTTTCAACTGAAAATTTAATTTAACCATTTTTGGGTAGGAAATTTGTCGATATTAGTTTAAAATTGGTCTTTTTTGGAAGAAAAATAATTTTCTGGTTGAAAATTCGACGTTTTGGGTTCAAAATTATACTACTTGTTTAAAATTTAAACTACACTCTTAAAAGTTAATTTTCTTGTTTAAAGATTCATCCTTTTAGATAAAAATTCATCTCTTTGGTCGAAAACGTAATTTTTTCGTAGAAATGAAAATAATGTTTGGAAAATTTGTCTTTTTTGGTAGATAGTAATTCGTCTTGATTAAAAGTTCATCTTCTTGCTTGAAAAATCAACTTTAATTGTCTTGATTGAAAGTTCATATTTTTCGTTGAAAATCCATCTTTTGACTGAAAAAAAACTACTTTATTAAAAATTTATTTTTCTTTGCTTGAAAATTAAATTTTCTAGTTGAAAATTCATCTATTTTGCTAGAAATGAAATATGTTTACTTAATGTGCTGTCCAAAAACTACGAAATGTATAGAACTGGTTGAAATTTACAAGAATATTACAAAAATGAAGTCAACAATTACCCATTTTATGATGTTTATTGATGTGACAGATTATAGTTCAATGGATCTCGAGGTTCTTCATTATGTATACATATTCAAATGTTTCGCGATTTTTTGTTTAACAATAATGAAGACATAAATCGCTGATTTTAATACATTATCTAAGAACTAAACATTCTTATTAATTGAACAAGAAAACAATAGCAAGATAAATTAATATAAAATAAACTATATGTGTTGTTAATAAGAAGTGTTTCAGTGACTCACTGACTGATCTTCATTGGTCAGATCAAAAGAATGCTGAATAAAAAACTGATTAAACTTTCATGAGTCCAGCAAATTGTTCTTCATAAATTGTTTTTTTTTTTTCATTAACATGTTTAGACAATCATCAGCCAGTCATAAGGTATCCTAAATTATGCTACTTTCTGCTTTGGATTTCTCATGCAAAAAAAAAGAAGCAGAGGAAAAAAAGGCTCGAATGAGGAGAAAGGAAGAGGGCAACACAACAATATAGATGCACACACACATACACACATACACAGAAACAGAGACATACTATTGCAAACACAGAGAGAGGGTGGTGCAATGACCCGTTCACTGTAATGTATTATACCGTAATGTGGGCGACAATGCGTCGCTGGGATAATTACAACGGGTGCTGCGGAAGTAGCACCGACGAGGCAGCATAATAATCTTTTTATAAAGAACATTTTATCTTTTTATAGCTGATCATTGTCTACGTAATTTGCAAAACTTCCTGCTTAAAGTATTGGGTATTTTTCATCTGTATCATCAACACGGAAATAAAAAACACTTCTCTTTCTAAAATAAAATTTCACAATTCACAAAAAATTTATATGTAGAGGAAGTGAAAATAATATAAAGGAATTCGATGAAAGTAATGAAAATTCCAGGTCCATTTAAAGAATTCAGAAAAAATTTATAAATTGTCAAAACAATTCAAGCTAAATGCAAAATAATCGAAATGAATTTAAAAAAAATAGATTTATTTTATTAAATGTAGTATAATATTAAAAGGAATTCAAGGGAATTCAATAGAAATCAAATGGGAAATCGAGAATACTTTTCGTTCCAGAATAAGCTTTGCAATTCGAAAATATATTTATAAGAAATTTCAAACTAATTCCATGAAATTTATGAAAATTGCACGGTGATTTTAACAAATTCTGGATAAATTCATAAGAATTAAAAACAATTGATAATAATTTTAATCAATTTAAAAACTTTTAATTGATTTGAGTAAAATTGATATGAATTTAGATGACATCTGTAAAAATTCTAGGTCAATTTTAACGAATTAAGGATAAGGTAATAAGCATTTAAAATAATTGAAATGAATTGATAACAAATTCAATAATTTCAGTAAAATCAGTATGAATTTAAAGGGAATCAAAGGAATTCAAGAGAAATCAACTTGAAAGTCGAAACTACTTTACTTTTTAAGTTTAACTTTTACAATTCACAACAAATTAATATATAGACGAATTAAAAGCAATTGAAAACAATTCAATCTAAATTCAAAAGAATTGAAATGAATACGGAGAATTCCACTTATTTCTTTTCTATAAAATCGGTATTAGTTTAAAGGAATGTAGGGAAATTTAAAAGAAATCAACTCGGAAATCAGAAATACTTTTCTTTCTAGAATAAAATTTTACAATTTACAAAAAAAATATGTGTAAAGGAAGTAAAAATAATATAAAAGAATTCTATGAAAGTAATGAAACTTCCAGTCTCATCTAAAGAATTCAGGAAAAATTCATGAAATTTCAAAACAATTCAATAAATAAATAAATATATATATATATATATATGAATATTAAAATTATTATTATTATTTTTCTATAAAATTCATTTCAAGAGTAATCAACTTGGATATTAAACATACTTCTCTTTCTAGAATAAACTTTTACAATTCACAAGAAAATATATAAAGGAATTCAAAGGAATCCGATAAAATGTATGCTAATTCTGGGTTAATTTTAACAAACTCAAGATATATTCATTAGAATGTAAAATACTCCAAGCTTAATTCAAAAGAATTTTTCAAAAATTTTTTCAATATTTTATTCATTCAATGAAAATTGGTATGAATTTTGAGCAATTCAACAAAATTTAACAGAAATCAATTTGAAAATACTTAACTTTGTAGATTAAGCTTTTTCCATTAACAAAAAAAAATATATATATAAAGTGGTTTAAGAAAATTAAATCTAATCGATGAAAATGCAAGAAGAATTATAGTGAATTTAGAATAAATTTATAAGAACTCAAAAGAATTCAAACAATTCACTATATTCACTATATTCTTTGAATTCTTTTGAGTTCTTATAAATTTATTCTAAATTCACTATAATTCTTCTTGAATTTTGATCAATTAGATTTTTAGATCAATTAGATCAATTAGAATTTAAAATACTTCAAGTTAAATTATAAATTATAAATTATATATATATATATATTCCTCTAAATTCGTCCAAATTTTACTTGAATAAATGAAAATATAAAAAAAAGCATGTAGATTCTTTTGAATTTAACTTGAAGTATTTTAAATTCTAATGAATTTATCCTGAATTCGTTGAAATTGATATAAAATTTTCATAAATTTTATAAAACTCTTTTGAATTGTTTTAAATTTCTTAATATGTATTTTTTGGAAATTTTAAAAGTTTATGCTAGAAAGAGATGTATGGTCGATTTCAAAGTTGACCTTTTTTGAAATCCCTTGAATTCTTAGAAATAGGTGGTTACTGTTTGTAACGGAATCAATACGACGATCCAGCAAAAGCCTCGTGCACCCTAAGAACACGGAGCGACCCAAGGACTACCGCCTTCTACATTTTTTCCGAAAGTGTTTTAGTATATTGTTGACACACAGGAATGCAGAAATGATAAGGACGATTAGTTTAACAGAATATTCCGGGTACAGTCGATGCAACTCCCTTATAAGATCTCGATACCTCTCTTTCTTTTCATTCTCCTTGGCTATGATGTTTTTGTCAGCTGTTGCCAAAAATTCGATAACGAACATGGTTCGCTTCTCAAAGTCAAGAAGAACCATGTCAGGCCTCGAGTGAGCAACAAAAACAATTGTCGAGAATATAAAGTTCCAGTATATGCGGCACTTCTCATTCTCGACAATTGACTCGATTTCCCTAGGAGCATTTAGAGGAGCAATATTAAGCCTAATGCCGTAAGAGTGACAGGGATGGTAAGAAAGCACTCTTAGTGCCGCATTGTGCCTTTGAATGAAGGTCGTTCCCGCGTGAGTCGGACAACTAGATAGTATGTGAGCTAAATTCTCGTGGTGTGCATGGCACGCCCTACATCTGTCATCAGGAATGTCTTGGCTCAAAATGTGGCGACGATATGTTAAGGTGGAAATGACACCGTTTTGGCATGCCGAAATGAAACCCTCCGTGTCAGACTTCAATCCGGGCGATTTAAGGAAAGCAAACGTTAGCTCGCAAGACATTGACTGATCCTTCGCATTTCTGTGGAAGATACCGTGCATCCTCTTATCGAGGAGCTGTTTACGAAAGTTTTTCTCTTGTGCTTTCTTAATCCGGGCTTTCAGGAGTGAGTACTCGAGATAAATAAGATTTGATGCATTTTCCTTACCCCTAATACTGAAGTTAAGTCCGAATGTTTCAGCAGCCTCCTCCGCTGCTTTGTACAGAAACGCTCCTTTGCCCACTTCTTCGTGATTCCTGACGATTTAAGGAGAGGGTCTCTTCCATTTGCAACTCTATGTGCTGTACCCAGAATAATCCTGTTGTAAAGACATTCAAGACTCAATATTCCGCGGCCACCTGGATGGCGTGAGATGTACAGTCGCGGAACGGAAGACTTAAGATCCATGCTTTTGTTCATGTGCATAACCTTTCTTGTCCCGATATCAAGAGATCTGAGCTCGTTCTTCGTCCATGCAACTACTCCAAATGAATAGAGTAGTACCGGGACGGCAAGCATGTTCGTTGCAGATACTTTATTCTTCGCCGACAGTTCAGAAGACCAAGTCTGCCGGATGAGACGTTTGTATCTGCTTCGGAGAGTATCCTTTATAGATGTCACATCCTAAATGCGGCTTTGTGGTACGCCCAGGTATGTATAAGTCTCTCCAGCGCAAAGGTGTCGTATAGCGCTTCTATCAACTAGCTCAGGATCTTCAGGGATGCCATTAAGTTTTCCTCGCTTCAAATAAACCTTGGAGCTTTTATCTAACCCAAATTCCATTCCAATTTCCTTAGTATGTCGTTCGACAATCCCTAGAGCTAGATGTAGTTTCTCTTTGTTTTTAGCATAGATCTTAAGAACGTCCATTTAAAATACATGAGTGACCTTGTACTTTCGATCTGCAGGTTTGCCGCACAAGTACCCGTCGGAATGGCGAAGTGCTAGAGATAGTGGCAATAATGTAAGGCAAAAGAGGAGTGGGCTCATAGTGTCGCCCTGAAAGACACCTCTCTGAAAGGTGACCTTGTTAGTTGTCACACGATTTTTTCCAGATGAAATAGTAAATCTGATTTTCCAAAGCGGCATCAATCTCTCTAAGCACCTCACTATTTGCGGATGGACCTTTAAGATTTCCAAAAGACAGATGATAAGTCTATGGGAGGTCGAATCGAAAGCTTCCCGATAATCAATCCAAGCCATCGATAGGTCACGCTGGTAGAATTATGCATCTTTGCAGACACATCCATCGATGAGCAGGTTCTCCCGACATCCCGCTACGCCTTTCTTTGAGCCTCGTTGTTCATACATTTTTTGCCACACAGGTTCAACTGCCCGAACAATCCTATCATTTAGGATAGCTGTGAATATCTTACAAAGCGTGTTCAGACAAGTTATTGGCCTGTAGTTCTTCGGGTCAGCTAAGTTGCCTATTTTCGGCAGGAGTATTGTGCGCCCTTCCACCAACCACTCTGGAATCGGCTCTTCCGACTTCAAATATGAGGTGAAAATACGGGCCAAATGCTGATGGGTTGAAGGCAACTTCTTTCACCAGAAGGTTTTGATACGATCTGGTCCCGGTGCGGAATAGTTCTTCATCCCTCTTAATACTTTTTCACCTTGTCGATAGTGATGGGTGGGCATTCTTTATCAGGTGTTATGAGGGCATCACATAGCTCCTTGAAGCTATTCATATTTTCTGAGTCTTCGTCCAATCTATACTGCACTTCGTAGACTTCTCTCCAAAATACTTCGACCTCCTCTGGGTTGGGCGGGTGTCCGACAGTAACTGAAGGGTCTTGGAAAAGTCGAGATGGGTCAGAGAGAAACTGTTGATTTTCTCTGACCCACCCCTGTCTCCGCTCTAGACTTCTCTTAGCGTCAGATAGTAAACGTATTCTCTCAACAATATGCTGCCTGATGGTCAGCAGCTTTGACTTGTTAAGTGTGTGATAACGGATCCGGAGTTCGCGCGCGAACTTTCGAACCTTGGCGGTGAAATTCCTGCCAGATGTAATGTAGTCAGTCACACACTGAATGCGGGACGCGTACTGTCTTGCCTAGCCTATCTTTATGGCAACTTTATGCATTCGTCTTTTGGTCTCATGATCAACCGTTGGTTTTGTTTTACGGTTCGCATCGGCCAAAGCTCTCGCTGCATTATACACACAATAATTGATAGCCCAGAGGTTGGTCTTAGTGTCGCCTCTTTTTCTCTGTTGCCGGCTTGTTCTAGCTGTTGTAGAGTAGGCGTTCCGCTGACATAGCCCTTTTTTCGGAGTAGTTCAGCATGATTTCGCTGGCGTTGCTGCGAAAAGTGCGATAGCTCCGGGTGTTTCTCGCACCACAGAGCATGCAGCCAAGCCATGTAACCCCGTTCAGAAGCCACACTCGCATCGTAGCACTCTAGCAAGTCGTGATTCAGTCGCTCCGTCCACACAAAGGTCGCGAGATCCCGCCGATCCATCGCATTCAATCCATTTTCATTGGCTCCCCCAGCTCTAGAGTGGTCGGCATTGTCGGGCGACCCATCGTCAGAAGCCTTGCGCGTTCTGTTATTTAGAACCGCACTTATTACAACTATGTTTGGTGTTGTCATTGTTGTTCCCACGAGAAGCTAGGGAAAAGGGTTCGTCCATCCTTGTAGAGCCCCGCATGCAAGGATAAGGTGCGTACTCTGAGTGGTCGCCCGGTATTTAGAGTCACTGTTATAGACACCTCCACTCAGTTGCCATTCAGCTTTCGGCACGGTTTTCACACCTCCGCTTGGGGGTTAATTCCTGCAGGACCACCCCTGGACAATTGTCCGCGACTGCCTATTTATTTTTGTAACCATATTCAGCAGAAACCCTTGGTAAAGGGACCCTCTATCCGCAACCCGAGGACGCGTTCGGTGGCTTTGTCATAGGCCCTTCGGTTTATTTCTAGAGGAATCAGAACCGAACATATTTTATATATATAAAGGCATTTAATAGAATTCAAAATATTGCACACTAAATTTAAAAGAATTGAAATCAATAGAAAAAATTCCATTAGACGAATTTAAAAGAATTTAAAAGAATTTGATGAAACTTACGTAAACTCAAGGTGAATTTTAACGAATTCATAATAAATTTATAAGCATTTAAAATAATTTAGACCAAATTCAAAAATGGAATTCAGGAATATTCAAAATAAATCAACGCGGAAATCTAAAATTCTTTTCTCTCTAGAGAAAGCTTTTACAATTTATAAAAAATATATAAGAAATTACATAATAATTCGATGACATTTATGAAACTTCCAGGTTAATATTATTAAACGCAGGATAAATTCATAAGAATTAATTAGAATTAAAAAGAATTAAAATTAATTTGAACCATTTAATTAATTTTAGTAAAATTGGTATGAATTTAGAAGAATTCAAGGGATTTTAAAAGAAATCAATTTGAAAATCGACCGTACATCTCTTTCTAGCATAAACTTTTAAAATTTACAAAAAATACATATTAAGAAATTCAAAACAATTCAAAAGAATTCTATGAAATTTATGAAAATTTTATATCAATTTCAACGAATCGTGATAAATTCATTAGAATTTAAAATACTTCAAGTTAAATTCAAAAGAATCAACATGCTTTTTTTATTTTCATTTATTCAAGTAAAATTTGGACGAATTTAGAGGAATTCAAGGAAATTCCATTTCTTCGTAAAATTGTTAAAAATTTATAGGAATTTAAGAAAATTCAACTGAAATCAAATCTGAAATCGAAAATACTTCTCTTTCTTGAATGAACTCTTACAATTTACAATAATAAAAGTATATAGAGGAATTAAAAAGAATTTAAAACGTGTCAAGCTAAATTCTTGAGAATTAAAATAAATTTAAAAAATGCCATTCATTTAAGTAAAATTGGTATTAATTTTAAGGGATTAAAGAAAATACAACAGAAACCAAGTTAGAAATCGAAAATACTTTTTCCTAGAATAAACTTTTACAATTTACAATGTTGGTGTGTGTACAGTCAAAGTAATATTAAAAATTCGATTAAATTCATGAAAATTTTAGATCAATTTAAAGAATTCAGGAAAAATTGATGAGAATTCAAAAAAATGCAAGCTAAATTCAGAAGAATTAAAATGAATTTTTAAAATTTTCATTTATTTTATAAAAACTTTTATTAATTTAAAAGGAATTCAAGGGAATTTATCAGAAATCAACTTGAAAATCGAAAATAATTTTGATCCTACAGAAAATTGTATAATTTACAAAAAATGCATAAGGAAATTCAAAAGAAGTCAGAAGAAAACAGAAACAGTTTTCTTTCTAGAATCAGCTTTTGCAATTATAATAAAATTGGTGTGAATTTAGGGACATTCAATGAAATTCAAAAGAAATCAACTTGGAAATCAAAAATACTTTTTTTTAGAATAAACTTTTACAATTTACAAAAAAAGGTATGCAGAGAAAGTCAAAAGAATATTAAATAATTCGATGAAGTATTTCGAAATTCCAGGTCAATTTTTACAAATTACCCCTTACTTTTCCTACTTCTTCAGCTCTCATTTGCGCTCTTTTTCCCACTAACCTTTCCCTCTCTTTTCCTATTTCCCCTCACCGAACTTTCCCTTTGCTTATATCCTCTCACTTCCTATTACATCCCCTGCACTCACATTCCATAACTTCATCATCACTTATTTTTCCACACATATACTTCCCATCCCCCACTTCCTCCCACTTATCATCATTTCGTCTCATTTCTCATCACTTCCCCTACTCCCACTTTCTTCTTTTCCTTCACTGGCTTTATGCTTTTCCCCTCATCACCACTCATTTCTCCGAATGCCCCTCCCCTCATTGCCCCTCACTTCTCCTACTTCTCCACCTCTCATTTTACCTCATTTTCCCTACGTCCCGTTCCCTCACTTTTTCTATTTCGCCTCACCGATTTTCCCTTCGCTTATATCCTCTCGCTTCCTAACACTTCTCCTGCTCTCGCATTCCATAATTTCACCATCACTCAGTTTTTCACACTTCTACTTCCCATCCTCCATTTCCTCCCATTTATCATCATTTCGTCTCATTTCTCATCACTTCCCCTACTCCCACTTTCTTCTTTTCCTTCACTGACTTTATGTTTCTCCCCTTATCACCACTAATTTCTCTAAATGCCCCTCCCCTCATTACCCCTTTCTCTTCCTACTTCTTCACCTCTCACTTCTCCTACTTTCGCTCACTTCATTTACCCTCCAGGGTACTCAAACTTATCTCTAAGGATTTCAGCTCGGGGCCACGAAACCTTAGAAATAATAAAGCAATAGAACTAATCGTAAAATGTATTTGCTTACATAAATTGAATATTTGAAGCTGAATTAAATATTTTTTATTATGAGAAAATTCATTCAATCAAAATGATTCTTTTTCCTGCGAGGCTCTAGGTCATTGAAGGTAATAAAAAAGAATCGATTGGCGAGCTGCGTATCTATAGAAACTAGAAAGGGATGAGCTGAGGTGCGAGCAGACGTAAAGAGCATTGCAATTGAGCCGATGGAGACGCGAGACGTAACCGAGGAAGGCCTTTGATGTCAGGTGACTGTCCGGTATCCGTATTGTGTAACGAGAAAGAAGATTTTGCAAGAGCGAATTGGAGTCGCAGAAGCCAAATGAATCAGGGTGGGGGTGAGGGTGGGACTTATAGCTGTGCAAAGCTCAAAGCCACGCGAGGAATGTAATTGGCGGGGACGCGAGGAATGCGCAGATGCTGACAAAGGCATTTTTGCTTCAGATTTTCCCCTGGAAAAAACTGCCCTGCCCGTCCCATTCCCAATCCACGCAAAACTCGATTCCCTTTTAACAGCAGTAAATGAGTCATGCAGGACCAAATTTCTCGCATATCTTTGCAATTTTATTGCTAACCGACAATTCTCTTTCATGTAGAGGTCTCGCTATAATTTGAAGAATTCAAAATACTCTCTAAATTTTAATCATCGACGGATGAGTCATTAAATCAGATCAGTAAAAATAGTCACTGATTCACAATGTAATCTCATTTATTCAAATAGCTAAAAATAGACCACTGATATAAATCCGTAAGGATATTCGCTGAAAATCAGTTAAATCTTATTGATTCAAATTTCGGTAGTAGTGTCGATAGTGGGATGAAATTAAAAAAATAGTAGAAAAATAGAAGCATGCAATTTCTTAGATATTGCATAAACTCGTTCACCATTTTTGAATTTTGGTATGCTTTAAATATGTTGAGATCCTCCAGAGAACCCTTGAAAAATTGACAAGCTTGTTAAACATCTTGAAGTTTTCAAAATCAGTTGAAATTCTTGAAATCCCTGGCAAAATTATAATTTTCTTTAAATCCTACAAATCCGTTAAACATGTTGAAATTTAACAAAATTCTGAAATCCCTAAATACCGCAGAAATGCTCAGAAATGTCTAGAAGTTCCTTGAAATGGAATTTTAAATTTCACTTTATTTTCAAAATCAAATCAAGTCCGTGGAAATCCCTTGCTGTCGTCGAATTTCTTTAAAGTCATATTAATTACTGAATCCCGTAAAAATCCTTACAATTTTCTAGAAATCCCTTCAAATATTATTTCAGTTAGTAGAAATCCCCTGCAATCTTATAATTCATTAAAAAAATGTATGAATCCCTTAAACGTGTTGAAACTCCTTGCAATCTCTGATATCCATAAAATCCGTAGAAACCCTTAAAAAGCTCTAGAAGTTCTTCAAATTTTCATTTTATCTAGTAGAAATCCCTAAAATCTAATAATTCATTTATATTCTTATGAATCCCTTTAAAGTTGTGAAATTCACTGAAATACCTGAAATCGATAAAAATCCTTTAAAAAATTTTAGAAGTCTCGTAAACTTTCATTTCTTTTAGTGTTTATCCCCTCCAATTTTATAATTCCTCTGAAATTCCATTATAAATTTAAATATGGCTAAATTCATTGAAATATCTGAAATCCTTGACATCCCTGAATACCACAGAAATCCTTAAAAATATTTACAAGTTCCTTAAAATTTCATTTAATTTTCAAAGTCACTTCAAATCCACAGAAATCTCTTACTATTTTATAATTTCCTTAAAATCCTATAATTTGATTAACCACAGTGTATATGCTTGAAATTCCAGAAATCCCTGAAATCCGTAGAAATAATAGTGAAATTCGTTAAAATATCTTAAATCCCTGGAATCCCTGAAATCCGTAGAAATCTTTTAAAATCCTTACAATTTCATTTCTTTTATAGTAATCCCGTCCAATTTTATAATTTGTTGAAATCGCTGAAATCCTTGAAATCCCAAAATATCACATAAATCCTTAAAAATATCTAGAAGTTTCTTAAATTTTCATTTCATTTTCAGTCATTTAACATCAGTAGAAATCTTTTGCTACCTTATAATTTCTTTTAAATCCTATAAATTAGTTAACAACAGTGAATTTGCTCAAACTTCCTGAAATCCCTCAAATCCGTAGAAATCATAGTGAAATTCATTGAAATATCTTAAATCCCTGAAAATCGCAGAAATCTTTTTAAATCTTTAAAAGTCTCTAAGCATTTCATTTCTTTTAGTAGTAATAACCTGCATCTTGTAATTTCTTTAAAATTATATGAATCACTTAAATATGGCAAAATTCCTTGAAATCGCTGAAATTCCTGAATACCGCAGAAATCCTTTAAAATCTTTAGAAGTCCATCAAAATTTCATTACGGAAAATTGAAATTCCCTGTAATCTCATCATTTTAAAAAATCAATGAATCCCTTAAATGTGGTAAAAGTACTTGAAATATCTGATAACCCTGAGATTCCTGAAATCCGCAGAAATCCTTAAAAATCTCTAGAAGTCCCTCAACATTTTATTTCATCAAGTAAAAATACCCTGCAAATCCCCCCTCAAATCTAATATTTTCTTTAAAATCCTATGAATCCCTTAAATATGGTGACATTATGTGAAATGTCTGAAAAACTTAAAATCCGTGAAAATCCCTAGAAACCTCATGGAAATATTCATTTCAATCTTCTTTTCAAATGATATATACACAGTTAACAAAATAGCATGAAATCCTTTCGAAGCTTTTAAATAACGCAAAAATCTTTTAAATCCATTAAAATCCTTTATAAACCTTGTAATCTATTGAGATGCTCTAAAAATTCCTGAAAAGCTCGTCAATATTTTTAACAATCTTGAAATCTTAAAAAATCACTTGGAATCCGCAGAAACCCCTTAAAATGATGTAATTCCTTCAAAATCCTTTGATTCCCTTAGATATAGGAAATTTTCTTGAAATTTCTTAAATCCTGAAATCCATAGATATCATTAGAGATCTCTTAAAGTCCCTTTAAATTTCACTTTTATTGATTCCTAAAGTTCTCATTGAAATATTTTTTCTTTTAATCTCTTTTATATATTATTTTTTATCTGATATACAAATGCAATAAAATCGCCTTAAATCCTTTTGAATGTTTTACATAACCAAAAATTCTTTTAAATCCAAAAAATAGGAGTCCAGATTTCTGATGAGATCGTCTGAAAATTCCTGGAAAACTCGACACCATCTTTAATCCCTTGAGATCTGTAGAAATCTCTTGCAATCTTTTTATTTATTATCAGTCCCAAAGATCCCTTACATCGGGCGTATTTCCTTGAAATTTCTGAAATTACTGAGATCTGTGGAAATCCTTAGAAATCTTTCGGAACTTTTTAAGATTTCATTTCGAATTTCTTTTATTTTCAAAGTCACTTGAAATCGACAGAAATTCTTTGCAATCTTATATTTCTGTTTAAAGTCCTATAAATCCCTTAAAAATGTAGTGAAGTTTCTTGAAATAGATAAGAATTCTTAGAAATCTCTAGAAGCCCTTCAAATTAAATTTCGTTTTAAATATTCCCTTCCAACAGTTTTCTAGAAATCCATTAGAATCCTTTAAAATCCTTTAACTGATCTTCTGGATAACTTTTTTAAGGGTACGTGGCATCTAGTCGCGGCCGTCTAGTCGCGGCCGTCTAGTCGCGGTACAATTAGTCGCGGGACATCTAGTCGCCGAGATATATTGTCGCCGGGAATTCAATTCGCCCGGACATCTAATCCCGAGGACATCTAGTCTCCAGAAGAAGCAGTCACCGGGACATCTAGTCGTCGAGACATCTAGTCACCGGGACATCTAGTCGCCAGGACATCTAGTCACCAGGACATCTTGTCTGCGAGGGCATCTAGTCTGCAAGACAATTAGTCGCGGGACATCTATTCGCCGAGACATCTAGTCGCCGGAACATCTAGTTTCCGGGACATCTTGTCGCAGGACATCTAGTCGCGATGATATCTAGTATCCAGGACAAGCAGTTGCGGGACATCTAATCGCAAAGATATCTAGTATCTAGAAAAAGTAGTCGCGGGACATCTATTCGTCGAGACATCTAGTCACCGAGACATCTAGTCGCCGGTACATCTTGTCGCAGGACATCTAGTCGCGATGATATCTAGTATCCAGGACAAGCAGTTGCGGGAAATCTAGTCGCAAAGATATCTAGTCTCCAGAAAAAGTAGGCGCGGGACATCTATTCGTCGAGACATCTAGTCACTGGGACATGTAGTCGTCGAGACATCTAGTCGCCGGGACATCCAGTCGCCGAGACATCTAGTCGCCGGGACTTCTTGTCGCCGGGACATCTAGTCGCCACCCGTAGTCCCCCGCACTTTGAGTCGCAGAAACGTTATATTATAAATCATGAAAAAATAAAAATAAGAGACTAAAAACTTTCAATGCCAATATACATAATTTATAATAAAATTTTTTGTAGATTGTTTTCATTATAAAGATATGTATTTATTGTTCATAAAAATCTTCTTTTTTTTCATTTTACGACTAGCATGTCACGACATTTTGTTTCTCTGGGTGAGAAAATACTCTCCTAATTTGAATAAAGAGATTAATGAATAAATTAGATTAATTTAAAAAAAAAACAAATGTTACATAAGTTTCAATAAGATAAGGACCTCATGATTACACAATTGTATCACTTGATGTTGTATTTGTGTATATAAATATATCTTGGAAATTAATTTCAAACTCAATTAATAAAAAGTGGAATGAAATAAAAGTACACACCTTTTTGAATAAAAAGGACTTGATTGCAGTTCTCAGTTTATGCCTTGAATCTTCTTATTGCAAATTCAGTAATGTTTTTAGAAACAAATTTTTAGAGTTTCTATGAAATCGCTCGTTTCTGCAGCAGCTGCAAACATAATACTGGAAAGTTTTGGAAAGAAATTTTTTAATAATTTAAACTATAAAATTTTTTTCTACTACCGATATACCCATGATAGATTAATTTTCCTTCTAAAAAATAAAGTAGATGATATTCTTGACAAATTTAACTCAATAAATGAAAAATTGAAATTCGCTATTGAATTAGCAAAATAAAATAAAATTAATTTTTTTAGATTTAACACTGGAAGTAGAAAATTATAGAATTATAACTAACTGGCATACAAAACCTGTATGGTCAGTAAGTTTTCTTAACTTTGCTTTGCATCAGCCAATGTGTAGTAAAATTAGTATCATTTTTTGTTTGGTATACAGAGCGATAACATTTTCAGATAGCAGATTTCACAATCAAATTTAGACATTTTTAAAAATACCTTATTAAAAAATGGATACTTCATAGATCTATTAAAATTAAAGATAGCTGAACGTTACAAAACTATTAAAAACAAAAAATACAAATGAACAAATTATTGATCAAAAGAAAATTATAATAATGCCATTTATTAAAGGTCTTGATGAAGTTCTTTTTAGAATTTTCACCAAATGAAATTTCATCAAATCTGATAAACTCTTTAAAAATGTCTTCAAATCTCTCAAAATACCTTAAAAGCTGTGAAATCCCTTGAACTGTTTTTAATCCGCTGAGATATATTTTTAAACCTAAAATTATTTTTAAATTCCTTTAAATTTGGTAAATATATCAGAAATTTTTTTTGAAATTCTGCGAATCTTCTAAAATACACTTATAAGGAGTTGTTCAGAGTGGGAGTTTTATTTATCTTGTAAGTTCTCAACATATGATCGTTTCGTTAAGTATTAATTTACCAAAAAATGATTCACCAATGAAAATCTGATTTCGAAGAAGTCGACTGTACAAAAAATGTTTCGGGGTTAAAATGTTTATTTAATCAATTTTAATTTAAAATTATGTGAATGTAACATTTTAAATACTTACCTTTAATACAAAATTTGCCTTTTTCGTTAATTTTTAACTGTTGAAAATTGAAGTAAATTCAGTTTTCATCAATTGAATATTTAACATTAGAAAATTCATTTTTGAATTTTTTTAAATTTTCGAGAGTTGAATTTTCCAGATTTATATTTTCAACAGTTAAAAATTCAATTTTGTACACTAGAATTTTAAACAGCTGAAAATTGATTCTTTATTCTTTATTATTCTTCAATTTTCAATACCTGAATTTTTAACTTTTGAAAATTCAAGGAACTTGAAAATTCAAATATGTTAAAAATTTCAAAGAAAAGCTGATTTCGTATTAAAAACAAGTGTCCAAAATACTATCTTCACTTGACTTTACAGTAGGTTTGAATAAATGAGCATTTCAAAGCATAAACATTTTTTTGAAGTCCATTAAAAAAAACAGGTCGTTATTAGCAAATAATGTTTTGGCAAATTAATATACATCCAATGGACTCTTAGTCGCAAATTTATGAATTTTTATATTCTTGATACTCTTTTAAAATTGCATAATATTTGTAACCTCTTGAAATTGTTTCAAATCTTCTAGAATACAATAAAAACATTATAATCTAATCAAATTCTTTCAAATCCCTGCAATCCGCTAAAGTCCTTTAAAATACGTTGAAACTACTTTATATCTTTGAAACCCGAAACCTTTATAGGTCCCTCTAAAAATTTTAAAAAAATTTTTGAAATCTCCAAAATCTCTTGAAATTTATTGAAATTTTTATTCTTAGAATTTCAAAGCCCCGGGTAAAAAACCTGATATTTTCGGTCAGATGTCCATCCGTCCATCAATTGAAATTTTTTTCCGGGAGGGGAAATGAGGAAAAGAGGAGTAGCGAAAGTGAAAGGAGGGGAATTATTAGGAAATGAGGAGAGAGGAAGTGATTATAAATTAAAATTTAATGAATCAAAAATAGCTTTTTTTAATATAAATTATCAATAAAAGTTTATAGTTAATTTATAAAATGAAGTTAAAGAGTAACTCATTCAGTATAAAGAAAAAAATTTAACATTTTAATTACTAGTAACTTTTTCTTGCATATTTATAAATTTTACATGTATAACATTATTGTCTACTGAAAGGCAAGTCAAATTACATGTTAACATTCTAATTTTTTTTTGCTAAATAGTAGAGTTTTCAACCAATAAAGATAAATTTTAAAACAAAAATAAAATAGTTGAATTTTCAATCAAATAATTTTTTACAGGTCAAAAATGAATAACTACATTTTCTCTTTAAAAAATTAATGTTTACGAAAAAGGTGAATTTTTAAATATAATAGTTCAATATTCAGTCATAGAAATGAATTTTCAACTAAAGTAATGATGCTTGCCCAAAAGAATTACATTTTAACAAAGTAGTATGACCTTAAACCACAAAAGATGAATTTTTAACAAAAAATTGAACAGTTCAAACATTTATTTAAAAAATAACATTCAATAAAATAGTTAAATTATCATGGAGAGAAATTAATTTGTAACCAAAAATAAACAAATTTAGTTTTCAGTTAAAAAAATAAGTTTTAACCAAAAAAAGGATATTTGAAGAAAATGCTTAAATTTTCAGCCAAAACTAGTCAAACTGATCAATTTTCAACTAAAAATATGTATTTTCAACTGAAATATTAATATTCATTAACGAAAAAAATGTCTAACAAAGTAGTTAAGTTTTTAATCAAAGAAATTAATTCTTAACCAGAATAACAAAATTTGCAAAGAAAAAAAATAATTTAAAAAAGAGTCAATTTTCCAACACATACAGTTTAATTTGAAACTAAAAAAATCATTTGTCAATTGAAGAAAAACAAATTTTTAAACAATTAGTTAAATTTTAACCGAAAAAAATTATTGTTAAACTATTGTTAAGCATAATGATTAATTTTTAACGAAAAGATACGAATTTCCCATAAAATACATGAATTTGCATCTAAATGGTTCATTTTTAAACTAAAAGAGGGAAATTTGTAATCAAAAAGTTAAATTTTCAGTTAACCAATTTTTAACGATAAAACTAATTTTCACCAAAATACTTTATCATAAATCGAAGATATGAATCTTTAACAAAGAAGTAAAATGCAATTGTTGATGTTTAAACCAAAAAATAGTTCAAATTAGAAAATGCTCAGTTTACCGAAAGAGGATAAATTTTCAAAAAATCTTATAATTTTTAAAATACAAAAATGGGTATTTCACCAAAACGATAAAATTTTAATTTAAAAAAGTTGAATTCAACCAAGAAAAGAAGACGATTTTTTTCCAAAACAGTAGGTTTTTTCATTTGAACTTTTTTTTTCTTTTTTTTTTGTTTTCCACTATAAAAAATAAAAAAGGTTTGAAAACATGTACTTTGAAACGTTCTTTCAGTAAACAATAATGCTATATTTGTGAAATTCCGAACTATGCAAGAAAACCTGTCCGTACTCAAAATATTAAATTTTTTCCTCTAAAACTGAGTGACACTTTGACTCTATTTCACGAATAAATAATAAACTTTTATTTATAATGTGCATAAAAAAAGCTATTTTTGATATATTAAATTTGAGTTTTTTCAGAACTCGGACCCGAAGAGATTGCGCACTCTGGTGAGTGGTAAACTCAACCATTAGGAAAAAATAAGGGGAAGTAAAAAGGAAATTAGGGAAGAGAAGTAGGGGTTGGTGGGGGAGGTAAGGGAAAGTAGAGAAAATTATTGGATGTCAGAGAGGCTGAGTGATGGCTCGTGCAGAAGAGTAGGGGAAGGGAAGTAGGGGAAGGGAAGTATGGGAAGACAAGTAGGGGAAAGGAAGTGCTAGCTAGGGAAGTGAGGAGAGGGGGAAGTAGAGGATTAATAAGTTCAGGAACGGGAGGGGGGGCTGCGAAAAGCAAAGGGGCGGGAGGAAGGCAAAGTTTGAACAACTTAATCTCCTAATAGGCTAATTTAATTTATTAATGGATTTAGTCCTGTTTTAAGACAAATACGAACACCATTACCAGTTTGTTGTTGCTCATAAATCTGCATACTTCAGACAGAGAAGCCGCAAAAAGTTTAAGGAATTCGAGTATGGGTGGAATTTTATTTTGTTGCGCTCGGATCCATTTTGGCAGTGGTCACGGCATGAAAAAAATTTGGCACAGAAAAGTCACTTCCTATTGGCGGAGGAAGTCGCGAGGAAAACCGAGAGAAAACCTACGTTTCGCGGTTTTCAGAGCGTTCGTGGAATATAGAGAAGCTTGCATTTATCACGGAATTCGCTGAGGTCTAAAATTTGCGCTCTCCACAATAGCCTGTTTGAAAAATAACAAATTGAGCTTTTTTCACTTTGAATTTAATTTTTTTCAGATAAAAAGGACCATTTTTAACAAAATAGGTTGTGCTTGTAATTATTTATTTTCAGCAAAGTAGCGATGGGAAACAAAAGATTATGGATAACGTTATTGTTTTACAAAAATTATATTAGTAACTATAAATACTGTTTTTTATATTGGAAAATTTTTTAAAATGCAGGAAATAGGACTATTTTCACGAAAATTTCACTTGAATTATCGACAAAAGAGATTTTTTACCAAAAGAGATGAATTTTGAACCCAAAAATTCATGAAAAATTCAACAACAAATACTTTTAACCAAATAGTTCCATCTTTAAGCCTCAAATACGAACCGTTTTTAAAACAGTTGAATTTTCTAGAAAAAAAGTTTATTTTCAAATAAGAGAGATAACTTTTCTATCATGGATAATGAATTTTCAATCCAAAAGAACAAACTGTTAATAAAACAGGTGAATTTTCAACAAAACTAATACTTGTTTAAAAAGAAGTTTAATTATCAATCCAAAAAGACGAGAATTTTTACAAAAAAAGTTTTTCAGAAGACAGTTAAATTTTTAACGAACAGTTCATTTTCAAAAAAGAAAGATGACCTTTTGACCAAATAAGATTACTTAAACCAATTAGTAGATTTTACAACACACTAATAAAACTCTTCATAAATTTTTTAAAAATTGTTCAATTTTCAATCAAAAAACGAATTCTCCATCAGGATGATTAATGTACTGCCATAAAAAGACGAAATTTCAACCAAATTTTTTTATTTTGAATCCGAAAAGATGAATTATCTACAAAAAGTTTAAATTTTCAACCCCAGAATATTATTTTAGACAATAAAATTAATTTTCTACCAAATACTTTTATTCTAAAATGAATGGTTTAATTTTCAAGCAAAAATTAAATTTTATTTCAAAATAATTGCATTTTTAACCAAAAATATGAACTTTCTGCAGAAAAGTTCATTTTTAACTTAATTGTTTAATTTTATAATAAATTGTTGAATTTATGAGCAAAAAGAATTAATTTCTAACAAAACAGTTGAATTTTTAACCAAATAGTTTAATTTTCTACAAAATTATGGAATTTTGAGGCAAACAATTAATTTTTCAGAAAACAGTTGAATCTTCCTCGAAAAAGTTAATTTAATACTAAATAGTAGAATCTTTAACTAAAACGATAAATAAATAATAACGTAATGGATTTCTACAAAGTAGTGAAACTTTCAACCTAGTAGTGTATTTTTTAATTCAAGAAGATTTTACTTTGAAAAAAATGTTTGAATTGAACCGTAAAAAACAAATTTTCAACAAAATAGTATATTTTTCTAGCAAAATAAGTTTTCCGAGAAAAGAGAAGAATTTTCAACTAAAATGATAAAATTGAACGAAAATTAATTGACATTCCAACAGTTCAATATTTAAGCAAACACTTGAATTTTATACTAAGCAAAAATTAATTTCCAACCAATAAATAGAATTAGATTAGAATTTTAACTAAAATAAATGAATTTCGAACCAAAAATGGATTAGCTAAATATTTTAGATAAAAAATTCCCCCAATTGTTCGAACGTGAATCTAATTTGTGAAAAATTAATTTTTTTTGTTTCAAAGATTTATCTCTTTTATATTCCGAATTTAACTAATTTCTTGAAAATTAGTTTATATTTCTTGTTTATAATTAATTTTTTAAAATTATATTCTAAATATTTAATTTTTTGTTACAATTTGATCTTCTTTGTTAAAAAATCAATTGCTGGGCTGAAAAATTATTTCAAGTTTAAAATTCTGCTAGTTAATTAAAAAAATTCTTTTTCAATTAACAATTTAACTATTTAGTTGAGCATTTATGAATTTTGTTAATCATTCCACCTTATCTCGTAGAAAATTAATCTTCTTATGTAAAAATCATCTTTTTGATTGAGAAGTCAACTTTCACGTAAATTTTAAACTCTTTTCATGAAAATACATTTTTTTACGATTCATCACTTTAGTTAAAAATTAATCTCTTTTCTTCAAAATGTAATCTCTTCTTATTCAAAATTAGTTTTATTTTCTCTTGATAATTAATCTTTTCACTATAAATATACCTTTAACATATTTATTAGAAAATTTATATATTTTTGAATACAACTATTTGTTTGAAAATTCATTAATTTGGTTAATAACTATGCATTCCAACAATTTTTTTATTTTAAGCTAAATCTTTTTTGGTTGAAAATTCAACTATTAGGTAACAAATTAAACTTTTGGGGCTAACAAATCAATTAATTGGTTGAAAGTTGACCTACTTTGTTAAAAATACTTTTTTTCAGATTTGCTTCTTTGGTTTAAAATTAAACTATTTCATTATAACTTAACTTTAGTTCAAAATTCAACTGTTCTGTGAAAAAAGTATCTTTTTTCTTGAAAATTTAATAATTTAGTAAAAAATCAAATTATTTGGTTACAAATTAACTTTTTTGTTTAAAATTCATATTTTTGGTTAAAAAGTCAACTGATTTGGTTAAACATTCAACTATTTGGTAGAGGATTAACTTCTTTGTGGAAAAATCATATTTTGGGATAGAAAATACAACTTTTCTGTGAATAAATCATTCTTTTGCTTCAAAATTCAACAGTTTTGTTAAAAATTCGTGTTGTTTGGTAGAACATTATTTATTTTGGTAATAAACTTATATTTTGGTTAAAATTTTGTTCAAAACTAAAGTACTTATTTCCAAATTTAACTATTTGGTAAAAGATTAAATCATTTGTGGAAAAATCATTTTTTGGGATAGAAAATTCAACTTTTTTGTGAATAATAATTCATCCTTTTGACTTCAAAATTCAAAAATTTTATTAAAATTTTCTCTTTTTAGGTAGAAAATTAATCATAGTGGTGAAAATTTTATCTTTACTTTTAAAACTTCAACTATTTGATTAAAATTTAAGTATTAGTTTCGCAATTTAACTATTTGCTATAAAATTAACTTTTTTTTAGGTAATTCTTCTTTTTGGCTTCAAATTTCAACAGATTCGTTGAAAATTAATGCATTTTGTTGAAAATTCTTGTTTTCCGGTACGAAATTGATCATGGTGAGAATTCACCTTCTTCGTCGATTCTTAAATTACATTCTTGAATGTTGAACCATATAAAAGACCTTTTTTTGTAATTTATTAAATTTTTTCATTAAAAACCATTAAGCTACATAATTTAAAATGTTGTATTTTATATATTGTACAGTTGGAAGATTGAGAAAATATATAAACCCACGTTATCATTTTCAATGCTATGAATCGAATGAACAATAAAAAAAAAATTATTAAAAGAATGTCACTTAAAAACAAATTTAAGCTAGAAACATTAATTTATACATTAAAATTTGTTTTAAAATCTTTTTAAGTATGACACCAAACAATATGATGCAAAATCATAAACATAATATAATATCATACAATGTGACACAATATCATATAAATTAAAATTATTTCTTGAAAAAAAGATCCTACTCCATCTTCACTTCATTGGGAATCGAACCACAAAACTTCTGATTTCCGGTCAGGTGCTTTTCCAATTAAGCTATTAGAGGGATCAGAATAAGAACTCTTAATTTAAGAACATAACGCCAATTTTTAGCTAGGTGTTAATGGTACAAGTAATTATTTAAAATTTTTAAATTTATCTGCTATATCATCAGAGATTGTACCTTACCGACAGTAGATCAACCCTCGAAACCATGAAGGCAGAAAATCTACACAATATCGATCAAGTTAAGTATCTTTGATAACATAAAATGCTTAACGTCTTAATAAGACTAGATGGAAAATAATATTTTTAAATTAAAATTATTTCTTGAAAAAAAGATCCTTAAATAATATCATATAAAATAATGTAATAGTTGGAAGCTTCTAATGTGTCCCCTAAGGGTTTACATTTTTCTTACACCTTCTCTATTCCTTTACACACCCTCCACACACTTACTTGGTGGTGGAAGGGGG
>NC_046662.1:9133096-9152245 GCF_010883055.1 Belonocnema kinseyi | reverse complement strand
ACGACTCTCCGGAGATGAACAACTCCCTTGCTAGGCTAGTGTTCACCGCATGGGCCACCGAGACTCTTCCAGAGTGCGAGGCGGGAATCGAACCCACAAGCCCAAGGAGTGGGTCCAAAGCCTACGCTTTAGCCCCCACGACCATCGTCCCACTAAATAATGTAATATGATGCAATATTATACAAAATAGCCAAATATGATACAGTCTGATACACTATCACACTATATGATACAATATAAAATAATGTGATGGATTATGCTGTAATATGATATAATATGATGCAATATGATACAATATAATACAATATGAAGCGATACGAAACAATACCATACACTATGGTACAGTATGATACAAAGCACAATATACTGTGCCAACAATATGAAGATGCACTGGGATACTATATAGTGCACTATGATATAATATGATACATTATGATACTCTACGATAGTCTATGCTACTCTGTAATACAAAAATGTTACGTAACAGTGCCGAAGGGGGGGGGGGGGATTCCAACGGAAATGTCATGTTCAGTTACATGGGGGGGGGGTTGAAAAAGGTAGAAAATAATATTACGTAATATGTAAACGCTTCCATAACACATACTCGTAATATTCAGTATTAAAATGTTTTCTGATGTGGCGTGCCAATAAGGTGCGTTTCTAGGACTCGACTATCGAGACTACTATAATATCTCGCGAAAATTAGCTTAAATGGTTTCTGGTTACTGCACGGAAAAATTAACCAGATGGCTTTTGTTTAGTCTGGTAGCCCAACCCTTTCTGGTTGCATGGCTATTTGCATCGGGCTATGCAATTAGGTCGTATGATGAAGAATGTCTAAAATAAGAACATAATGGCCATTTTAAAATTACCTCACTCAGACATAATAATATTTTTAGTGAATCAACCCTGTGTAGGAAATTCTTGTATCCAGAATTAGAGTCAAACGTTAAAACTTTAAACTCTTTCCCCAAAGAAAAAACAGAAGATAAACTTTACATCGATTTTCGATAAAAGATTCGCTGCAACATAAATTAATTTTACAGGATAAGCTTTAACCAAATATCGCTTAAACTTTCTTCTGTTTTTCCATGACAACACATGTGTTTTGAAAAACGCGAAGTTGTCTTAATTAAACCTTATCCCTCTAAAAAATTTCCTGCAACAAATTTTATGATTACTTGATTCTTTTTTTAGAAAAATTCTCTTTTTTAACTGTTTTCAAGAATCTTCCTTTAAGCAGATTTTTCAAAAAAATTCTGGGATTTATTAATGATGAGAATTTTTATTTTTATTTTATTTATTTTTGTTTATTTATATCACTTTTAAGATGAGAAAAATAATTATGAAAATAATTATAAGAATGGTGACAACTAATGAATTCTGAAATTTCTAACAAGAATTAATTTGTGTAACCTGCTTTGAAGAATCTTAAAGACGATTGTTCAAAAACTGCCTAATTAGACATTTCCAAAATGAATCTAAAAATTTAAATATTACTGAGACAAATCCAAAGGTGTTTTATGTTTCTTAATCGGGGGCTTAATTTGCTTATAACAATTACAAACCATAAAGAAATAATACAATTTCTTAAAAAATGGCTTTAAAAAAGACGCTCCTCAATACGTCTTATTTTTTTATCATGCCTTGTAAAGTTTTAAGTAATCAACAAATGATTTAATCATTTTAAAAAAATTTTGAATAAAACGAAAAGGCGAGCCTAGATATTTAGGAAATGAATCAAAAAGTTATTTTGGTTTTTTGATTAGACGCTTAGTCACTTTTGTTCTTTAAGAAATTAAAAATCAACCTTTTCTAGTTGAAAATTCAACAATTTGGCTGAAAACTAATGTATTTTATTCACAATCTCTTTTTTATTTTTTTTTTTGTAAAAACCATTTGGTTGAAAATTAACTTTATTGTTGAAGAATCGTATTTTTGGATAAAAAATCAACCATTTCTTTAAAAAGTAAAATCTTTTTATGATATTTCAACTACTTTGTAAAAAATAAACTTTTGCATTTAAAATACATATTTTTGGTTTGAGAATTCAACTGTTTGTTACGTCTTTTGGCTTCAAAATTAACCAATTTTGTTAAAAATTCATCCTTTTTTCAAAAATTTAACTATCTGGTTGAAAATGGTATTTTTTAGTTTAAGATGCAACTACTTGGTTAAAGTTAAACTAATTTGCCAAAAATTTTTGTTATCATTTTTGTTGACGAATTTATATTTTTTGTTAACTCTTTTTAGAACTTCTTTAGACCTTTTTAGCTGCAAAATTAATTATTTTTCTTGTAAATTCACCTTTTTTGTAGAAAATGTAACTACCTGGTTAAAAATTAATTTTTTTAAATTTTAAATTCAACTTTTTGGTTTAAAGTTGAACTACTTCGTCGGAAATTCATTGTGGTAGTTGAAGATTTATCACTTTTGTTAAAAATTCTTCTTTTTCGTTGCAGATACAACTCTTGCTAAAATTTATTTTAGTCAAGCATCAACAATTTGATTCATTTTTGTTTTTATTTGCAAATCTAACACTTTTTAAAATTTTTATTTTTATTTTTTAGTTGAAAATCCATGTATTTTGTTGAAAATTCCTCTTATTTGGTAGAAAATTAATCTCCTTGGTTCAAAATTGATCATTTTTTATTAAAAATGCAACAGTTTAGTTAATTTATTATTGTTTATAGCAATTGTCTCTTAGAATAGAGTTGGGAAGTCATGTTTTGTTCTGACTTTTCAACATATTATCAGCAGTTGTTTAAGTAACATATTAATGTTTTTAAAAATATTCTCTTAAAAATAACTAATAATAAATAATAATAAATATTAACAATAATAATAAGTAAAATCGCTAACTATTACGGCTTATTTTAAATCTTAAAATTTTTTATTAAATTAAAAAAAATAATTGCTTAGAAAAATCATTTTTAAAAATATTCTTTTAGAATAATCTTACAAAAATGGAATTTCTTCTTAAATTTTCAAAACTGTTTTACAATTTTTCAGTTAGAGTATGTTAATAAACAATACAAGTTAACGGAGTACTTATTTAAACAATTCATGATAGTTTGTAACCATATTCTCTTAAAATAAAGCTAGAAAGTAGTGGTATTCTAGATTTTCCCACTTTTTTTACATTTTTAATTAGAGTGTGGAAATAATTAATGTAAGTTAATAAAATTATTTATTTAAAGAATTTATTGTTTATGACTATTTTCTCTTCAATTAATGATGAAAAGTTGCGGTTTTTCCTGAAATGCTTAATCATTTTTCAATTTTTCAGATAAAACGGTAGATTAATGAAAATTAACAAAAAGTTTCTTTTAAATTATTTTATTATTTATAACAATATTTTCTTCGAATAATGCTAAAAAGTTGCAGTTTTTCCTAATTTTCTAATTTTTGGTTAACTTTTTAGTCAGTGTGTGTTAATAATCAATGCAAGTTAACGAAGTATTTTTTAAACAATTTATTATTGTTTATGACAATATTCTCTTAGAATAATGCTATATATAAAGTAGCGGTATTCTTGAATTTTCCACTTTATCAACTATGCAGTTAGAGTTAAGTAATATAAAATTCATGTTGTAAAAGTATTTGTTTAAACAATTTATTATTGTTTATAATAATATTCTCTTAGAATAAAGCTACAAAGTGTGGTTTTCTCCTGAAATTTCCAGCTTTTTTTGTAACTTTTGAGTTAAAGTCTGGTAATAATTAACCTAAGTTAACAAAGTATTTGCTTCAACAATTTATTATTGTTTATAACTATCTTCTCTTATATTATTGCTAAGAAGTTGCGGTTTTTCCTAAAATTTTCAACTTTTCTAATTGTTTAGTTAAAGCCGTAAATTTATTAAAATTAAGAAAAATATTCGTTAAAAAAAATTGTTATTATTCATAGCAATATTCTCATAGAACTTAGAATAACGTTTAAAAGTTCTACTTCTTTCTTAAATGTGCAACTTTTTGTCAACTTTTCAGTTAGAGTGTGGTAATAATCAATCCAAATTAACAAAATATTTGTTTAAACACCTTATTATTGTTTATCACTATCTTCTCTTAGATTAATGTTAGAAAGTAAGGGTTTTTCTGAAATTTTCCATTTTTTGTCAACTTTTCAGTTGGATAATGGTAATAATTAATTTAAGTTAACAAAGTGTTTGTTTAAACAATGTATTATATTTTATAACTATCTTCTCTTAAATTATTTCATTGATTAATTAATTAAATTCACACCCAAAAATCACAAAAAAGTTGTGGTTCTTCCTGAAAGTTTGAAATTTTTTTAATTCTTCAGATAAGACAATAAAGTCATAAATTAAAATTTGAATAAATAATTGTTTAAAAAAATCAATATTATTTATAAGAATTTTCTCTTATAATTATGACAAAAGGCTGCAGTTTTTTTTCCTAAAATTTCATCTTTTCAGTAAGAGTGTGATAATAATCAATGGAAGTTAACAAAGTGTTTATTTAAACAATTTCTTATTGTTCATTACAGTATTAGCATAGCGTAATGCCAGAAAGTAGCGCTATTCTAGAACTCTACACTTTTTGTCAACTTTTCAGTTAGATTGTAGTATTAATTATTGCAATTTAACGAAGTATTTGTTTAAATAAATTCTTATGGTTTATTAATATCGAATCTTAGATTATTTCTAGAAAGTAGCGGTATTCTGGAATTTACTACATGTTGTCAACTTTTTAGTGAGAATGAGGTAATAATCAATGAAAGTTATCAGTGTTTGTTTAAACAATTTGTTATTGTTTATCAATATCCTTTCTTAGATGAATGCTACGAACTTGAAGTTTTTTCTCAAATTTCTAACACTTTGTCAAATTTTCAGTTGAATGGAAAGCGAAAAGGAGAATAAGGGAAGGGGGAAGGGCGACAGAAGGATAATAGGGAGGAAGAGGCAAAGTGAGGAAATAAAAAGGGTGGGGAAAATATCGAAGGGGGTGCGAGGAGACACTGGTTATGGAAGTGGGGGAGTTGAAAAATTAGATTGGATCGGATAGGATAGGATAAAAAGAAGTGATGAAAGAAGGGGGGATGAGTGGGGATGAGAAAATTTCGGATCAATTCAAAATCACTAAATTTTCCAAATGAAATAAAAATATAAAAGTTAAACTTTTTAAATACTGTAATATTTAATATGAAATATAATATAAAAATATATATAATATAATTTTAAAATATAATACTTTTTTTTCTTTTTCTTCATATTTGGACAGTAAATTGTGAATTGTGATAACATGGTGGAGCAGAAGGTAAGGGCTAGAGCAAATAATAGAAGCTCGATGTTTGCGTCGCGTTCATGGAGACGTGGCTTATTTCCGCTCGCCATACGTATGGAAAGCTAAGAATGAGGACGATTTTAGAAGCATGGCTGTCAGTCGCCGACTAAAATTAATCAAAAAACGAGGACTCAATCTCCCCCTTTGCTTCGACCCCTTTCTCGCACAACCCGTTCTCCACCCGTTCCCCTCGACCCCTTCCCTAAACCCCCATCCTTCCTTCTTTCACCAATCTCCAATCCTCTTTCCCTCCCTCCCTCACTATCTTTTACCTTCTCCTTCTCCACCACTGCAGGCGAGTTCCTCACCCCACCCTATCGCAAATTCCATCGCAACGTGTTTACATGAAATCATCAAAACAACCCCACCACTCTTATAACTGGTCACGAATTTCGAGGTGAAATTGCATGACGTGAGAGAGACTTTCTTTCTTCTCTTACTCTCTTCAACCCTTTTTTTATATTCCTATCATCATTTCTTATTGGAACATTCCATCTTGATATGAAAATGATTATAAACAAGAAAATCCAGTCGATATTGCGTTTTAAAGTGTATTATTATAGTTAGGGGGGGGGAGGTGTTACAATATTACTGTTTCTTATAATAGGGGAGGGAATCGTTTTATCTTACGTAACAAACGATCTTGTTTTAATAAAAGAATGTTATACCTTCTTATTCAGGGCGTAAAAAGTTTCAAATTTAGGATTAGATATCTCTTTTATCGCCCCCCCTCCCCTCCCATAAAGAAGGTAAAAACATTTTTTCATCTCTATCGATAATTGGAAAACAAATTCTTTATCATAAACTGAATGTAGGTACTATATATATAATTTAATTTGAAATTCTTAAAATTCCCTAGATTTTAATTTAAAGCATTGCATTTTCAACCTCGATGAATTTTGAAAAAAAAATTTGCAACCAAATACTTCATCCTTCAACTAAAAAATATAAATTTACAGCCAAAAATCAAATAATAAAATTTACAGTTAAAAAAATAATAATGTTTAAGGAAAAAAAGGAATTTCCAAAAATAGTTCAATTTTCAACCAAAGAAATAAATTTTTTAATAAACTAGTTCCACTTTCAAGTAAATTTTCATTTAAAAAACGCGAATTCTCAACGAAAAATCTTGTAGTTGATGCTTAAACCAAAAATATTTTTAAGTTAGATTCAAAACATTGTTTAAATTTCCAAAGAAAAAAATTTATTTTAACAATGCTTTTTGCAAATGAAGTGTTTCTAACCGTCACATCTTACCAAATTTTGAAAAATGATTTCATTTTAATTAATGGCGGCTTAGTTTTATCTGAAAAACATTCTCTATAACTCTACTGTTTCCAATTTTGAAAATAAATTTTTCTCTGGCTGAAATCGTTACAACTTTTTTTTAAGAATGTATTTTTTAAGCAAATAATTATATTTTAAGATTATTTAGTTATTTTTTAAAATTGAAACAGTACAGTTGCAGAGAATTCTTTTCGGAGAAAATAAGATGTTTTTTATTAAAATGCAATCATTTTTCAAAAATTGGGAAGAAGCGACAGTCAGAAATAATTCAATTGCAAAAAAACATGGTTAAACTTAATGTTTTTGTGAATTTCACATTGTTTTAAAATAATCTTTTTCTTTTTTTTGAATGACATCAGTTATTATATTTTGATTCTTAAGATCATAGAAAAACTATTTTCTTCATATATCTGAATTTTAGCACGACAACTAGCCTAACTCAAAAAAGAAGAATTTAAGTAAAATAATTAAATCCACAATAAAAACAGATCATTTGTATTCAAACATTTAAATTTTCATCCAAAGTGATTCATTTTGTACAAAAATATACAAATTTACAACCAAATAGTTGGATTTCAACTAAAAAATATAAAGTTACAGCCAAACATGGAATAATTGAATTTTGAAATATACTTTTTAGCCAAAAAAAAAAGGAATTTTTGTCAAACTAGTAAAGTTTTCAAGTTTAGTTCAGCCAGACAGGACGAATTTTAAGGAAATTATTTGAAAGAACAATTTTCAATAAAATAGTTAAGTTCTCAGTCAAAACGATTAATTTTATACAAAAAATACGAATTTACGATCAAAAAGTAGAATTTTTACATAAAAAATATCATTTTAAAACCAAAAATCAAATAATAAAATTTTCAGTAAAAAAAATTTAACTCAAAAAAAAGTATTTTCAACAAAAAGGTAATTTTCTAAGCAAGAAGAATTTTTTAACGAAACAGTCTAATTTTCAAGAAACAAGGTGATTTTTTAACCAAAATGTAGAACTTTTAACAAAATATTAAAATCGTTAACCAAATATTAAAATTTTTATCCAAAGAGATAAATTCACGCTCAAAAATTTGTTAGTCGACTTTTTGAAAAAAAAATTAAGATTCAACCAAAAATAATTAGATTTTCTTATTAACGTCTATTAATGCAGTTCGCATTTAAGCGAAAAAATGAGAAAAAGGATTATTAAAAATTCGAATTTTTTGTTAAACATTAACTTGCTTATCTAAAAATTCAACTATTTCTTTACAAGAGGGTCATTTTGTAGAAAATTATTTTTCTTGGTTGCAAATTAATTTTTTTATTGAAACTTAAACTATTTGGTCAAAAATTCATCTATTTACTTGAAAATTCTATATTTTTGATTGAAATGTTTCAGAGATAATTTCCCTACTTCACCCAGTTCCTTCCCCTAATTTCTCTTTCTTTTAACCAATCACTTTTCCACATTTTTTCTACTTTCTTTTCCCTCATTTTCCCTACTACCCCACCCTAATTTCCCTCACCCCCTCCCATCCTTACTGTAACTTACTCCCCCTACTTTCACAAACATAATTTCCCCTCACACCTTCTCCCTAATATTTCCTCTTTTTCCCTATATTCCCTTCCCTCACTTTATTCTTTCAGAAAACCACAATTATAAAATCGGTGAAGTTACAAAGAAAATTTTCAGTTATTTTTATTATTGAAATTGAACATACAATTAAATGATTACAATTAAAGAAAGATTTAGAATAAATAGGAACTTAAAATAATAAAGATTCATCGTCGATGTTTCTATCAATTAAAGAAATGTGATTAAGAATATAATAATAATAATTATTATTATTTTATTATATAATAAGATGCATTGTCAACAAAAAAGTCGAATTTTCAAATAAAAAATATTCTAACTTTTGGGCCACAGATGTGACTTTAAGAAAATAGGGGAATTCTTAATGTATTAATTAAATTTCTAAAAAGAACATGAATAATTATCGACCAGGTAGTTAAAGTCTCAATTAAAAACAGTAAATATTTAAGCAAAAATGAAACAGTTGAATTTTCCTTAAAAGAATTACTTGTCAATAACAAAAAAACTAATTTTTTAATGAAAAATAAAATTTAAAGAAAAAAGACGAATAAAATAGTTAAATCATAAGCTCAGTAAAAGAATGTCAAACAAATATGATTATTTTTTCTACTCAAGAAAACGATTTTTCAACAAAACTGGTAAATTTTGAGGCCACAAGAGATGATTTAATTAACCAACATTTCGCCACAAATAGCAAATTTGGTATGTTGCGAATAGGCGGAGCTGGAAAGGGGGCTATTTATATTGAAATTTTAGTACGAATAGCCGGATATTGTCGTTACTTGTAAGCATTTCCTAATTTTGTTACAAAATAGTTATATTTTTAATAAAAATGTACATTTACACCGAAAAGGAAATTTCTAACTGAAATAATGAATTGAGATAACACCCTGAAACAACGAATTTCATGAATTTTCAACTGAAATTATGAATTTTCAAAGAAAAAATTGTGTTTTCAACCAATGAGCATAAATTTTAAAAACTTTTTAAGTAGTTTTTTTAAGTAGTTCAACTTTCAATGGAAGAGCTTAATTTTTAAGTGGGTAGTTTAATTTTCAACCAAAAATATGATTTTTTGCCAAAAAGATAAATTTTCAACCAAAGAGTATAATTTTCAACTAAAAAAGATCAATTTTCGTACCAAATATGCAGATACATTTTTAAATAAAATAAAATATTCCAATTTTCAGATAAAAAAATTAATCATCGATAAGCAGTAAAATTAATGTTCAAGGAAATAGTTAAATTTTTAACAGAAAAGTTTAATTTTTGAAAAAAGAGTTTAATATTGAACTAAAAATATGAATTTTCAAGAAGAATATTAAATTTCTACCAACAAGACGAATTATTGACTAACAAAATAAATTTTTAATTGAATTATTAAGTTTTTAACTAAAAGAAATAAAATTTCAGTCAAATAGTTGAATTTTCATCTTAAAAAGATAGATTTTTACCCAAAAATGTCGTTAAATTTTTATATGAAAAATATAAATTATCAAACAAAAATGAATAAGTTCAATTTTCAGTCAATAAACATTAATTATCAACAAACAATAAAAACCGATTTTGAAGAAAATATTTGAAAATTTTTTTAATAGAGCAACTTTAATCAAATGGTTTAGTTTTTAACCAAAAAGATAATTTTTTCACCCAAAGAATAATTTTCTACTTAACAGATGAAATATTGACAAAAAAATGAATTTGCAACCAAACTGTTTAATTTTCAACTAAAAGAGATAAATTTTATACCAAATAGTTAAATATTTGGTAGAAAAATTAATTATCAATATAAAATCAAAAACAATTTTTTAGAAAATAGTTAAATTCTTAATTCAAAAGTTAAATATTTAAGCAAATAGTTTAATTTTCAACCAAAAAGATCATTTTTTCTCCAAAACGATTAATTTTCTACGAAACAGACGAAATATTGATAAAAAGAATGAATTTCGAACCAAATAATAGAATTTTTAACTATAAAAAAAAATTTTGTAACGAAATAGTTGAATTTTTTACTGAAAAGGATAAGTTTTTAACCTAAAATAAAATAGTTTAATTTTCAGTTAAAAAAATTAATTATTAACAAAAAATAAAAAACAATTTTTCAGAAAATAATTAATTTTTAACAAAAAAGATAAATATTCAAGCAAATAATTCAGTTTTCAACCAAAAAGCTGATTTCTTCACCAAAAAGATTAATTTTCTACCAAAAAAGACAAATTATTGAAACAAAATTTCAAACAAATAGTTGAATTTTCTACGAAAGATTTGTAACAAAAGAGTTCAATGATTAAGCAAATAATTGAATTTTCAACCAAAAAGATATTTTCAACCAAGAAGATTGATTTTCTACCAAAAAGGGCGAAATTATTTAAAAATTTTCAACCAAACCTAGAGCAGTTACATTTTCAATTATAAATAAAAATTATCAACAAAAAAAAAATAAACCAATTTTCAAAGAAATAATTAACTTTTAACTGAGGAAATAAAATATGTAATTATATACAAATAAAATTATATAAAAATTGAGCAACTTTCAAAATAAATTATAATATCAAAGAATGTAGGAATAAAATCGACTCTTGGTCATTATGATTGTGACACAAATTGTTGCTTCTAACTAACAATAAAGCTAAGACAGAAAAATCTATATAAAATTTCTTCAATAAACAATTTTTTTATTAATTAGTTATTTAAAATCTATGCAAACATTTAACCGTAAAAATATTGATCCAGCATCCAGCTACAAACAACGATTTTTAATTATTATTTTTTCTCCTCCCTTTTTTAAATTGCACATTTTTTTACTCGATGTACTAAAAAAGAATGAAGGTAATATAATATGGCTTGTGACCAATAAAGTTAATTTGCGGTGTTGAAAACCGGTTCGTAATTAGTACGTCTGGGTGGATTCTCATTATTCCTATTGGCGTTAGAATGCTTGCACTTAGCCGGAAGTGGATATTCCGGGGAAGTCAAAGTGCTATTGTGTTAGCTATCTTCCGATTTGGGAACGGTAATCACTGAAACCAAATTCCCTCTGCATTTGTACTGTATAATACTCGTTGCCATACATCCGACCGTCTTTGTTTGTGGTGAACTGGTAATCGACAAGCAAGGGCCGACGCGACGGGGTCGGTACTCCGCCCTAGGCGGAGACCAGCGCTCTTTATGTGCGTATTACGATCGTGCAGTTTTAAGATCCTCATAAACAAGCTACGATACTCTACACGAATTCAATTGTTATTACGCTCCACGTCAACATTGTTCACATTTATGTACAGGATGACCACAAAACTTTTGTCAGACTACTTCCTGAATGGTCGAAATCATCTTTCAAAACCGTTATTAATATTCATAAGGAATTGTGGAGAATTCAATGAAGGGAATATTGATACTTTTAATTACATAGGTTGACTATCAAGCCAAAACGACGTTTTTCTTGTAAAAATGATTTTTTATCTCAATAGGACATTTTTTTTTTAAAACTGTCGATTTTTCGACAAAAAAGGTGACTTTAACAAAATAGTTGAATTTTCAACCAGAAAGTTTTAATTTTCTCCAAAAAATACGAACGTTCAAACAAATAGTTAATTTTTCAATAAAAAATATAAATTTTGCATCCAAAATTGGAATAATTAAATTTTCAGTCAAAGAAAAATCATTTTTAATGAAAAAAGAAAGAATTTTATTAAAAATAGTTGAATTTTCCACCAAAGAAATAAATGTTTAATAACTTAATATCACTTTCAATTAAATTTTTGATTAAAAAGATGAATTCTAAACGAAAAATGTTATATTTGATATTTAAACTGAAAAATATTTTTATTTGAAATTAAAAACTTTTAAATTTACTCAAAAAAAGATGAATTTTATAACAAACAACACGAACTTACAAACTAAAAAGTTAAATTTTTCACTTAAAAATATAAATGTACAATCAAAAATAGAATGAGGAAATTTTCAGTAACAAAAATAACAACTAAACATAAAAAAACGAATTTTCAGAAAAAAGTTTTTTATATCAAAAAAGAAATTTTAAAAAAATAGACGAGCTTTCAACCAAATAGTTGAATTTTGAACACAGAAAGATAAGTTTCTCAACAAAAATATAACAGTTAAAAAACTTTATTTTTAACAATTAAAAAAAGAATTTTTTGATTTAAACAAAAAAGACAAATTTCCTAAAAAAACTGTGAATCCTCAACAAAGAAGATTAATTTTCTACCCGAATATATGAATTTCGAGCATAATAAGATAGTTGCTAAACAAAAAGGTCGAATGATTTAGAAAACAGTTAAAAATTTTAGTCAAAAAATCACCTCTTTGGTTGACAAATTAACTATTCAAAAATGTTTTTTTTTTACTAAAATTTTGTTGAAACTGAAAATTTAACTAATTGATTTTTTGTGAAAATTTTTCCTTCTAAGTTGATACCTCATGTATTTCATTCAGAATTTACATTATTGTTAAAAAAATGAACTACGTTGTCAAACAATAAATTTTCACTTGAAAATGCATTATTTTAGTTAGAAATTGATCTTTGCGGATAATATTTGAAATAATTTCATTAATAATTGCTTTTTTTTAAGATTTTGTTTTGTTTTTGTTTAGGTTGAAAATTCCACTATTTGTGTTGGTTGATTTTTCGTTTTCTTTCGTAAAAAATTACGATGCTTGCCTTAAAACGCATCTTTTGGTTAAAAGATATGTAATTTTGTAAATAATAATCTTTTTGTTTAAAAATTCTATTTTTTTCAATTTCCAATCACATAATTAAAGTTTTCGAAAAAATGGTTTCGTTTTGAAACAACTAGTTACATTGTCAATCAAAAAGATCAATCAAACACCAAAAAATGGGAATTTACAACCAAAGGTTTAATTTTTAAGTCAAAAATATAATTTTACATCCAAAAATGGAATCACTAAATTTTCAGGAAAAAAACATCATTTTTAAACAAAAATAGAACAGTTAAATATACTGTTGAAAAATCTCATTTTTAACATTAAAAACGAATTGATTGAATTCAACTAAAAGCATACATTTTTTTACTAAAGAGATTTATTGTCAACATGCAAAATTAATTTTCTACCCAACTAGACAAATCTCTAACAAAGTAGTTCAGTTTTCAAAGAAAAAAAGTCGAATAATTGAGAAAACAGTTGATAATGTTAGTCGAAAATTCCTCTCTTTGGTTGAAAAATGAATTATTTAAAAAGAATGTTGGTTTTTATTACAATATTTTTGACTGAAAATTTTATTATTTCTTTTTTAGTGAACATTTTTCTTTTTTAATTGATACTTCATGCATTTTATTAAAATGTTACCTTATTGATTGAAAAATTAATTATTTTGTTGAAAATCATCTTTTTGTGCAAAGTAATTTTTTCATTAAAAATGTAACTATTCTAATTTTGTTTGAATATTTACCTGTTTGAGTAAAAAAACAACGGATTGGCTAAATGTTTAAGAACTTTATTAAAAAATAATTTTTTGGTTGAAAATGCATTCTTTTAGTTGAAAATTCATCTACGTGGTTGAAAATTCCACTAATTTATTAAAAATTCGTTCTCTTGCTAACAAAATTTTGTTTTTCCATTGAAAATGTAACTATACCATTTTTTCTTCTTTGCTTAAAAATTTAACTACTTGGTTATTTTTTCGTTTTTCTTTTTCCGTAAAAAATTAAGATCCTTTCATCAAAATGTATATTTTTGGTTAAAAAATCATGTATTTCGTTGATAAATAATTCATTGTTTATGAGGTAGCTCAAATTTAACTAAACTAGTTGATTTTTTAACCAAAATGTTTATTTTTTAAGTCAGAAGAATAATTTTCTAAAAAAATATGAATTTATTGATTAAAAGAGATTACTTTTTAATGAAATAGTTGAATTTTTGATTTAAAAAACTTAATATCAAAAATGGAATAGTCAAATTTTTAGTAAAAAAATGAATTTTTAGAAAAATTTATCATATAACTGTAAGATTAATTTTCTGCCTGAAAAGATACGTTTTCAACAAAATACATGAGTTTTCGATAAATCATATAAATTTTCAAACTAAAAATAATAAATTATCAACCAAAAAGTTGAATTGCCGACTGAGAAGGATTAATTTTCCATCAAAAATGGAATAGTCCAATTTTCTGTTAAGAAATTAATTTTCAAAAATTAAAAAAAAAGTATGTTCAACTCAGATTTTTTCTCTTTGGTTGAAAATTTATTTTTTAACTAGAAATTTAACTATTCCATTATTTGTTAAAAATATATCTGTTTCATCAAAAATTTCACCTTAAAATTTATTTTTTCTGTTTGAAACTCCTTTTCATTGTAAATTTTTTTATTTTTTTGTTTGAAAACCGAAATCCTTAATTGAAAAGTTAAATCTTTAGTTGAAAATTCATGTTAAAAATTAATTCCTTAAACTGAAAATTTAGCAATTATATACGTAGTTAAAATTTTACCTTTTTGTTTGAAAGTTTAACTACTCCATTGAAAGTATAATTACTTTTTTAAAAATGCATTTTTTTAAAAGAATCTTTGCTTTAATTGAAAATGTACCTATTTGGTTGAAAAATTAACTATTTTATTTAGAAAAAATTTTGTGTCAAAAATTAATTTTCCTAATCGAAAATTTAACTATTTCATTTTAAGTAAACATGTGTCTTTCCTAGTTAATAATTCATGAAATTTTTAAAAATTTAACTCTTCGGTTAAAAAGTTAACTATCTGGTCGAAAAATTATATTTTTTTTTTGAATATTTATCCATTATAGTACAAGATTAAACTACTTGGCAGAACATTGATCTTCTTTAGTTAATAATTCAACGATTTGGTTGAAGATTTATGAATTTTGTTAAACCTTTTTTTTTTGTTAAAATTAATCTTTTCGATTCAAAATTCATTAACTTGGTTGACAGTTGAACTACTTTGTTATCAAATCATTTTTTTTTAAATTGAAAATGTAAATATTCAATTTTCTTCTTTTTTTAAAGAAAATTCAACTACTAGGTTAAAATTTTAATTACTTTTTTCAAACTCATATTTCAGGTTGAAGATTCTTGATTTTCGTTGAAAACTCCCGTTTTTGGTTGAAATATTAACTATTTTGTTAAAAATTTCTGTATTTAAATAAATATTTTTTACTGTAAATTTAAATATTTTATTTTCGGCGAAAATTTGTCTTTTTAGTTGATAATTCATGTATTTTGTTCATTTTTTCTTTTTATAAGAAATTAAGATTCTTGCTTAAAAATTCATGTTTTTGGCTGAACCTGTAACCATTTTTTTTTTAAATGATATATTTTCTTAATTTTTTATTATTATCGTAGATGCATCACTTTAGTTTAAGATTCAAAAACGACGAATTTTTAACAAAATAATTGATAGTTTTTGGTAGGAAATCCATATTCTTGCTTAAGAAATTATCTTTTTGTCTGAGATTTTTTTATGAACAGTTTTTTTTCAACTAAAAATTGAATTATTTCATGTCTTTTTTTGTAATTCTATCTCTTTAATTTAAAAGTTAAACTATTTTCTCGGAACTTAATGTATTTTTCTCAAAGTTTATCTTTTTTGGTGAAAAATTAATTCTCTGGGTTGAAAATTTACCCAACTATTTAAAAGTTAAACTACTTGCTTGAAAATCCTTTTTTTGTTTGGAGAGCCATCATTTTAGTTTTTAAAGAAATCACCTTTTCGGTTGAGAATTGAACTAATTTGTTGAAAGTTTGCTTTTTCGGTAAGCAATTAATTTTTTACAGTGAAAATGTAAAAATTCCAATTTTAGTTAAAAATTAATGCACTTTGTTATAAACTTGTTTTTTTTTTTTAATATAAAATTAATCTTATCGATTGAAAATTCAACTAGTTCGTTGGAAGATAAACTAACTTATTAAAAACATCTTTTTTCATGTTCAAGATTCTTGATTTCACTTGAAAATAATTTCTTGGATACTTGAACTAATTTGTTAAAAACCAGTTTTTTCTTTTAGTTGAAAATTAATTTGTTCAAATAAAAATTTAACTTTCACATTTTTGATTGTTAATTTCTATTTTTAGTTAAAAATCCAACTAATTGGTTCAAAATTGGTGTATTTTTTTATAAATTTGTCTTTTGTGGTAAAAAAATAATCTTCCTGCTTGAAGATTCATCTACTTGGTTTAAATTAAACTACTTTCTTTTTTTTTTGTAAAATATTGATTGTTTTAACTGGAAATGTAACTATTCTTGAAATATCAACTATTACAATTTTCGTTGAGAATTCATCTCCTTTGGACAGAAAATCATCTAATACTGGGCCGGTAATTTCAAAATAAAGTTCCAGTGGCGCCATCTCTGACCATTCAGTGAATGACTTAAGAAAGGGTCAACGGAGCTTTCCACGGAGTTGCGGCTTAGATAGGCAGGCAGGACAGGCGCAACTTGCAGCCGCTGCTCCGCACACGTTCTTTTCGATTCCTCGTCTCCGCTTCGCCGGACAGAGACGTCGTTTCGGGTGGCGGTGGAGGGGGCGTCTAGACGCAACGTCACGAGTACGACGATTCCCCCGCCTTGCCACCACAGCCTTCCTTCCTTACCACCGCCTCGCCGATGACGGCGGGAGCCAGACATTCGAGGGCGGCATGAAGGCAGGAATGGAGGGCTGGAGGGGATGACAGAAGTAGCGGGCGATGAGGTGAGGGTGACTCCGGCTTTTTGGTTCGGAATTGTGCCGGTGTGCGCACGTGTGCGGCTAAAAGAAAGAAAGAAGCAAACGCGAAAGAGATCAAGAGAGAAAAGTCTATCTCTTCGTTGTATCAGCAAACGTACCAACCACCGACCACCAGGTTCTGGGGTTGCATTAAGGAAACCCCGTTTTCCCTGGGTCACCTTGACGGTGGCTTCCATTCTCAGTTTTTTTGTCCCAATGTTTCTTTATCACGCGTCTGGAACTTGAAAGTCAGAGCCTTTCGCACGCATTTATTTCTCGCGCAGATACCTCTCTCTGAATTCAAATCAGGGGAAATTTAGTGAGAATCAGTAAAATTTTACTGAACTTACAGTAAAATGTAGCGGATTCTGACTTTCAAGTTCCAGATGTGTGATAAAGTGACGTTTAAACAAAAAACTGAAAATGAAAGCAACCGTCAGGGTGAACAGATGTCCCGAATTATCAGGTTCTGATTTTTTATCGCTGTCCTGATTTTCTGATTTTTTGTGCTATGTTCTGATTTTTCATATACGAGAACTAAAATTCGCGATTTTTATTGCTCAAAGCTGCATTTTTTTAAGGAATTTCTGAGTCTGCAGCCTTATTGTGACTTTCAAATCAAGTTCCGAAACTTGAAATGTTTGGAATTATACTAAAATTTTAAAAAAACAAGCAAAACAACGTACTTCTTGAGAAAATTGGAAGTTCTTAAAAGAATTTAAGATCAATAAACTTATTTTACAGATTGTACTCACTTGTTTAAACAAAATGTTGACTTTTAAAAAGATATTTGCATAAATTATAAAGTTACGGAAGAAACATAACATTTTATTATTTTATTCAAAATTCAACATTATACCAATGTTATTAAAAACAAAAAAGTGCATCTTTTTAGTTGAAATTTATCTATTTTGTGGGAAAATATTCGTTTTGACTTGAAAATTCCACATTTAAAAAAAATTGTTTTCGCTGTGGACTGAAAAATCTTTCATTGTTAAAAATTCGTCTTTTTAAATTAAAATCTTTGGTTGAAATATCAACTATTCCATTTTTGTTTTAAAATCTAGTTTTCTAGTTGAAAATTCATTTATTTTCATGAAAATTAAATTCTTTGGTTAAAAATTTAATTATTTTATTCAAAATTCATTTTTTTGCAGCAAATGATTCTTTTAAATATTTTGTTAAAAATTCGTTTTTTAAAGCTTAAAAATTAATTTTGCAACCATTTCAGATATTCCAATTTTATTTTAAAATATATTTTTTTAGTGGAAAAAGCATTTATTATTTTGATGAAAATTAATACCTTTGGTTAAAAATTGAACTATTTTATTGGGGATTCAGTTTTTTGGCCCACAATTAATTTTTTTAACTGAACATATAACTTCAATTTTCAGTAAAAAGTGTATCTCTTTTTGGAAATTCGTGTATTTTGTTAAAAACTAATCTTCTTCGTTAAAAAATCAACTATTTAGTCACTATTTCTTTTTTTATTGAAGACTCATCATTATAGTTAAAAATGTATTTCTTTGGCTTCTTTCAACTATTCCTTAAAAAACGCATTTCTTTTGTTGAAAATTCGACTTTTTTACTATTATATTCATTTTTTTGGTAAAAATTATATATTTTTGGCCGAAAATTCATTCTTTTATTGAAAATTCAACATTTTTGTTGAAAATGATTTTTTCTGGTAAAAATTGATTTTTTAAACTGCAAATATAACTATTTTATTTTAGGGTGAAAATTTATATTTGAAAAAATTGAAAATCTATGTAATTTTTATTTTTTTTTTTTAAATTAAAATTATTTCTTGAAAAAAAGGTCCTACTCCATTTTCACTCCATTGGGAATCGAACCACAAAACTTCTGATTTTTTTTAGTTGAAAATCAATCTCTTTCGTTGAAAATGTAACCAATTGGTTAGAAATGCTAATTTTTTAAAATAAAATGAAAATATTCTATTTTGGGATAAAAATTTAGGCTTTAGTAGAAAATTCATCTTTACTCGTAAAAAACGATTTTGTTCAAAATTCATGAACTTTGTTATAAATTCTACTTTCGTGGTATAAAATTAATCTCATTTGTTGAAAATTGATCTTTTTGGTGGAACAATAATTTTTTCGGTAGAAAATTTAACCTAAAAGAAAAATTTATAAAGGCCAGGGAAAATGAAAAAATCATTAGGGATAAGTCAGAAAAAGTTGGGAAGTTTCAAGATGGGTATTTTTTTAGCAACCCTCTTTCTCAATTAACGCGCCTTTATTTAAATTGTATTCAAGGGGGATGAAATTAG
>NC_046662.1:9117953-9133086 GCF_010883055.1 Belonocnema kinseyi | reverse complement strand
TGATTTTCCGATCAAGCCAGCTGGTCACCCTACACAGGGAAAACGTTTTAAAAAAATTAAATCAGTTTTCATTAAAATGTACTGGGAGAAAAATAATTTTCTCTAAAAAGGGGCATGCTTTTCTTTAGTTAATTTATCATTATTATTGCAAAGCCTGTTTTCAGAGGATATTATTTTGTTTCTTTTTAGTATGCTTTAATAAAAGCTTGTTTAAAAACTATTTTTGTATCTTGATTTAAATTCGAATTAGCCAAGACATTTTCCTGTATTTATTAATATGTTTTCGTTAAACCCTTTTCTGTAAATACGCAAGACACGAGGTAGAAAAATGCTGGTGATGAAAAATTAGATGACCTGAAAGTAATACTGACCAAATGAGTAAGAATTCTACTTTTAGGATCAGTGAATAAGATTATTTTTAGGTTTCTTTCTTGCATGACGCATCGTTAATTCAATGAACTCTTTCCGATTTCGAACAGTGACCCGAAAGGTCTATAACGCGCATATCTTTCTCGAAACTCTTTAACACTCGTGAGGATCAAAATATTTGAAATAATAAGAATCGATTAGCCGTTGAAGCATTTACCCTGTATAGCTATACTTTACATCGTTTTCAACTTCTTTTTTTAGGCTTTCGTAGGACGTCCGCCCATCCGTCTTGAGTTTTAAGAGATTTAATTCGAGATTAAAGACGAGACTCGAGACGAAATTCGAGATTCAAAGCAAGTCTCGAGATGATATTCGAGATTCAAGCTAAAATTCGAGACAATATTTGCTGTGACATTCGAGATAAAATTCCAAAAGAGATTTAAAACATGAATCGCAACGAGATTCGAAACGAGATTTCAGATGAGATTCGAGATTTAAGAAGAGATGCAAGCTTCGACATGAGATTCGAGATAAGATTTTACTTGAGACTCAAGAAGAGATTGGACACGAGACTTATTATAAGACTCGAGGCAAAGTTGGAAACAAAACTCGTAAAGTGGACGAAAATCGCAATTTAAGACAGGAACCGAGGCAAGATTCGAGATTTTAAAAAATCGAGATTCAAGGCGAGATTCGAGATGATATTTGATACGAAATTCGAACTTTGAGGCGAGACGAGATTTCAGTTAAGGCTCGAGGCGAGATTCTTCACAAGATTTAAGCTAAGACTAGAGACCAGATTCGAGATGAGCCTTGAGGCGACATTCGAGTTGAGATTCCTAACAAGACGACATTCGTAACGGAAAGGCAATCAGAAAGTGCAATCGAAAACTGGCTTTATTTTTTTAGCCAAATTTTCGTTTTTCTAACCCAATATTTCAGAAACTTTAACAATGAACTTCAATGCTCATTTAAACTATCGTTCTTTAGTCTATAAAAAATAAAAATTTCTATTTATTTATTGCATGCTTCACAGTTTTCCTTCATTACCTCTTTATGTCATTTTTCCATTCAAACGCGAACTGAATTAATAGAATCCAAAAGGAAAATTAAACCATTTTTTGTTGATCTAATTATTTTTATTAAACAGTCTACTATCATATCTATGGTTAAAAGTTTTATAATTTGGTTGAAAATGTTATTATTTTGATGAAAATCCAAAAATTTAGTTAAAAATTTATCCTTTTTGTTTATAAATGTAAATCTATTATTGAAAATTCGTCTTTTTGGGTAAAAATTTTAACTATTTGGTATAGAATTAACTTTCGTGTCGGAAACCAATCAGTTTGTTTGCGACTTTTTGTTCTTTCTTGGTTGAAAATTCAACTCTTCTGTTAAAAATTAATCTTTTTAGCGTGGAAATTTGATTTTTTTATTAAAAATGCAACAGCTTGGTCGAAAATTTAAATAGTACGATGAAAATCCAACAATTTTATAAAGAAATCTCATTTTTTGTTGAAAATTCGCCTGTTTTGCTGAAAATTTGTGTTGTGTATTTGAAATTCGTTTTTTCTTTTTTCACTGAAAATAGTATCTTGGTTGAAAATTCAACTCTTCTTTTAAAAATTAATCTTTTTAGGGCGGACATTTGTTCTTTTTTTTATTCAAAATGCAACTGTTTGGTAGCAAATTTAAATATTTCGATAAAAATCCAACAATTTTATAAATAAATCTCATTTACGGTTGAAAATTCACCTGTTTTGCTGAAAATTTGTCCTGTTGGGTGGAAAATTCAACCTATTTACTTTGGTACAAAATTCAGCAATTTGAAAAAATTTTGTTTCCTTCTTGACTCACAAATTTTTTATTGGTTGAAAATTGAACTATTTGGTTGAAAATTCATATTTCTTCATTTAAAGTTTTATTGGTAGAAATATGAAACATCACATTTTTTGTTGAAAATGTATCTCTTCTGGTTGAACATTTAACGACTCTATGTTTGAGTCAAATTTCTCTTTTTTAGTTCAAAATTCAACTGCTTCAATTAAAGTTAAGTCACTTTTTAAATTAATTTTTTTTAAAGATTCATCCTTGTAGTTGAAAATTGAACTCTTTAGATAATAAATTTAACTATTTTCTTGAAAATGCAGTTTTGTTGAAGTGAGGAGAACTCCCAACTCACAATTTACAACTTACAACTCTTGAATGCTAAGGAAAGGGGAAGTAGGAGGATTAAGGAGAGGGGAAGTAGTGGATGATTTAGGAAAATGAAGTTGGGGACGTAAGAGGGAATGTGGATGGGGAACGTACGAGAAGTGGTGGGAAATAAGGGCAGGGAAAGTAGAGGAAGTGAGGGGTGCGGAAATGGGGGAAGTGGTGAGAAATGTAGGGGAAGTGCGGAGAGGTGGAAGAAGATATGGAAGAAGTTGGAAAGAGAGGGGAACAAAAATTTGAATTCTGAAACAGGCTGTATGAGTGGAGAGGGTGGAGTTTGGGAAATATATGGGTAGTAGGTAAAAGGGGAAGGTAAATCATGGAAGGGGAAATTTAAATGACTCATTTAATCCTAATAGGCTACAACACTCTTTTTTGTCAGTGCCAAGGCGCCAACTATGTTTTTTTTTAAATTTTTGTCTTATTAAAATTATAACTGTGCCATTGAAATTATTCGATTTTGTTTGAGGATTTCACCAGTAAGATAGGGGAGCCTGAAGGATTGGTTCGGGTCTGGGATAGAGGGGTACCGAGGGATAGGCGAGGTTTTAAGGAATAGGGAATTCCCGAGGGATATGGGGGTACTAAGGAATATGTGAAGTTTTGTTAGGTAAGGAGGGTGCTATGAAATAGAGGGAATATGGAAAATTTAGAAAAAAGCAAAACTCTGGGGAATAGAGAAAAGACTGTGCATACTGCAGTAGTATTTTTTCTAACTATAATTGTTTTCAATTCACCATTGTTGAAAAATGCAGATAGTTAGAAAGTTGTAATGGAATGGTGCAACTTTCGTCATCTCATTCTGATTATTTGACGGATATTTCCAGTCTGATTTAAAGCTATTAAAGTTCGGCACTCAAGAGATAAGTCTGCGTCGCGTCAGAGCCAGGGGGTTATTTCTATGGAGAGGAGAAAGAGAAGGAGAGAAGTGAGAGAGAAAGGGAGTAGATTCGCTGTACCCATATAATAGGCGACAAGCCGTAAATGTGAGGGACACTTTGCAGGCCGGGAGGAGGGAAATCGGTAGTCATTATCCGGAAAATATTTCTGATCCACGGCGAAGAGCCGGAACCAGCGCAAAAGGGATTGCAATAGAGCGACAATTGTTCGTTAACAGCAGGAAAAGCGGCGCTGAACAATTTGATGAGGCACGAGTGATTGTTGAGAAATCACCGATTGTCACGATTGTTCTCAACTTCGAAATCTCATTTCACATGGAGAACTTGAGTTCACTTGAATTTAAATTTCAAACGGTGGATAATTTGAAGTTATCATAAATTATTCCGTACAATTGTAAGATTACCTACTTATAATTTTGTTTATTTAAAAAATATTGACAAACAAACTTTCCCCCCTAATGTCCCTCCATTCACCTACTTCCCTTCCAATTCCGTATTCTCCTCTGTTAATCATTATGTTACTTCTTTCATTTCCCCTGCAACCCTCCCAGAGAAAAAAGTACGACAAACGGATTTTGATATATATTTTTAATACACTTGATTAAGTTTTAAAGAAAATTATAAGAACCGATTTCAGAATTTTTTCAGGGTTTTGTAGTCCTAGACAGAAAACTTTATAGTTTTGTTCGGGTGTCTGTCCGTTCATCAGTTTATCCGTCGTACTTTTTTACAAGGAGGTGAAATTATGAGCGAAAAATTAAAGGGAAATAAGGGGTAAGTAAAGGGAGTTAGGATAACGTTAGGAAAATTAATGGATGATGAATCATATGAAATGAGGGGAAGGAAATAGAGGAAGTGAGAAGAAGTTATCAGAACAAAAGGAGTGAAAGTTAGGGTGAATAGAAAAAATGATTAAAAATAAGGGTGACTGGGAAGGAGAAGTGGGGACTAGAAAAAAAAAGAAGAACGTGAAGGGAAGTATTAGCTAAGGAAGCGAGGGAAGGGGAAAGTAAATAAGGAAAAAGATAAGGAGAGGAAAGCGAGTAGTAAGGGGATAAGATTGTTTGCACGACTTAATTAGCCTTTTCACAGGCTACGAAAAACTTTTTTGTAGGCGCACGATGCCCAATTTGTATAATTAGTTTATAAAAGGTTAACATTATTCTTACAAATAATTAATTTAAAAAAATTTTTAATTGGTGGATCTGCAAATTAACATTCTTTTTAGGTAAATCTTTTTTATATTCCACTTATGATAGTTCAGAGTCAAAAATATTGTGATGAAATTGTGAATCATTGTTTATTTTATAAACAAATTATATAAATAAATGCACAACTCGAAGATTGAACGCAAAAATAAGTATTTATGTTTATTTGTTGGTGTTGAAAACGTGACCTTCAAATCTTTTGTAGAAAACATTACTTTTGTTCAGGATGTTATTTGTTTAAAGCCAAATAAATTATTTTATAGAACATTATTTTTAAACTTGATTTTGTTCAGTCTAGTTAAATAAATAAATACCCGTTAAAGGAATGTGATATTATATGTATTTATTGACTGATGCAAATAATGTTTTGGAAATATTTTTCTTTAAATTTATTTGATAGCTGTAAACAAAAAGCACCATGATTAACAGCAAACTATTCTACAAATTACTTGAAAAAAATTATAATTTCTAAACATTCAAAATCGTCAAAGAATGAAAAAGTCTTGTTTTTTAAATCGAAAACCCTTTGACGATTATTTGCGTACAATAACTTGAAGAGGATTATTCTGTATCGAAACGCGTCATTGAACATCATCGCAAATAAACTCATATAATACTGATGGATATTGTTAATTTAACGAATCTGACCAAAGTGATCTTTTGAAATTATTTTATTTTGAATTATTTATTTGGCTTTAAACAAACAACATCATGAATAACTGAAAAGAGGCGATTCAAAAAATAGGTTATGCTATTTCCACCTAAAGGATTTTTTTTAACAGTCCCAAAGCTTAATACAAAAAACTTGAAGAATATTATGTTTTCCATAAATCTTGAATTATCAAAGAATAAAAAAGTCTTCCTTGTTGAACAGGGAACCCTCTAACATGAAGAATTCCTAAAAATAAAACCAAGAATCTAACTACCCAATTTGGACAACCAGCATTAAATGTTCCTAGTGCAAGCTGAAAAAAACTTCTTTCTCCTAAATATGAAAAGAAAAAATGTCGTTTCCTTCTAGACAAAAATAAGAAAATGAGAAGGTCGAAACGTTGGTGATTATTTTTTACAAATGTTTTTAATGTTTTAAATGTTTTTCTTTCCTCTATTTTTTTTGTCTAGAAAGACAATTTGACGTTAATTGGATTATGGGACATTAAGTAAGATACTAAATTTGATTTGACTCTCATTTACATTTTTTAACTTTTAGTTGTTAACCCTTTAAAAATTCTTTTGTCAACAATAAATTCAAGAGAATGCAGATCTATATCGGAACCTATATTAAAACAGTAATAACAAATAAACGGATATACGGGCAGAAACTACTAGTAGATATATACGCTTTAGCCAGTCGAACCAAAATAATCCTTTGAAATTATTTTCTTGAAAATTATTTAGTAAGCTTTAAACAAACAACATCCTGAGCAACAGCAACAGGTTCTACAAAATATTTGAAGAAGAAAACGACTTCTACACATCTAGCATTTCCAAAGAATGGAAGCGTTTTGTCATTAGACAGAAGGCCCTGCAACAAAATCTTTTTCGAACAATAACTTGAAAAATAACTTAAAAAACAAATAGCACGATGAACAACTTGCAAAGGTTTCTGAAAAAACTTGAGAAAGGTTACGCCTTCTATGCATCTAGCATTGTCAATGAATGGGAAAAACCACGAACTGCCAAGGTTTCTATAAGAAACTTAAGGAAGATTACGACTTCTATCCATCTAGCATTGTTAAGAAATGAAAAAGTCTTGCTTGTTACATCAAAAAATCCTTAACGATTCTTTTGTAAACACTATCTTCAAGATAAAACAGATTTTCATGAAAACTTATCGTAAAACAACATTAACAAACAAACCCTTATACTGGTGGAAGCCACTATTGGATATGCATTCATTCAACCAATCTAACCAAAATAATCACTTGAAATTGTTTTCTTGGTAATTATTTTTTTGACTTTAAAACAAACAATATCATAGACAACTACAAAGGTTTCCACGAAATATTTATAAGATTCCGACATCTATACATAAAGGAATGGGAAAATCTTGCTTGTTACACTGAAAGCCCTTTAACAATTCTTTTGTTAACAATAACTTAAATAGGATGCAGATCTGCATTAAAGTGCCTCATCAAAGAATATTAGCTAATAAACTCATATACTAGTAGAAGCCACTAATAAATATTCACTCATTTTACCATTTTACCATTCAAAAGACTTAAAGAAAATTACAATTTCTATACAACAAGAATCGTCAAAGAATGGAAATGTCTTCCTCATTAGACCGATAACCCCGCAACAGATCTTTTGTGAAAATTAACTTGAAAAGGGTACATATCTCTGTCGAAAAACATAATTGAACATCAACAAATAAACGCATACAGTGCTAGAAGTCAATAATGACTACTTATACATTGAACCAGTCAAAGCAAAAAAATCTTTTAAAATCACATAATTGGCTTTAACCAAACAAAAGCATGAACAACTGCAAATGTTTCTATAAAAGACTAAAAGTATATTACGGCTTTTACGCATCTAGTATTGTGGGAAAATGAAAATATCTTGCTCATTACACCAGAAACCCTTCAGCAAATTTCTTGTAAACAATAACTTTACCAGAGTAGAAATCTTCATCGAAACGCGTTACTGAACAACATTAACAAATGAGCGCATATACAGGTACAAACCACCAATGGATATTTATACATTTAACCAGTCTAATCAAAATTTAAAGAGGATGCAGACCTGTATCAAAAAGCATGGTTAAAAATCAACCAACAAAGGCGTATAGTGATAGAAGCCACTAATGGATCTTTATTAATGAAGTAACGTTTTTATAAAAAAGGAAAGAAAGTGCCTCAGTGAATGACGTTAATGTAGGAGATTTGGGAAGGCCAATCATGATGCACTTTCCACAGTCTCGCGTTTTCTGGGTTATTTCACTTGCGGGACCGTACATAATCCAGATATAAGCTCTAAATGCGGTAAACCCCCTATTTAGTATTTAGACACTCCTGTTGACTCATGCTGTATATTTTTGGACTCGGCGTGTTTTCGTTCGAGCGCTTTTGCTGGCGACTGTCGTACGAGTGCAAATATGCAAATGTGCACACATACTTGTTGAGTTACATCATACGCAGTAATTACACGAATGCCTCTCGCTTATTCGCTTTCACGCCACAGCATGAAAACAGGAGGTTTTCACCAAATGCAAAATAATAAAAAACATCCAAATACCATTCTACCTGGAAAATAAGATAAAACAATTAAGCTTACCGAGCTAAAAAGAACTCGAGAGCAGTGCCCTCTTTTTAGGCGCCTTAAGTTAACATTCTTGAATCAACGTGGCTTATTTTGATATTATAATTTTTTATGCTAAAATAAATAGAATTCATTTTTTATGTAGTTTGAAATAATTCATTTCGATTACAAATGAATAGTATAGGTGACTTACTACTTTTAGCGAATTTTGTATTTTTTTTTGTTGACCTAATTATAAAATGTGAATATGTTCTTCAAAAAGCACTATTAAATGCATATGATAATAAAATAAAATACATATTAAAATAGCTACAGTGGGCTTTCATACAATTTGAATTTTAGTTTTTAGTTTTAATTCAAAATTTTCAGTTCATGAGGGTTGATGATAATAACGAATTCTAAAATTTTTGAAATAATATGGCTGTCGTTATAAAATATGCGACAATGTATCTTTTTTCAACTTTGGAAATTGATGAAAAATTTAATTTTGAATTTGAAAATAATAAGGATTCACTTTATATCTACTGAGTGGCTAAATCGATAAAAACAAATTTTATTAACAAATATTAGTAAGCTTCGAGAAAATACAAGGGGCTTTTTTTCATCGAGGGTAACGTTTGGTCAACTATCAAACGGCACTAAAAATCCGTTTTTCAATTTGAAAAAATGAGACTTTATTTTCTAGCGCTTGCGCTGACAAATCGATACAAACAAGTTTACTTTAAAACCATTATTAGGTTTCATGAAAAAAGAAGGGAATTTTCTTTGCTCGGAGAGTCAACTTTGGACAGTATTAGAAATCCAATTTCATTCTTTTAAAGTGAGAATTCAATTTCCAGCTTTTGCATTAAGAAATTATTGTAAAAAAAGTTTAATTAAAAAAATTATTATGTTTCATGAAAATGAAGGAAAAAGTTGTTTTTGTAATTCGAACGAAATGTTTTCTCAACTTTGGATGTTGAAAAAATAATAACATTTTCAATTAAGAAAAATAACCATTTACTTTCTATTTATTAATTTGGTGAATCGATACAAAAATAATATTATGTTATTAGTTTTTAAGAAAATAGGGGGAGGGGTGGCTCGAGGCACACGTTTTTTCAACTTTGAAAATTGATCAAAAGTCCAGTTTTTAATTTAAAATGAAAAGTGAGAATTTAATTGCCGCTCAAAATACAGATTCACAGATAGGCCCTCATGATATACTTACAAAAAAAATGTCAATCCTATTTAAATAATTATAAGAAGTGATGATTATAACTTTTTTCTCGTGCTAAAAACCTCATTCTTAAAAAATTGCTTCTTAGGCCCTCATGGCATACTACCTTTCACCTGTTCTATTTTAAAGATTTATAAAAAAAATGTATACATTTTTTTCATTATGAAGATGAAAAGTGAGGTTTTTAATTCCAAATCTTCCAAATTGAAAAAATAACGTATGCAAATCACTTAAAGTGCAGAATTGCAATTTATTCAGTTTTTCAAATTTATGTTTTTTAAATATGTTATTTTGAACGTTTCTTAAAGTGAAATTTTTTTAATTTACACTTGACGATTTTTTGTTTTTGATGTGTACAATGTTCATAATTTTAAATTATGTAATTTTGAAATTATAGAATAGTTTCATTTTGAAGATTAACAATTCAAACTTCCACAGTTTTGGCAAGTTCCAATTGTAAACTGTTTAATTTCAAAGAAATAGAAATAAAAATTCATATATTCTAAAGATTTTATAGATCAAAAGTTTAAATTTGAATTTAGGTTGTAAAATTTTTAATTTCAGTACTTACAACTTGCATAATTTTAAATGATTAATCTCAAAAATTAAAACCTCTTCGATTTAAAAGGCTTTTAAAGTCAAAGATACAATTTAAAATTCTTGAATTTTGAAAATGCTGAATTGCAAGCTTGATTTTTTTAATACTTCAATTTTCAAGATTTGCAATGAGAGAGTTTTTAATTTTAAATAATGCAATTTTTCTTTTTTCATAATAGTATAATTTTGAAAATTTATAATTAAAAACTCTTCATTCTTAAGATTCACAATTAATCATTCATTAATTTGGAATATCTAGAGCTTACAATTATGCAGTGTTTAACCTTTTTTGGAAAATAAAGTTTAATGTTGAAAACGAAAGATGATTTAATTTTGACCATTTAAAATAAAAATTCATTCAATTTTCAATAATTATATTTTTTCAATAAGTCATCTTAAAGTTTTTTAATGCAGTTCAATTTTGAAGATTTACTAAGGAAGATTTTTCAAGTTTTAAAGCATGTTATTTTAAAACATGTTATTTTGAATGTTTTCCTTTTTTTTCAATAGTTCAATTTTAAATATTTGCAATAGAAAGTTGTACAATTGTGAAAAATTACAATTTGAAGTTCTTGAATTTTTTAAATACTGACTTGCAAATTTAATTAATTTCTTTTTCTTGGAATAGTTCAATTGAGAAGATTTGCAATGAAAGAGTTTTCAATTTTTAATGGGTATAATTTTAAATATTCAATATATTTATAGTTTTTAAGTATGAAATGTTTAACATTTTTCTGGAAATAATTCAATTTCGAAGATTTAAAAGTTTAAGTTCTACAATTTTGAAGATCAAATGCAAGTTTCTAATAAAAAATTTTCCAAAATAAAGCAATTTTGAATCTTGATCATTCAATTTTCAAAATTTTAAACTATGTAACTTAAAACTTGCATGACTTTTAAAATTAAAAATACTTCAAGTATAAAGATTTACAATTTAAAGTTCTATTATTCTCAGGAGGTACAATTTCAAATTCTTGAATTTAAAAAATACTGGATTTCAAATTTAATTAATTCTGTTCTTTTAGAATAGTTAAATTCTTAAGATTTTTCATTATACGTTTTGAAAATATTTTAATTTTGGAGATTTACAATTAAAAATTTAACAATTTTGATCAGTTACAATGGAAATCTCTTCAATTTAAATGATGTACAAAAACAAATTCATGAATTTCGATGGTTTGGATGTTCAAAAGTCAAGTTTACAATTACAAATCTTCTAAAATAAAGAAATTTCGTGAACATTTTTTTTAATCGTAGACATTTTTTTGGTAGAACTTTAAATTTTCACAATATTAAACTGGTAATTAAAAAAATGAAGAACTATTCCATCTAAAGAATTTGTAATTCACAGTTCTACAATTTTGAAAAGTTGCAATTTAAAAGTATTGGATTTTAAAAATATCTAATTGCAAAATCAATTTTTTAAAAGAATAGTTTAATTTGCGAATATTTTCTTTTTGTTGTTTCATTTTAAAGATTCATTAGTTAGGAATATCGAAAACTTAAAATAATGCAATTTTTTACGTTTTTTTTTAAATGTATGTAGTTCAATTTCGAAAATTAAAAATTATTCAATTTTTAAGATTTAAAATCATAATTCTTTAATTGCGAACAGTAAAAATTACAGCAATCTATTTTTTAGAAATAATTTTTTTAATTTAAAGTGAGATAGGAATTAAACACCATTCGCCCAAAAGAATTCCTGTTTCTACTTAAAATACCAACCTGAAGCGCATTGCAATAATAGCCCACGAATTGTAAAGATAATAACTTTTTTTTAATTCATATTTTGTCAACTATTTTTTAATCTTAAGACTTCAGAAAGATTTTTAATCCTTCAGATGGCAATAAAGTTTCATTAAATTTACCTTCATAAAATAAAATTTATAAAGAAACTACTATAGCTCTTGTGGTCTGCCGGATCACTATATTTTACATTAATCCTCTGCTTCATCGCATTTCACATATCTCCAGCTTATCGGTAAAATATCTTGCAGCGGATTGTACGTTTGTAAATTTGCTTTGACATCAAAGTTGCAACATTTATTTACGATACCAAACAATAAATAATATTTTTATTGCTTATTTTCCTCCCTCACAAATCTTCACTTTTATTCCACCTCGCCATTCTTATTTTACCAAATCTTTTGTCCAAGATTCTTTCATTTCAATGCACCTTTTTGCATATCGATAGTTTATCAGTATAAGTCTTTCGTCTACTTTGTCTGACTATTCGCATTCTTTTTCTACTGGGCCTGAAAGTCTAGAGATCGTCCACAAATTATGTAAGGCGACTTTGGGACTGGAAAAGGGGGAATTGGAAAATTTAGAGTATAAAAAAATAAACATTTAAGCAATTTTTAACTATCATATGTTACAACTTGAAGGAATTTAATTTTCGAGGAAAATTAACAAATTTATCATTTTCGTTTAGGTTCGAGGTTTTTAATTTAATTAACAGAATTTTTATTTACCTTCGTTGCCTTACTTAATAAGATTTTAGAGTTATTTTTTCCGAGGATTAATTAGTGGTCCGAAAAATTCAAAATTGATTTTTCTTTCTTTTTTTGCTTTTGAAAATATTAATTTAAGCAATTGTAAATCATTATATGTTACATCTTGAATAAATTGAATTTCCGAGAAAAATAAATCAATTTATAACCAAATAGTGGATTTTTCAACAAGCAAAATGAATTTTCAACCGAGAATATACATTTTCTACCAAGAATAATGAATTTTTTATCAAATTCATCCACTTTTAGCAAAATATATGAATTTTCAAGGCAGAAGATTATTTCACTAAAACAACGAATTTTCAAACAAGAAATATTTTCCAGTCAATAAAGAAAAATGTTACATTTTCAAGCTAAAAAGATTAGCTTTTCACAAAGCAGTTGCATTTTTAAACAACTAATTGAAATTTCAACAAAGAAGATGAATTTTCTACTAAAGAAGACAAATCATCAAGAAAATCTGTAAATTTTTATGAATAAAGCTTATTTTTGAAAATACATACATTTTTCACTAAATAGAGAAATTATCATCGCAAAAGATTGATTTTCTACTAAAAAGATTAATCTTAACCAAGAAATATTGTTCAGTCAATAAAAGAAATGTTTAATTCTTCAGTAAACAAGATGAGCTTTTTACAAAGCCTTTGAATTTTTAATCAAACAATTAAAATATCAACAACAAAAAATTTAACAACTTTATTCAACTTTGAACCAAGCGATTGCGCTTTAACAAAAAAGAAATTTCCAATCAAGAAGATTAATTTTCTACAACAAGAAGAATTTTCAAATAAATATATTATTTTTCAAACAAATAGTTAAAATTTTAATTAAATAAAATCAATTTTCTACCAAAACTGGAAACCTGAATTAAATAGGACAACACTGAATGAAATAGTTAAGTTTTTAGTTGAAAAATAAACCGTTGATATAAGAAAAAAAAGAGTTTTTAACCAGAAAGATCAATTATTTGCAAAAAAAAAAACAAATTTTAAACAAAATATAATTTCTTAAGCAAATAATTGAAATTTAAACTAAAGACATAAATTTTCAAATAAATAATAATTGAGTTCACTTGAAGAAGTTAAAAAGAAGAATTTTCTAATACGAGGTCAATTTTTAACAATAGGTTAATGTTTGACCGAAGAGTTCAATTTTATTGCAAAATAGTGGAGCTTTCAACCCAAAAATTCAAATTTGAAAAAATACAGTTGAATTTTCAACCAAGAAGGAAGACTTTTCAACAAAATTGTTATACTTTCAAGGAAATAACTAAATTTTCAACATAATAATAGAAATTTTATACACAAAATGCTTTCTCAGCAGAAAAACCATTTTAATAAAATTGAAAAAAATTCTACGTTTTTACGACTTTTTCCTTAATAACATATTTTATTTTCTAGATCTAATTTCATTAACATTCCACGTTTATTAAACTTTATAAAATTATAGTAATATTTTTTTCCAGTTTTTAATTAGTGGTCCAAATAATTTGAATTTTAAAACTGGAAAGTGCTCTCTAGAATATTCATTTCTTCTGGGAAAAAACTAGGTATAAATTTAAGCCAGGATTTTAACGGTAAAATTGTATTTTTAAACAAATTAACCTCAGTGTGCTTTCCAGGAAAATCCACCATTGAATTCGCAGTGAAAATTTAAGAAAACAATCCGTTTGCCGTTTTTATAGAATTAAAAAATACGGAAAATATCGACGCCTTCATTCCATACCACTTTACGTCGCATTTAGGCGGTGTACAGCTCTCCGTCGAGTTTTATCACTGTATGGCTCCAGGTTCTGTGATTGTACACAGGACTTAAGGCTCTACAGCGAACCTACGTGACACAGAACTGCACCCCGCCCAAGCGTGACGAGTAGGCGGAGTACTATTGTTGTTGGTTTCAGCTTTAATTTATACTAAATAATTTTTCTTTAAAAAGAGCAAATATTTTGAGAGCACCTTAATTTATACTAAATAATTTTTTTTAAAAAGAGCAAATCTTTTTGAGAGCACCTTAATTTTTTTAAATTTTCTGCTTTTCGCCTTCATTTGTTAATTATTTATACTTTTTTATTAGCATACACGTTTTTTTATGATGCCCAAAGGCTTTAAGAGTTACAGACTGAGTGTTCTTTGTATAAAAAGTCTTTCAGTGCGAGACTTTAAATTTTTTTAATTTTCTGAAAGTGCCACTTGTGCGCAATCAAATGTATAGCTGCGCGTCATAATAAAAAAGGTATGACTCCCCTTGCGAGCATACTGCTCAAGAAAAATAAGATCTTAACGATTAATGACCTGCGAGAACCATAGCATGCTTGCAGAAAAATGGATTTTAAATTACTATTTTAATAGTGATGCACTCGAGACCATTTCGAGAAATTTCGAGGCTTTCTTGAAACATGTTCAGGTAAACTCGAAACTTTATGGACATCAAGGATCTTAAATAAAAAGCTTCGAGATTCTCGACTCGCGATCTCCAATTTTTTTAATTTTTGGTCTTTATAAAATTTTAAGTTCAACTGGACATTTTTCAAAAAAATTCTCGAATTTTCTCGAAATGATCTCGAATGCATCATTAAATTTTAATTGATTGCATATTACGTGACGCTATTTTCAGTAATTTTTTACTTACTCCTACCCCTTACTTTTGGTTTGAAAATTCATCTCGTTCTGTTGATAATTAATCTTTTTCTTTAAAAATTCATCTATCTGGTTAAAAATTAATCTATTACATTTGAAAATAAACATTTTTTTTATTCACTTTTTCGGATTGAACACGCAACTGATAGGAAGTTATTCCTTCTGCTTAAAAATTTAACAATTTGGTTGAAAATTCCCTTTTTTTCAATAGTTT
>NC_046662.1:9066161-9117853 GCF_010883055.1 Belonocnema kinseyi | reverse complement strand
TAAATCCTTCTTGATTAAAACATCAAATATTACATTTTTTGTTTAATATTTACTTTCTTAGGCTGAAAAAACTCCTTAGTTTAAAGTTGAAATACATCATTAATAGTACATTGTCTTGGCTAAAATTTTATAATTTTTGGTAAAATTTACTTTTTTTTAATGAAAATTTAACTGGTCCATTTTTCTTAGAAAATTCCTTTTGAATTAAAAATTCTACTATATGGTTGAAAAGTCATATATTATGTTAAAGATTCGTGTATTATGTTAAAAATTCGTTATTTCTTTCGTTTTATTTCACAAACTTATTATTTTTGATTGAAAAGTTAACTATTATATTAAAAAATTCGTTTTCTTCCTTTGGTTAAATTAAACTTTTAATATCGACTATTGAAGATTCACATTCTTAAGTTTAAAAAACTCCTTAATTGAAAGTTGAACTGCCTTATTGAAAATTCACTTTCATGTTTGAAAATTTATCATTTTATTTGAAAATTATACTACTTGGTTGAAAACTAGATGTTATTGAAAATTTATGTATTTTGTTAAAAAATAAGTTTTTTATATAAAATTAATCCTGTTATTTGAAAATTTAAGAATTTGTTACAAGATCATGTAATTGGGTAAAAATTCTTATTTTTAGGTAGAACATTAATAGCCTTGGTTCGTTTAAAAATTCAAATATTTTTTTAGAAATTAATTCTTTCTTTGTAAAAATTATATTTTTTTTATCGCGAACTGTTGAAAAGTTGAAATAGTTGAAAGTTCAACTATTCGGTATAAAAGCCGTCTTTTGTTGAAAATTCGTCCATTAGTGAAGAAAATTAATTTTGTTTGTTGAAATATCAACCATTACATTTTTCGCAAAAAACTAACCTTTTTATGAAAAATTTGACTATTGCAATGAAATTTGAATTACCGTCTTAAATATATTTTTTTTTTTTTTGAATAAATATTCATTATGTGGGCTTAAAATTCATCTTTGGTGTAATATTCAACTATTTTGTCGAAAGTTAGGTTTTTTTGATTGAAAATATAAGAATTAAGTTAGAAGTTCACATATCTTGATGAAAATTAAAAAAGTAGTTACATTGAAGGGAAATAAGGGGAGAAAATGCAGGGAAAGTAAGGGAAAATGAGCAGAGGGGATGTGGAGAAAGTAAGGGTAGGGAAGTAGACGAAGTGAGTAAATTAAGGGAAGGGAAATGGGTGAAGTAGGAGAATTGATAGAATATGAGGGGAAATAAGGGGAGGGATAGGTAGGAGAAACAAAATAAGAGGTAGTAAAGGAAGTAAAGAAAAATGAGCGGTGGCTAAGTACGAAAATTACGGAGGGCAAAGTGTGAGGAAATGGGTAAAATGATTTCAAAGAAAGAGGACGAAGTGAGGGAAAATGTGGGGAATTCTAGTGAAGAGAAATTCGGCACAATCAAGGGAGAGAAAAGTAGAAGAATTAGGGATAAATTAGAGGAAATTAGGAAAAATAGGGTAAGGGTAAGTGTAAAGTGTGAGAGGAAGTAGGGAAAATCTTAAGAAGTGGAAGAAGTAGAATTGGAAGAAGCTGGGACAGAGAAGAATAACAAAGGTCGAACTAAAGGCAGGAGAAGTATGGCACGGAAATTATGAAAGGAGAATTTAAAAGATATATGGAACGTCTTATTAAGGAGGTGTAGGGTGAGAGTAAGGAAGGAAGAGGCAAGCGAATGATAAAGGGATTAAGGAGAGGGTAGGGTAGAGGAAGTAGGGTTAAGCATAGTGGAGTAAAAGTTAGTAAGGAATGGGATGATATGTAAGGGAAACGGTAAATGGTGCAAGGAAGTAGTAAAAAAGCATTTGCGGAAGTGAGTCATATTTTTTAAGTGTGAAGAGGAGAAGAGGATAGGTTTGGGAGTGGAACTGGGGGACAGAAGGGAAAGCTATGCTTTGAAAGAGAGTAAAGGAGGGGTAATTGTAAAAAGAATAAGATGGAGCAGCTGAGGAGCGACAGGAATTATGAAGAGGGTGAAGGTGGTAATTAGGGAGGGGGCTCAAGGCAAATAAAGAAGGGGTCGGAGGGTTAGTGTAGGAGAGATCAGTGATAAAGGAAAGTATAGTATTATGGTTTGAGGAAAAGAGGTGTGGAGATTTATGGATGAGATTTGGGGAGAGAATTAGAGGCTCTAATTTTTTAGTTTTGGGCTAATCAAAAAATTCGACTAGGATAGTTTTGAAATATATTTGGTATCTAGTGAAAATTTTGACTGAAATTTTTGGATCTATGAAAAAAATAAATTTTTGTATTTTTTGAAAATTTTCGAAATTTGCAAAAGTATATAACTTTTCTAATTTTCATCAAAATTAACATTTTTATTTAAATAATTTGCAAGTATTTCACCCATCTATAAGAAACTTTGACAAAAATTTGTATAATATTAAGAAAAAAAAATTTGAAAATTTCAAAAATGCTATAATTTTTTTAATTTTGGGCTAATCGAAATAATCGGCTAGAATAGTTTTGAAACATATTTTATATCTAATGAAAATTTTGAATGAGATTTTTGGATCTATGAAAAAAATAATTTTTTATATTTTTTGAAAATTGTCAACTTTTTGAAAATTATATAAATTTTCTAATTTTTTTTAAGATACAAAATTTTATTTAGATAATTTGCAAGTATTTCACCCATCTATAAGAAACTTCGACAAAAAATTTTTTAATTTCATAATTTTGAAAATGCTCCCAATTTTTTAATTTTGGTTCGAAATATCTGATTAACAAACTTAGCCTTCATTTTGGGTACCTTCAGAAGTGTATCAAATGCAAACTCGATTGGACAAATCCTTCAAAAGTTAGCGTGGCTACAACATTCAGGTAACCATACATACAGACATACAAACACACAGAAATACAGACATATAGACAGAGAGACACCGATGAAATTTTATGATTTTCAGATTGTGTGAGTGCCGAAACGTAAAGATCCGTTAAAAAAGATTTGGACGATTACATTGCATTCTCAGGAATGAGAATGTAAAAATCAGAAGGTGTAGGACCTTTTAGGTTGTGTTCCATCGAAACTCACTTTGTACTCTATATATAGCTGATGAATAATTTGAAGATGGTTTCATGAGATAATTTCTATTAGGAAATGTATTTCTCCAGAAATAACTCACGCATGTGTCCTCCCACAGATTTGTTAAAATGTCACCCTAACGAGAAAGGTCGTGTTCGAAAAAAAAGCTTGGAATGTTTATCTTTTTCAGGGTGAGAAAATCGTGTCGAAAGGGGCAGGGGGAAAGAGGAGGGGTAGTGGAAGCTAAAAAGTGACTACTAATCAAAGAAGGCTGAGTTTTATCTTGAAGGCGTTAATTAACCGAGAAACCGAGACTGAGAGCCCATCACTGACCTTGCCGTGGCATCGCATCGCTGACTACCACACGACGCGACGTCTGGGACTGGGACCTATCCCAATCAAAGCCCAGAACCCAGACTCTGACTGACTCTGTGGAATCCCAGACCAGGTCTAATCGTTTTCAGTCACGCCACACGGGAATGACGCGACGCGATGCGACGCGACGGTTCAACGGTGGTGAGTGCAAGGGGGAGTTTTTATGTGCGTTCTTCGATAGTTGCAGTCGCAGGCACTCAGGATCACTCAGGATCATACTAGGACTTACTTCTTCAGGTCCCTCTTATTTTTTATTTTTTTATTTTTTCGTTTTACATTCTCATCATTTAGGATAAAAGGTATGAGAGTCATGTGAATTGGGAACTATCCAGTTTTCGTCAATTTTAGACGAAGAATAAACCACTCCGACAATCAGCGGTAACCCATATAATGCACCTGTATGTAAAGTAATCTACTTGTAAGACAGAGTAATCCACTTGTAATTCAAAGTAATACAGAGTTACCCCATTACAATCTAGAAAATTTCGAACTAATCCGAGATAATTCCAAGTAACCCACTTCTAATTCATAGTAATCCAAGGTAATATAAAGTAATCCACATGTAATCAGAAGTATTCAAGAGCATTCCACTTGTTATTTAAACAATTTAGAAATAATCTACTTATACTCCAGAGCAATCCACTTCTAAACTAGTTTAATGCAGAGTGATCTACTTTCTACCTTAATCAATGGTAATCCAATTGTAAACTGGAATTATCCACAGTGATCCACTTGTAAACTTGAGGTATCCAGAGTAATTCACTTGTACTCTGAATTAATCCAGATTAATCAACTTGTAATCTGGATTAATTTAAAACAATCAGCTTATTGTCTGGATCAATCCAAAGTAATCCATTGATTATCTGAAATGACCCAGAGTTATCCACTTTTAATATGTATTAATCTATGTTAGTATAATTGCAATAGGAATAAATCAAAAGTAATCCAACTTTATTGTGGATTAATTAAAAGTGATCAATTTTAATGTGGATTAATCAAATGTAATCCAGACAATCTTCAAGTCATTCACTTGAAATACCGAGTAATCCACTTGTGATGCAAAGTAACTCACTAATAATCGAAAGTACTCCAATTAATTCACTTTTAATCCAGATAACTTCGAAACAGTCCACTTTTAATTTGAAATAATCCATAGTAATATATTTGTAATCCAGACATTTTTAAAGTAATTTACTTGCAATACTGAGTTATCCACTTGCAATGTAGAGTACTTCCCTTACAATCCAGAGTAATCGACTTAATCGACTGGTACGATGGATTAATACGAGGTACTCCACTTGTATTTTAAATTAATTTAAAGTAATCTACGTTTAAAATGGAATAATCTATCATAATTTATTTGCAATTTGAACAATTTTTCAATTGATTCACTTGTAATATTGGACAATCCACCTATGATAGTGATTAATTCATTTTTCATTCAGAGTAATTCATTTATCATTAAAAATAATCCAGCTAATCCACATGTAATCTAGACAACTTCGAAGTAATCTATCTGTAATCCTGAGTAATACATAGTAATCCACTTAAAATCTTACAAAATCCAGAGTATTTCACTTGTAATCTTGACAATTTTAAAATAATTCACCTGTGTTGCTGAGTAATCCACTTGTAAAGCAGAGTAATTCATTTAAAATCCAGAGTACTCCAATTATTTACTTTTAATCCAGATAATTTCGAATTAGTCCACTTATAATTTGAATTAATCGATAGTAATCCATCTGTAATCTAGAATAATCGCGATTAATTCACTTATAATCCAAACAATCTCGAAATAATTCACTTTTAACACTGAGTAATCCACTTGCAATGCAAAGTAATTCTCTAGCAATCGAGAGTATTCTAGTTAATTCACTTCTTACCTAGATACTAACAAAGTAATCCTCTTGTATTTTAAATTGCTCCATAGTAATCCAAATCTTCTCTGGAATAATACAACATAATTCGCTTGTAATCTACACAGTTTTGACAAATTCACTTGTAATATTATTTATTTCACTTCTAATAGCCATTAATCCACTTGTAATTCAGTATAATTCATTTACAATAAAAAATAATGCAGGTAACCAACTTCTAATCTAGCTAATTTCGAATCAATCTACGTGTAATCCTAAGTCATCCATTTTAATCTACTTTTAATTAGGAATAATCCAGAGTAATTCACTTGTAATCCAAACAATTTCAAAGTATTTCACTTTTTATATTGATTAATCTACATACAATGCAGAGTAATTCCCTTCTAATCCACAATTGCAGGTGAATACCTACGATCTAGAAAATCTCGAAGTAATTCGAGGTAATCTAGACTAAACCAATGTACTTCATATTAATCCACTTGTAATTAATAGTAATCCAGGTTAATATAAAGTAATCCACGTGTAATCAGAGGTAATCAAGAGCATCCTACTTGTGATTTAAACAATTTAGAAATCATCTTCTTATACTCAAAAGCAACCAACTTGTAAACTGGGTTCATTTAGAGTGACCTACTTGCAAACATAATCAATGGTCATCCACTAGTGAGCTGGAATTATTCAGAGTAATCTACATGCAAACTTGAGTAATCCAGAGTAATTCACTTGTACTCTTAATTAATCCCGAGTAGTCAACTTGAAATCTAGATTAATCTAGAACAATCAGCTTGTTGTCTCTATTAATCCAAAGTAATCTATTTATTATCTGAAATGATTTGGTGTTATCCACTTGTAATCCATTTAAATATATGGTAGTCCACCTGTAATATGAATTAATAAAAAGTAATCCAATTGTAATGTGGATTAGTCCAAAGTAATCCACTTGTGAACCTGATTAATTCAAAATAATCGTAATCCAGTTAATCCTTTTGATAATCTAGATAACTTTAAAGCAGTCTACTTTTAATTTGAGTTCAATCATATTTCCCCATATGCAATGAAGAGTAATCCAGAGTAATTTACTTGTAATATAGACAATTTTTAAGTAATAAACTTGCAATACTGATTAATCGTTTTTGTAATGCAGAGTAATTCACTTACGATTCATAGTAAACCACTTATAACAATTGTAATATGGTTTATTTCGATGTAATCTACTTGTATTTTTCATTAATTCCATAGCTATCCGCTTTAAATCTGGAATAATCTAACATAATCCACTTGTAATCTAAACAATTTGGAAACAAATCACTTCTAATATTGATTAATCCACTTATAATACTGATTAATTCCCTAATTCAGAACAGATCATTTATAATCCAAAGTAATCCAGGTAATCCACTTGTAATCTAGACAATCTCGAAGTAATCTGCCTGTATTCCTGAGTAATACATAATCTTGAATAATCCATAGTAATGCACTTGTAATCTAGATAATTGTAAGTAATTCGCCGGTAATGCGGAGTAATCCACTTGTAAGGTCGATTAATTTATTTGAAATTCAAAGTAATCGAGTTAATCGGTAATCTAAATAACTTAAAATTAGTTCACTTCTCATTATAATCAATCAATAGTAATCCATCCGTGATTTAGAATATTCCAGAGTAATTTAATCCTAATGTAGAGTAATTCGCTCACAATCTAGGGTAATTCAGTTAATCCACTTGTAATCTAGAAATGTACGAATTATTCCTGTTGTATTTTTAATTAATCCATGGTAACCAGCTTTTAATCTGAAATATTACAGCATAATTCGTTTGTAATCTAGACAATTTTGACAGATTAACTTGTAATATTGACTATTTCACTTCTGATAGTCAATAATCCACTTGTAATGCAGTGTATTTCATTTACAATAAAAAATAATGTAGATAGCCAACTTATAATCTAGCCAATTTCAAAGTACTCTACGTGTAATTCTAAGTAATCCATGGTAATCTACTTGTAATCGGGAATAATCCACAGTAATTTACTTGTAATCCAAACTTGTAAACCTGAATGGTATAGGGTAATTCACTTGTACGCTGGATTAATCTAAAGTAATCCACTTGTAAGCTAAATTATTTCATAAAAATTAGCTTGTTATTTGGATGAATCCAAAGTAATCCATTTATTATCTGGAATGACACGGAATTATCCACTTGTAATCTGTATTAATCTATGGTATCCCAACTTTATTAGGAATAAATCAAAAGTAATTCGATGTAATGTGGATTATTCTAAAGTAATTTACTTGTAATCCAGACAATCCTCAAATAATTCACTTGTAATACTGAGTAATCTACTTGCAATGCAAAGTAATTCACTAAGAATCGAGAGAATTCCAGTTAATCCACTTATAATATAGATACTTACAAATTATCCCTCTTGTAATTTAAATTACTTCATAGTAATCCACATGTTCTCCGGAATAATACAGAATAATTCGCTTGTAATCTAGACAATTTTGACAGATTCACTTTTAATATTGATCATTTCACTTCTGATACTTATTAATCCACTTGTAATGCAGTGAATTTCATTTACAATAAAAAATAATGTACGCAACCAGCTTGTAATTTAGCCAATTCCGAAATACTCCTAATTTTAATCCTGAGTAATCCGCTTGCAATTAAGGTAATTCGAATTCATTTAAGTCACTTGCAATCTAGACAATTTCGAAGTTATCCTGGGTAATCTTGAGTAATCCACTTGAAATTCATAGTAATCCAGCATAATATAGAGTAATCCAATGTAAAAAAAGTAATAAAGAGAATTACACTTGTAATTTAGACAATTTAGAAATAATCTACTTATAATAAATAATCCGGGTACTAAATAAACTAACCTAAGCCAGGGTAATCCACTTGGAAACTGGAATTATGCGAAATAATCTACTTATAAGCTTGAGTGATCCAGAGTAATTCACTTGTACACTCTGGATCAATCCAGCGTAACCTACTTGTGAACCAACTTATTTCAAAGCAATCCATACTAATTAATTCACTTGTAATGCAAAGTAATTCACTTGCAATCCAGATTAATCCAGTGGATCCACTTGTTATCTAGATAACTTGAAAGCAGTCCACTTATTATTTGAATTAATCTATGATAATACATTTGCAATCTGGAATAATCCAGAGTAATTCACTTGTAATCTAGACAATTTGAATGTAATTACTTGCAATACTGAGTGATCCACTTGTAATGCAAAGTAATTTACTTACAATTAAGAACAATCCACTAAATCTACTTTTAATCTAGAATAATTCAGAGTAATTCACTTTTAATCTAGACGATTTCAAATTAATTCACTTGTTATACTAAGTAATCTACTTGTAATGCACAGTAATTCACTTGAAATCCAAAGTAATCTAGTTAATCCACTTGTAATCAAGATAATTACGAAGTAATTCTCTTGTATTTAAAATTAATCTATAGTAATCTATTTGTAATCTAGACAATTTCAAATTACTCTGCGTGCAATCCTCAATAGCTCATGGTAATCCACATAAAATCTGGAATAATCCAGAATAATACATTTGTAATCCAGACAAATTCAAAGTTAAAAATTCAAATTAATTAATCCAGTTTTTATGTAGATTAATGATAATTTTAATAATATGAAATATAATCCAGATTAATAATAATTTCCGGACTATAAAAATTAATGATCAACAACAACAAAAATCTACAAAAAAGTAGTGAAAATTACAAATAAATTATTTTCAACCGAAATGAAGAATCTTAAACCAGAAAAATGATTTTTTTTAAATTATTAAAGTTTCAATCAAGTAGTTAAACTGAAGAAATAATGAGTGCTCATCATTTTAGTTTAAAATTCATCTCTTCAGTTACATTTTTTTTATTGACGATTTATCATTTGAGCATAAAATTAATCTTCTTTGAATATATAAAACTATTTTGTTAGAAATTCGTTTTTTTACAAAGTTCAAATATTTGGTTAAATATAAATCTTTTCTGTATAAAATACATCATTACATCTCAAAGTTTATCTCTTAAATAGAATATTCAACAATTTTATTGAAAATTCAAATCTTAGTTTTGGTTTGAAAATTAGTCTTTTTTAGTTGAATATTTAACAAATTGGATAATTGAAAAGCACTGATTTCATCAGTGAATCACATTGCCTAAATTCAAACTAAATTTTTACTTTTTTATCGGTTTTCAAATCTGAATTAGTGAATTAATGTTAACAAACTTAAAAAACAATTTATTGCTATTGTTAATTATATTATCTTTGAATAATGCAGGAAATTGCGTTTTTTATAACATTTTTACTTCATTTCCACGTTTTACTTGTAATAAGTTATTATTTAATATATTTTCGTACAAATAACTTTTTAAATAAATTATTATTGTTCATTCCATCCTATTCTATATTGATACCAAATGTTTAAGGTTTTTTCTTAAAATTTGAACTCTCAGTTTGCTTTTCACTTAAAAAAGTTATAACTAATGCAATTTAACAACAATAGTTATTTTAACTAATCATTATTGTTTATAACTATCTTTTCTTAGATAAGTGCTAGAAACTTGACGTCTATTCTGAAATTTTAAACTTTGATTTGCCTGATCAGTTATGAACTAATAATAATAAGATATTAGAGAAAAACATATTTTAAACAAGCTCTTTCATTTTCGTTGATAAATTTTGCTGATAATAATTTATGTGCAATTCCAAGTTTTTCTTTTACGCTATGCAAGAAACTTCTTGCTCCTATTTATTCCATTCTTCATTTTAGTTTCATTTTAATTTTTTTTCTTAATATTGGAAAAGAGCAAAAGTAATTTACTCGAAAGAGTACAAGGATATTTAAAAAATGATTTTTGTTGCGGTTCACTTATCATTTGCTTATAACTAGAAAGTCAAAGTGAAACTAAAAATTTCTGAAAAAGCAACTTTTTTGCATTACGCTGCAAGAAGATAGTTACTAAAAATGATTATTTGTTTAAATAATCGTATTTGATAACTTTAATTATTTATTATTTTACTAAGTACAAGGTAGGGTAAAAGTTGAAAATTTAAGATCAAACTGCAGTTTTTAGCATTATTTAAAAATAATATTAACAATAATAAATTGTTTAAAACATTATGTTTGTTAAGTTAATAAATTATTACTTTACTTTATCTGAAAATGAGATGTGTGTGTGTGTGGATCATTCCATGTCAGATTTACAATTAAATTTTTTTTGTTATAAAATTTTTCCCTTATTCTTGAAAGGAAAAAAAATTCGAAATTTTCACATTTTTAACTAAAAAAATTGCACCATGAAAAAGTGCAATATGGTTTACTTTAAAGTCCATGTTTTTGATGATTAAAAATTAAGTTTCTTAATAATTGTTTTGGAACCATTTTTTAAACAATTAGTATTATTTAAAATTGGGCATCTCCAAATCAAATCAAGTTTTTTTTTCATTGTCGTATCTAGAAAATTGTCCTAAAATTTGAAATCGGACTGTAGAATATTTTGTGAAATAAAAATACAGTGCGGCGCGGCATCAATTTTCGGAAGGGCTATATAAGGGTGGGCTATTGAAGGGTTTCACTGTAATTATATGTGACCGCGCGCACAAAAAGAATACTAGACTAAATATAAATTGTCCAATCACGCCGAATCCGTGCTTCGCCCGCGCGAAGGAACCACTTAAAAAATAGGAAACAATTTTTGATTTTAAAAACTGCAAAAAGTCATTATTAACGCTTAAAACTCGGCAAAAAGCATTTTTTGACTTCTGAAATTTTTTAAACCTATAATACAAACTTATGTTGGTGATATTCAAAAAGTAAACTCGATGGGAAGAAAAAAAATGGATTTATTTTTTTGTAGATTCGAACAAATTTCCGGGCTATAGGCAGGAAAATTCGAGAACAAATTTTTTGCATTCTATTTATGAATTACTGCAATTAAAGATAAATGCAAAATACGAAATAAATAATAAAATAATCATAAAGAATAACAGTTTTAATTTATTTTGCAAAATAGAATATTTTGTTATTCAAACTTTAATCGAGCGCGAAGTGCGGGGTCCAAGAGACGCACAGAGAGGTGATTTTTTCTTTTTTAATTTTATTTCCTTCACTTTTTTTAAAAGATGTATCCAATGACGAAAAGCAGAAGAAAGTTCGATATTATCGTGAATACTAGTGAATAGGATAGTATCGCTATCCTTATTTGAGCACTCATCTTTCAAAGAGAGAGAAAAGCGCTTTCTCCCTTTATTCTCGGTGCTTTGAAAGCTTTTCAAGAATGTCGCTTTACGTCCGGTCGTCCCTTATTTTGCTTTTCTCGATAAAGGGTCTCTCTGGGAGAAAGAGATCTTACGTATAAAGTTCTCAAGGATCTTCGATTTTCATCAGGGTGGAGGATTGAAATTTTCTTTCACAGATAAAATATTGTGATACGGATTTAACTTAAATTCAAGAAGACAATTCATTACTTTAGGAGTCGTTTATAAATACCGCTGCTAGCTTTTAGCTATTTTTTTTACCCCTCCTTTCCCTTTGACGACTGTATTTTCGTATACCCCCCCCCCCCAACAAAAAATAACATAGCATTAAATTCTCTTGAAGCAAGGGAAATCGGGTGATTTTTAACAGTACGAGAAGAATAAAAGAGGGAAACAGTATTTTTAATAAAATTGATGTCAATACCGTATTTCAGTCAATATAAAAAACTTTCTAAGATTTCAAGCCTTTCTAGCAAAGAAATGAATTTTGAACCCACAAAGTTAATTCCTTACCAAAATAACAATTTTTCAACAAAATATTACAAACAGTAAAATTTATTTCGCACCCCTCCCCCTTTCCTCACTGTCGTTACGTGAAATTATTTGCATTATTTATAAAGCATAATAGACGTTTCCTAAATAAAAAGAAAGGTTTTTTAAGATGACATAATTTCTAGAAATAAACAAAACAATATTTTATTGTAACACTGAATGCTCTTTCAATATTTTTTTCAGTCATACGAATATTGAAATTCATCAATATAAATCTTCTTTTCAATACCATAAAGAATACAAAATTATATTAATGATAATATTGTATACAAATTTCAATTTACTATTTATTTATTAAAATGTTACGAATACTTAAGGTCGAGCTGAAGTTAAATTATAAATATTACAAACGAGAAAATAAGCATTATCAGTTCATTTTTTAATTTATATAAATATAAATTTTATAAGATACTTGAAAAAATTAAAAAATATTTCGGAATATTTCAGATGTTTCAAAAAAGAATCTAAAACATTTTAAAGATATTTTTTTACTTTTTAGGATTTCACAAAATGTTAGACAAAATTTATTTGTTTGTAAAAGATTTTTAGGGCATTTAAAAGTTTGAAAGAAATAAAAAAATATGTGATAAAAACTTTTCGGAAATGATTCCAAGTTTTGGAATATTTTTAATCTTTTTAAAACGTCTTAAATTCTTAAAATACATTTAACTAACTCAAATTTTTCTTAAAATTTTGGAGAATCATTCAAAATGTAAAAAATGAACTTATAATCTTCTAAATTTTTCCAGGAATCTTAAGAAAATTTGTTTGTTCTCTTCTTAACTTCAGAAATTATACAAATATTTCCTGATTTTTTTAACTCTGCAAAATAAAAAAAAATTGCCTTAAAATATTGCTGATTCCTCTTTGATAATTTTAGGGATCTTTTGAAGAGTTTTTTAATCTTTTCAATAATCTCCTAACATTATTCTTTTAAATAATAAATTATTCTAATTTTTCTCAAGTACTTAAAAAAAAATTTCATTTTCGGTGACACTCACAAAATTCTTTAAAACCTTAACAAGTTTTAGTTATTTTTTAATCCTTTCAAAAATTAAAATTATTATTTTAAAATAAAACCTCAGCCATTTAAAACTTTCCCAGAAATCTTGAAAAAAATTATATCTCGGAAAATCTCACATTATTATTTAAAAAAAGCTTATAATTTTTTTCAAATTTTTAAAATGAGTTTTTGTCTATAAGTTTACTTATCTTATCTTTTTGAAAATTTCAGAATCTATAAAAATTATAATGCGGTGGCGAAATATTAAAAACATGCATTTCAACAAAATTATCCAAAATCTTCCAACAAATCAGATTATAATTGGAAAGAATTTGTCTTTTTTGTTCAATATTAGACTATTTCAGTTAAAGATTAATCTTTTTGGTTGAAAATTGAGCTTTTCAATTCAATTCAATTTAATTTTTGGCTAATACTTCATCTATTTAGGTTAACATTTAAATATTCTAGTTGAAGATTCATAATTTTATTTGAAAATTCATTTGCATGATTGAACATTTATTTTTTAACTAAACATTAAACTATTCTATTTTCGGTTAAAAATGTCTTTTTAATTAAAACTAAACCGTTCAGTTGAAAAATTTCGTATTTTCTTGAATTGGTTGAAATTTCTCTCTTTCTTTCTTTCTCTCTCTACCCCCGCCCTGTTCTCTCTCTCTCTCTCCGTCCCTCACACTTGAAAATTAAACTCATTGGTTAAACATTTATTTTATTTGTTGAAGATTCACGATTTTAGAGAACATTTATTTTTCAATTTAACTATTTCCATTAAAATCAATGTTTTTTACCGAAAGTTTCAGTATTTGGGTTGAAATTTTAACTATATTGTTGCGAAATTGTTTGGTCTTGTAAAAAATTATTTTTTCAACTGAAATGTTAACTATTTACAGTTAAATATTCTATCATTTCAGTTGAAACTTTATCTCTTTAGTTGAACATTAATTTTCTGAATTGAAAATGCAACTATTCATCTTTTGGTTGAAATTTTATTTTTGTCAGTAGAAAATTCATTTTTTTCTAAATTAATCTTCTTAGATGAAAATTTGTCTTTTTGCTAGATAATTCAACTGTTTCCAGTAAAGATTAATCACTTTAGTTAAAAAATCATCACTTTAGTTAAAAATTCAACTAATTTCGTTTTTTTAATTTTTTTTTGTTAAAAATTAATTTATTCAACTAAAAATTCAACTAATCTATTTTTAGTAGAAAATTGATCTTTTCTATTTTAAAAGTTTTCCCAACAATACATTCAGATTTATAGTATAAATTATAGCGAATAAAGCTACACAATATCGCAAGTGAACATATAAAGTCAGAAGCCAGGCTATCAAAATATTATAAGATTATTACGCGGAACTATAATTTCACACTTTATCAGAAAAGAGCTCTATTAAGGATCGTAAGTCCGATCTTAAAATAACTTTATGGCTAGGTAAAGTACGCTTTAAATACATACTTAAGACAGCTTTCAAACGTCAAAAAAATTTTAATATAATTAAAAAGAAATACTGAACAGAAAAATATTGTAAAAACAAATAAAAAATATTTAAATATATTTTCAGGCAGATATGAAGGTAGACAGGTAGGCAAACAGGCAGACAGAGAGGTAGAGAGACAGATAGTTTGGCTGAGGTAGGTAAAGGTAGGCAGGCTGGCAAAGTTTGATAGGCAGGTATGTTGGCAGACAGAGGTTGGTTGGCCGGCACACAGTGGGAAAAAATGACATTTTAGGTTTAAAATAACCAAAAAAATATTTTTAAAAAGGCTGGTAAGATTTATAAGAGAGTTTTCGAGTCTGATTTTTAAATTAGGTTTTCAATTTTTTTTTATAAATAAACAAATATGACGAAAAAATGGCAATTTTTTCTATTTGACATTCCTGATTCTCATCAATAACAGGAAAATTGTTGAAATTGCCAAAGTTTCATAGAGTAATATTAGTTATAGATGTTTCAATATTGTACAATAAACAAACAAAAATGTTCTAAACAAATTATTGGTTGCAAAAATGTTTTCAACGATTTTCCATAATTATACGTTTTTTCAAGTTATATTGCAAGAAATTTGAATGAAAGCAATATTATTTTTTTTTAATTTTCTCTTAAGTCTATGAATCTTACTGAATTCATTATGAAGATCCTAATTGAAAGTCTGACATAAAAAAAAAAAAAATTCGTCGACAGATGCACCAATAATGCATTTGTTTTAAAAAATCATAAAATTTGTCAACTCATCATGAATGTTGCTGAATTTATTATGAAAGTCCTTATTAAATGTCTGACATCGAAAAAAAAAATTTACGTCGACAGATGCCCCAATAATGCATTTGTTTTAAAAAATCATCAAATTTGTCAACTCATCATGAATTTTGCTGAATTTATGATGAAGATCCTAATTAAAAGTCTAACATCGAAGAAAATAATCTTTCCGTTGACAGATACCCCAATAATGCACTTGTTTAATAAATTTGTTTAAAAACATCATAAAATTGATCGAAAAATTATAAATTTTACTGAAGTTATCATGAAGTTACTAATTAAAAAAGTTAAAATAGAAAAAAACTCTTTTTTGTCTAGACGAATGCCTAATCAATGCAGTTGTTTATTAAATTTATTTAAAGAAATCATAAGATATAACAACTTATTATGAATGTTGCTGAAATTGTCATAAAGCTCCCAACTGAAAAGACAGGTATTAAAAAATCCGAATATTTCTGCCAACAAATGCCCAAATAATGAATTTGTTTATTAAATTTTATGTAATATAAACAATTTTAATCATAAGTGAACATTTTGTTAATTTAATACTGTGTCCATTCAAATTTCTTGCAATAAAACTTGAAAAAACGTATAATAATGAAAAATAGTATAAAACGTTTTTTCAACAAATAATTTATTTACAACAAATTTGTTTATTTATCGTATAATATTGGAACATCTTTAACTAATGGTACTCAATGGAACGTAAGAGATTTCAACACTTTTCCTGTTATTGACGAGCACCAGGAACGTCAAATATTTGTCAATATTTATGGGCTGTACGTTATTTCAAACGAAAAAAGTCATTTTTTCCCCCACTGTGCGGCCGGCAGGGGGAGGTAGGTAGCCAGGTATATCGTCATCAGGGAGTAGTTAAAAGTAGGCAGGCCGATACGATGTGTTAAATAGAGGCAGGTAAGCAGACAGAGGCAGGTAGGAAGGTAGGTAGTTAGGCAGACAATTAAAGGCAAGCATGTAGGTAGGTAGGCAGGGGTAGGTAGATAGGTAGAGGTATGCAGGTGAGAAGTAGTAGGTAGAGGTTCACAGAGGTAGATACTTAGGCATGTAGAGGTAGGAAGGTAGGCAAAGGTAAGTAGGCAGAACATGCAGATGTAGGTAGAGGCAGATTAGGAGGCAGAGGTAGGTTGGTAGGTAGGTGGGCATAGGGAAGTAGAGGTGCGCGGACATAGATGGTCAGGCAGAAATAGGTAGGTAGGTTGGTAGGTAGTTAGGCAGGCAGAGGTTGGTAGGTGGACAGAAGGAAGTAGAAGTGCGCTGACGGAGATAGGCAGAAATAGGTAGGTTGGTAGGTAAGTAAGTAGATAGATAGGTAGGTAGACGGAGGTAGGGTAAGTAGGCATGCAGATGTAGGTAGAGGTAGGTAAGCAGGAAGAGGTAGACAGTTAGGCAGGCAGAGGTAGGTACGTGGGAAAAGGGAAGTAGAGGTGCGCAGGCGTAGATAGGCAGAGATAGGTAGGTAGGCAAGCAGAGCTAGGTAAGCAGGCTGACAGATAGACAAAGGCAAATATATTTCTTATATAGTCAGGGCTCTTGAGCCCTGTTCTCAATTATATTCCTTCTTAAAACTTAATACAATTGTAACATTTAAATTCAATGAAAGCAATAAAATTATTTAGCTAGGGCCCTTAAGGGCATGTGATACTTAGAAAATTATCGATTTTACCAGGCTTAGTTTCCCCCGGCTTTTTTCCTACAAGAATAAATATCTCATCTTAAAAAATTTGGTACGTGATAGAAAACATGCTAACGAAGTCGCCGGACTCATTTTTTGTGGGTTGATTCAAAGAAATTTAATTCTGCTAAATTTGATGTGAATGTATTTTAAAGTTATGCGTGTTACAATGCTCTCCTACAATTATTCTTGAGTGCTACCGACAGCATTGGTACGACAGAGACCTACATTATTGGAATAACAGAAAGCTGAAAAGCGATCCTAACCTTAAAATACTGCACATATGTACGATTTTTATTTAGCACAATAATTTTTTTTATCCCTGAAGAAAGAGTGCGAGGACATCTGTTATAATATTTTATAGCAATTTCGAATTCAGTTTTTAAAAATTTTCATCTTTGTGGGGAAAAAAAGCCGAGGGGGCTGAACTCGATTTACCACACGATGAAGTCAGTTACATTTCAAATAAAAAATTATTAAATTGCACTATTTAAAAAAAATGACTTAAATATGCAAGATTAGAAAAAATGTAAATTAATGATTTTATTTTACCATTTTTCCTCTATTCCCCTCTTTCCACTTTTTTCAAGAATTTCACTTTTTCCCCCTGTTCTCAAGAAAATTGCTTTTTCTTGGTTTGTCACTTGATAACTGAATTAATAGTACCTAATAAGAAAATCCAACTATTATTTGTTGAAAAGTTGAAATTTATCTCTTTTAGTCAAAAACCCTATCATTTAATAAAATAAATTCTTTTAAAACAAATTAATGTAAATAGCATATTGAATGCAGTATGAAACACTTTCAATTCGTAAGATTGAAATTCGAAATGTATATTGAATTTTCAACAAAAGAGATTCATTTTCTACGAAAAAAGACGAATTTAAACAAAAATTGGTTAAGTTTTCAACTAAAGAGACGAATTTTAAGCTAAAATTATGAATATGAAAAAAATGAATTTCCAACAAAAGAATTCAACCAAAAAGATGATTTTTTAACCCAAAAGATTAATTTTCAAAAAATGGATTACTTAATTTTCTACCAGAGTGATGAATCTTTAAAAATATGAATTTTTATCAATATAGTCCAGCTGTCAACTAAGTAGTTGAATATTCAATTAAAAAATATAATTTTTTTAATATAGACCCAAACATTTTGAATCAAATACTGGAAAAGATCTGTTTTCAATTAAAAATATCAACTTTAACCAGAAACATAATAGTTATTAGTTAAAAAAAAATAATACTCAAACAAAAAAACGAATTTTCATAAGCATACGATCGTTCTATTTTTCCACAAAATAAATTAATTTTCAACTTAAATTACTAATCTTAAAAAATATGAATTTTGAACAAACTCGTTCAGCTTTCAACTGAGTAGTTTAATTTTTAACTTGAAAAAAAAATTAATTTTTAACCCAATATGTAAATTTTCAATCAAAAAGATGAATTTTCTATCAAGAAGGTTTATGTTCTACCATAAAAAACCCGAACTTTTATCAAAATACAATATTTTTTTTTAATTATTGAATTTTAAAGACAAAAAAACGAATTATCTACAAAACGATTAAATTTACGATCCAAAAATATGATTTTTTAACGACAACATTATTTTGTACGACCAAGTTAGATTTTCATTTAAATAGTTTAATTTTTAACAAACGATTGCATTTCTAACTGAATAGTTTAATTGTCTAACAAGTTGTTGAATTCTGAAACAAACCAAGTCAATTCAGACCTAATATTTTTTCACTCAAAAAGATTAATTTAAAAAAAAAAGAAGAATTTTCGACCAAAAAAAACGATTTTTTAACAAAACCCGTTAATTTTTATTGCATCGTTAGTTAAAAAATTAATCCTCAACAAGAAAAAACAGCTGTATTTTTGGATGAAACTAGATCAATTTTCAACTATGTAATTGAATTTTCAACTAAAAGATGAATTTTAACTAAAAAATCAAAAGAACCGCATTTTTAACTAAACAGGATAATCATAAGAAAATGCGAATTGTAACAAATTAAATGAACTTTCACCCAAGATCTAGAATTTTCAATTAAAAAGGATTAATTTTTCACCAATTAGTTGAATTTTCAAACAAAAATGTTTTTTTAGCAAAAAGATTAATGTTTTATAAACAATGACGAATTTCCAATCAAATACATTAATTTATAAGGAAATTGTTGAATTTAAAAGCAAAAAGTACAATTTATTTACAAAACGGTTCGATTTATAACCTGAAATGATGATTTTTTAACATAAAAGTTAATTTTCAACGACAAAATTTAATTTTGAACCAAATTGTTGAATCCTCATCCAAACGTGATTCATTTAGACCATACCAGGTGCATTTTTAATCCAAAAGTATTTCTATCAAATTGGGGAATCGTCACATATATTAGACAGAGTAGGATAGAGTAGTTATTTTCTAAACTGAAAATAAAATAAGTACATTTTTAACCAAGGCCAAGGAGATGAATTTACAAACACAAAATGAATTTTTATCAGAGCAGTGGAACTTTCAACTAAATAGCTGAATTTCTGACTTAAAAAGTATGACTTTTCAATTAACTACACAAATTTTCAATTCAATAGTTGAATTTTCCTTTAGAAAAGATAATTTTTCCACCAAGAATGGAATGGCTAATACTAGAATTTTCAAACCAAAAAGATGACTTTTCAACAAGACAGTTCAAGTTTCAAACAAAAAATATGACTTTTTAACAAAATAGTTACATTTTAAACAAAATAATAAAATTTTTAACCAGACATTAGAATTTCTAATCAAATGAGATGAATTCGGAACCAGAAATACAATAATAGCTTTTTTCATGAAAAGTGGTTAATTTTTCTCATTGGGTTCTATTATTTTAGTTCGCATTTAATCGAAAAAGGAAAAAAGTTGTGAAAAGGTATGTTTCTTCAAACCCGAGAGAAAAATAGAGTTCTTATATTTATAAAATTTATGAATTTTTTGTTTTATTTTGGGTTTACAAGAAAAAGAAAAAAAGTCATGTAGCACCCTGAGGGCGGGGGGGGGGGCTATACGAATGCAAATCCCCCCATACCCTATTAGCAACCACTGTTTTCATTTTGACCCCCCCCCCCCTGAAATTTGTAACGTAGTTTATGGAACACCCTAGTAAAGCAATACGCTCGAAAGGGTGCGGTGGGTCTGCAGAGTGCAGCAAAGGGTGATCACGTTTTCCAGATGCGATTTCGATAGTGTCGCACGCGTTCCTTTTGCGTTCTACACGTGACCAACCAGCCAGCGTGGAGAGTGTTGCCGGCTCGGCTGTTATAACCGAATGCCTGCGTGTACATACATACGTATTATATAGCTGTAGGTGGGTACAATATAATGCTCGGGACGATGGCTAGACTGCACCCCCGCCGACCGAGAGAAGGTCGGCTCGGGAGGGTGAGAGTGGGTTGGTTGGTTTTGGCGAGGGGAGGGGGGTAGACGGAGTGAGCGCGCATTCGGGGTGAGACGGAAGAGGGGGTCAGACAGACAAGGACAAAGAGGAAAGACCGGCTGATAGTGTGCGGGAAAGAAGGACCGAGAAAGAAAGAAAGAGAGAAGAAAAGAGAGAGTGGGCTACCGATTCGTGGTAGGGGGTTCTGGCTAGACACCGCTCAGACGGTCCTGGGGGCCGCAGGGGGCAATTTCACCATTGGCGTAGAACCACTCGAGAACCGTACGTTGCCGTCCTCTCGATCCCGCTGAGCCGCGCCGTCAGGAACTCGACTTTCGTGTCTTTCTTGTCTTTTCCGGCGATTACAGCCCGACCGAAGCACCTGTTATATGCTCAAGAGGAAGTCCAATGGGGTGACTTTCGGCAAGGTCGTTAACCGCCCACTACGACTCGATGCACCTGCAGCTCCAGACATTTCTTCATATCACCAATTACTCAGGATGTCGTTTTTACTCGGCTTGAGTCGAATATACGTGAAATGCCAATGGCGACAAAACCAAATTTAGAAGTTGCAGTTTTAGTGAAATAGTTCCATTTTCAAATCAAAAAGACGAATTTTGTTAGAAAAGAGTTTCAACCCCAAAAGTAGAATTCTCCTCAAAAAGGTTGAAATTTTTACCGAAAAATAATGGTTGAATCTGCAAGAAAATAATTATACTTGCTTCAAAAATGTTCAAATTTTTACTAGATAGCTGAAATTTTAACCTATAAAGATAAATTTTCAGCTAAAAAGAATTATTTACTACTAAGAAGATTAACCTTCAAACAAAAGAAGAATTTTTACCAAAATATCATCAATTCTCAAACAAATAGTTGAATTTTCAATTAAAAAATATAACTTTTTAACCAAAATGAAACAGTTACATTTTCATTTAAAAAAACAAACCATTTTCAATCAAGAAAAAAAACGAAATCTCCACCAGCTGAATCGACAAACTTTTTCGAAAGCCGTTGGATTTAAAAAAAAAGTGCACTTTCAACCAAAAGAGGTATAACTTTTCTAACATAAAAGATAAATTTTTTATCCAAAAAGACGGATTTTCAACAAACAGGTTCAATTTTCGACCCAAAAAGATTACTTTAACAAAATAGTTAAATTTTCAAGCTGCAAAGTTACTATTTTAAAAAAATGTTTACATTTTTAAACAAAAAAGATTAAAAGTCAAACAAAAGCAATGGAAGTATCAAAATCAAAATAGCTAATGTTTAAAGGACCACCACACATAAAAAACAGTTCCTAACCAGTTGAATTTAATTAAAAATGAAATTTTCAACCTATAAAGATGCTATTTCATAAAAGTGATTGAACTTTAAAACGAAAAAGACTAAAATTCAAGCAAAAACAGCTGAATTTTTAAAACCAAAAAGACTAATATTTTAGAAGACTATTAAATTTCCAAGAAAAGAAAGTTAATTTTCAACCAAAAAATATAAATTTTCTGACAAAAGAGATCAATTTTCAACCCATAAAGATTCTATATAAAAAAATTGGTCGAATTTTTTACTAAAAGAGAATAAAAATTGAGAAAAAACAATTGAATTTGTGTTGATTTAAAAAAAAAATAAGACGAATTTTTAGAAAACAGTTAACTTATAAGCCGAAAATGAACATATTTCAATGAGTAAGTAAAATTTGAATAAAAAAAGATTAATATTTAACGAAATAGTTGAATCTTTAACTAAAAAAGATGTATTTTTCACCAAAAATAGAATATTAAAATTTTCTGTATAAAAAAATAAAATTACGCTAAAAAAACAGTTGTTAACCAGTTGAATTCAAGCAGAAAAATACGAATTTTTAATCAAAATATTGATTTTTCAACAAGCAAGACTAATTGGCTACCCACATATACAAATTATTAAAGAAATATATAAATTTATTTACACAATTGTCGAATTTTCAACTTATAAAGGAAAATTTTCCAACATAAAAGGTAATCTTACAAATAAATAGCTTAATTTTTAACCAAAGACTATAATTTTAATCAAAATAGGTTAACTATTAACAAAAATACAAATTAAAAAAAGGCAAGTTTTAAGAAAAAATACCATTTTCAACCAAATTGCTTAACTTTTTACGGGATTCTTGAATTTTTAATCCATAAGGATCATTTTTTTCGTAAAGTTAAATTTTGCAACCAAAATTTTGAATTTTCAATTAAAAGGTTAAATTACAAACAGATAGTTCATTTTTAAGTAAAATTTTGAATCTTAAATCAAAAAAATTTAATTTTACAAAATAGTATACCTTTAAACTAAGTACTTGATTTTTTAGAAAAAAATGAATTCTTAACAAAACATCCAATAGGTAGTTAATATTTTAACAACAATATTTTCAACATTTTTTCATTTTCAAACAAACAAAAAAAGTTATTCTTTTTATATAATTATTTTCAGCCAATCGTATAATTGTCAACCAAAAGGATGGATTTTTAATTACAATTATGAGTATACTACAAAAAAAATTAATTTTTAACAAATTAGTTCAACTTGCATCCCAGAAGTGAAATTTTGCAGCAAAAATGCTAATTTTTATTTAAAGAAAAAGAAAAGCCAAAAGACGAATTTTCTGTAAAACGGTTAAATTTCCAATAAGAAAATAATTTATGACAAATTAGTTAAAATTTCAAGGAAAGAAATGAGTTTTTAACTAAAATGATGAATCTTTAAAATAAATTAATTTACAAAAATGAGTTCAATACCCAAAAATTGTATTTTTTGCTGAAAAGTTTATTACTTAACCTAGAAAATTAATTTTTTACGGAAAAGGTACAATTTTAACAAAGCAAATGAGTTTTTAACGAAATACGTGAATTTTCAACAAAATAGTTCTACTTTAAGCTAAAAAAGATACATTTTTAATAAAAAATGCAATTTTAAAATGTTTATTTTTATATATTCATTTTCAGTCAAAAATGAATAGAATTTTTAAAAAAATACTTACATTTTCAATCCAAGAGAGGAATTTTCATCTAGAAAAAAAATTCTTTACAAAGTGGTTCAAACTTCAATCAAGAAGTTACATTTTTTTACAAAGAAGATTACTTTTGAACAAAATCATTGCTTTTTCAGCAAAGTAGTTCTATAAATTCAGTTCAAATTTAAGCGAAAAACGAGAAAAACTTCAAGTTTCTTCAAAGCAGAAGAAAAATTAAGAATTATTTTAAAAAATGGAAGAGAATTCATGGATGTCCAAGTCATTATTAAAATTATGTATTCGACTGGCCAAGCATTTACCTAGGGCATTTGTTAAATGAAAAAAAATATCATTGTTTATTGCTTTATTGATTGATTTTTAAATTTAATTTGTTTGATTAAATGAATTCACAAATGATTAGAGTACCTCAAATATTAGGCGGAAAACATCCAAATAAAATTTTATGTTCGATTTCATAAAAGCCATAGTTCAAATTTTTACTACGAGAATTCTTTTTATTTATTAAAGAAAAGATCATTTTCGTGGTATCCTACGTGATGAATGTGTCTGAGAATATTCAACGAGATTGTGTTGGATTCAAAGAAAGTTTATTTGAAATGTAGAGACTGGCTGAGACTTCTATGTTACCTTCCACCTTGTTGAAACACGTATAACATGAAACCTGTCTCGGATCCTCTATCAAGAATTCTACTACGATTCTGATAGAAAAAAAAATCTCGTCTTCCTTTTACGTTCTTCTGAAATGACATCTATACTAACAAGCATCCGCCGTGCCAAATACTTCTAAGAATATGATGTATAATAAAATTAATAAGCAAGACACGATCTTCTCTGAAATTAATTTACACTATTTAAAATTTTATATTGACAAAATAATCTGAAAGCGAGGGGTTAATTATTCGGTTTTCTTTTTGGGTGCACAAAATTGCAAGAGGTTTTTTAGTTGAAAATTCAAGTATATAATTCAATTTTTGACTAAAAAAAGATGAATTTTGAACTTAAAAAGATCATGCGTCAACGAAAAATGTAACCATAAATCTAGAGTCTCGGAACTGCTTTATTACTCACTCTCTGTTTGTCACGCCTGAGTGAACACTGAATCTACCCATGCATCTCATCAAGCGACGAGGCGTCAATTCTCGGAAAAAATAAATCTAAAATCACTAAATACAGATTTGACTGTAGTTGAAATTTAAGTTAAAATATTTATTTAAAAAAAAACAATCTTTAACAAAATGGTTATTGGTCAAATAATTTCAGGAAGAAATTATTCTATTATTAATCGGCACAATTGAATATTAGAAATTAATTAATTAACCTGATCGACAAAATTACATTAATACTCTCAATTTTAACCAAGTAGTTGAATTTTTCAACAAAAAGGATGACTTCTTAACAAAATAGTTGAGTATTTAATGAAATAAGAATTTGTCAATCAAATAGAATAGTAGAAGTTTCAACCGAGAAGATTAATTTTCTACCAAAAAAGTCGCAATGTTTACAAAATACATCAGTTTTGAACCAGATTGTTGAATTTCCCATTGAAAAAGATCGATTTTCAATTAAAAATATCCATTTCCAAGTAAAAATTAAATAATTTTTAGTTTCAGTCAAAGAGATAAATTTTGAACGTAAATGACTGTTTTGCAAACCAAACAAAAAATTATTTTTTAACAAAATTGTTCAAATTTCAACCAAGTAGATGAATTATGATTTTATTTTAAATTTAGATGTCAGATAAAAAGTTGCATTTTTGATAAAAATGTGCTTGGTTAAAAATATGAGTATTTTTTGACAATTCATCTTTTCTCTAAAAAATTAACTTTCTATGTAAAAAAAACTTTTTGGTTAAAAACTCGACTTTTTTGTTAAATTTTGAACTCTTATTGAATTTTGTTTCGAAGGATTCATCATTTTAGTTCAAAACTTATTTCTTTGGTTGAATGTTTAACAATTTTACTGAAAATTAAACTTTTTCAAATTAAAATTTCACTCCTTAGGCAAAAGTTGAACTTTTAAATTATAAATTTATTTACTTTTCTTAAAAATGTAACTCTTTGGTTAAAAGCTAACTTTCTTGTTAAAAAGACTCATATTTTTTGTTTAAAAATTAATCTGTTTCGTTCGAGGATTTATTTATTTTTTTAAGCAGCGCCGGATTAACATTTTTCGGGGCCTGGGGCTAAACCTCGAAGAGGCCTTATTGAGGGCAGAGAAAATCCCAATTTTGCTGTAAACTTTATTAATTTTCTGGGGTCAGGGGCTCCTCGGCCCCCTGGGGTCTGGGGCACTAGCCACACCGTGCCCCTTGATAAATCCGTCGCTGGTTTTAAGATTCGTCTTTTTGGTTTAATTTAATTGATTTTGATTTCAAATTACACTTTTTTTCTTCAAAATATTAAATATTATATGTTTTGTTATAAATTTATTTTTGTTGTTGAAAATTAAAATACTCACTTTAAAGTTTTTTTACTTAGTAAAAAATTCATTTTTTGGTTTAAGATTCATAATTTTAGTTTAAGATTCAACTATTTGGTTCCAAGTTAACTTTTTTTGTTAAAAATTAATGATTAGGGGTAAAAATATTGAACCTTTTTTGTGGAAAATTAATCTTCCTCGCTTGAAAATTCAAAAAGTTGATAGAAAATTAAACTATTTAATTAAAAATGAACTTTTCTGTTGAAAATTCATATTTTTTGTTAATGACTAAACTTATGGATTGAAATTGAAATTTTTTGGTTGAAAATTGAGCTACTTTTTTTTAATTAAAATTTTCCATTGGAGATTAGTTTATTTCTTTTTTTAATGACTTTTTTAGTTGAGAATTCAACTTTTTTTGTCAAAAATTCTTATTTAGTTATATGTAACCTGCTTAGAATTCACCCTTTTTAGTTAAAAATTAGTTTTTAACTGAAAATTTAACAACCTCCATTTCAATTAAAAATTTAATTTTTTTGTTCAATGTCAGTTGTTTTCTGAAACATTCGACTTCATCGCTTGAAAACTTAACTACTTAGTTAAAAATTCGTTTATTTGCATATAAAATTCTTCTTTTTTGTTGTAATCATCTTTGACTATATATATTATATATTAAATTCGATGGCCATTCTCTGAAATTAAAATATAAATGAATAGTTGAAATTTAAATTCATAAGAGATACATTTTTAAACAAAGCTAAAATAGTTAACTTTTAAGATAAAATAAAACTCTGTTTTATTTAAAAAACTAATTTAAACAAAATAATTAAATTATCAACTAACGAATCTTGTACCAAAAAAGAGAATTTTTCACGAGTTAGTGCAACTTTTAGGCAGCTAATCGAATTTTCATCCAAAAACGTTTAATTTCCAAACTAAAATGATGAATTTTTAGAAAGAAAAAAATTAATTTTTTACAAAGTAGTGAAACTCTGCTCCACGTAGTTGATTTTTAAAAATAAAAATACTTTCATTTAGGATAAAAAAATAGTCGAATTCAACAACAAAACGAATTTTTAACAAAATAGTTTAATCGTCAACCAAAAGTGATTCATTTTCAAACTAATAGTTGCGTTTTTAATTAAAAAGGATACAATTTTAATAAATAGTTCAATTTTTAAGTAAATAGTTTATTGAATTTTTAAGACAAAAAAAAAAGACTTTTCTACAAAACAATTAATTTTAACCCGAAAATCTCGATAATAAAATAAATTTATAACTTAATAGTTAAATTTTAAAACCAAAATGTTTTTCATTTAAAATCCAAAACAGTTGAGTTCAACAAACGAATTTTCAACAAAATAGTTCAATCCTCAAGCGAAGCAGATCAATTTTCAATCAAGCAGTTGCATTTTTAATTAAAAATAAGAAATTTGTATCCAACTAGATTAATTTTTATAATGTTTTCTTATGATAATTTAATTTTGTCTGTGATTTCAGGATTCACCCCAGGAGGCTTGATGTTTAATCCCTGTGCCGATATCAATGCAAATTCTTATATTTACTTCTACCAAGGTTTTGGTGGTTCAGAACCCATCATAAACTGTAGGTCCTCTTGAAAGAGAAAACTCAGAGAGTTACTGACCTTGCGAAGAGGATCCAGTCACGGAAATTATATTCTCATCTTTATTTGAACAAAAGAAAAACGCGTTATGTAGTTTGTGAATGATCCCTTAGCGCGCTGAATGTGGGTATCTAACTGATGACCTCAGAAGGATCGCTTTACCCACACCAGCCTAGCCTTCTTCCCTCATACGGCCTAGATAATGGGGGGGGGGGGGTGCCGGATGGCAGAGTGGATGAAGCTTCCTTAACTGTGCAAAGAGGTTCGCGTCATTCACTGTGCCATGGGGTACGCCTGGCACCCGAGAGGTATATTTCCAGAACGTTGGAAACAGCGAATTCCACCGAGATCTAAGACGGTGAAGGTGCCTATATTCAGTGGTAAAATACAAATTTTCTCAGTAGAAAAAAGTAGCCGATTGTGGAATGACATGTATACTGATCAGCAGTAACTACTCTGCCGATAATACAGATTCTCTCAAATTACTCGTATTATAAATTTCACACCTGGCTTGAGATAGCGTATATTTCTGAAAAGAGATTTTTGTTTCGGTCTCTCTAATAGTTTGATTGGGAAAGCACCCGAACAGCGTGGCAGTCGAAAGTTCTGTGTTTCGATTCCCAGTGAAGCGATGTTAGAAGATCTTTCTTCAGAAAAATATAAATAAAAAAATTTTTTTATTTATTTTCCATCTTGATAAAAATGACGTTAGGTACCCAGTGGGCGCTAAACTATGAAAATCCCGAGAATGTCCTTCGGACGTTTTTTAAGATGTCGTATGTCAGGCCAATCAACGTCTCTAAGACGTCCAATGTCCTAAAGATGACCTAAAGACGTCTTAGAGACGTGGACGTTCTCGGGACATCTTTTGTACTGACATTGGACGTTTTAAGAGCATCCCTAGGATGACCAAAATACATGATATGAAAGACGTCTTAGGGATGTCCCAAAGACGTCTCTAGGACATCTTTAATTTTGTTGCCCACTGGGTATTTTCTGTTATTTAAAAAGTTAACTTGATCGATAGTTTGGACTTCTATTTCCATAGATTGAGGAATAGCATCTATACTGATCGATAGTAATTACTCTGCTGATAATTCAGATTCCCTTAAATTTATATTTGTCGTAAGAAAAGTATTATTTCTGTATTCAAATTTAAAATCGATTATTTATTTTTAAGGAAGAGAACTTAAGTAATTAGTCTAGGTTTTTAGGTTTTAATAACTTTAGAAGTAATACTTGGTGCAAACAATTTTCCGGTATATTTAATCAAATAATCGTTTTAAATAACCGCGCCAACGGTAGCCAATCTAGTTTTGGACGCGACGCATGTGCAATGCGAAAAGAGCCCAAAATTTGGAGCACTACTTCTGACAGACGTTCTCTAGAAGGGACTGTTCCGCTTACCAGACCTCTTTCTTGTGCCGTGTCTCTTCCTTCTGCCGAGCCTAATCTTCGTGTCAGGTGCAGGTCTCCTCCTGCCAAGGATCGTTCTTAAATCATACTTAAATATAAATTTGAAGAATTTTAAACTGTATTATCTTTTATTTATAAGTAAGTAAAAGTTATTAATTGTTGCATCTCGGACCAGGACTGCTTATTTAGATAGTGCACAATAAAGTGCAATTCTCACTTCTCGCAGGTTACCTTAAGGCAAAATGCTTGTGATCCATGGATAAGGCGTATAACACAAATGGAAACTGCACTGGGCCAATTTTTTTTTATCGACCTTAATAGAGTTCAAAGTCGCCAAAATAAATAATATCCACGAACATCCTCAAATTTTTACTTAATATTCAACCAATAATAGAATAGTAACATTTTTAGTACAGAAAATTAATTCTCATTAAAAAACGAACTCTTAATCAAACAGTTGAATTCTTTAGCCAAAATTATGAGTTATTAACAAAATTATTAAAATTTTAACTAAATATATGTATTTTTAACAAAAATCGAATATTTATATTCACAGTGACAGAAATTGATTAAAATAATGCATATTAAAATAAAATAAATTTGAATGAATACATGAATTTTTAACCGAAATTGTTGAATATTCAACGAAAAAGTTGATTTTTCAGCCAAATAGATACATTTTCTGCAAAAAGATGAGTTTTAAACAAGACACATATTTTGAACCAATTACTTAAATTTTAAATATAAGGATGAATTTTCAACAAAATATTTGAATTTTTAACTAAAAAAAATTATGCGATCAAAAATTAAACAATCAAATTTCCAATTAAAACGTCACTTTTAGCTAAAAATCAAATGCATCTTTAAAAAAAATAATTGCGTATTCAATAAAATATTAGTAATTTCAAAAAAAAATTGTGAATTGTAAATCGAAAAGATAATAGCAGGCTTTACAAATTAAAAAAATTAACTTTCAACCAAAAAATATTAATTTTCTACCAAAATACTCAATTTTTACATTCGCATTCATGAAAGTGTAGCGTAATCGTCTAAATGTTCGATCTCTGATTCTTAACGGATCTTTACGTTTCGGCACTCACAGAATCCGAAAATCATAAAATTTTATCGGTTTCTGTCTGTCTGTATGTCTATACGTCCTAATGGTATTTTTAAATTCGATAAAACTTAAAAAAGACAAATGTTTAAAAAAACAATTTAATTTCCAAAAAAGATTACTTCTTGACAGAATAGTTCTACTTTCGACAAAAAATTTCATTTTTCACTAATTAGTAGAATTTTTAACCAAAAGAGATATTTTCTAAGCCCAAAAACAATAGTAGACTTTCAAATAAAAAGAATTAACTTTCAACCATAAAAGTGACTATTTTTAGAAAATAATAACCAGTAATAAAAAATGAAATTGTTCAATTTTCAGTCATAAAATTATTTTTAAGAAATAAATAAACGATTTTTCAAAAAAGATGCATTTTTAAGCAAGACTGTTAATGTTAATGTAAATTTCAACAAAATACATGAATTGTCAACTATGGAAGACAAATTTTCACTAAAAATGAAATAGTAAAATTTTCCCAAAAAACGTCGCCTTTTTCTCTCTTTTTTTAATAAAAACTAAATAAATGTTGAAGTCTTTTTTTATTGATTTATCACTTTAGTTCAGCATTTATATCTTTGGTTGTATGTAACTATTTTGTTGAAAATTAATCTTATCTAAATAGAAAAAATTCAAGTGCTTGTGTCAAAATTAAACTTTTGTGTTAAGAATGCAATTCCTTGATATCGTATTAACTTTTTCGTTGAAATTCATATTTTTGTAGAAAATTTATAATTTTAGGTTAAAATTCAACTGTTTTACAGAAGATTTGTCTTTTGGCTTGGAAGTTTAACAAATTGATTGCAATATTTCTTCTTTCTTGACTAAAAATTCGTCTTATTGCTGGTTAAATTCACTTCTTGATTCAAAGCTGAACTAATTTAGTTGAAACATTCTATTTGCTAAAAAATAGTTTCCTTTGTTCATGAATTGATTTTCTATACTAAAAATGTAACTATTCTTCTTCTATCGTAGAGTTTTTTTTAACTATGAAATTTTGCTTAATAATTTTTTAAAGTTTCCTTAATATTGTACTGGTGGACTTTACTATATTTCAACCCGGTCAAATTTACAATACCAACAACTACAGCGATTTTCACATAACTAACTCGAGATGAGAATTTTGAGAGTATGTCTTCTTTCCACTTTGACATTATGGCTTTTTATTAGTACTAAAAGGTTCATTTTTAACTATGGATTTTTCCACGTTAAATGTATGTCTATCTCTATATATTATGTCTGTCTGTCTGTGAACACCACTTGAAAAAAATTAATCTATTAGATTGGCCTTTGGTACATTCGTTAGGTGTCCTCAATTAAAGGTCAAGGTCGTTAGCCAGTCATTTTGAATAAAAATTCAAAAAGTGGGCACGTTTTGAATATTTTTGAGACAATGTTTTTCAAAATTTTTAAATTCTCTCTACAGCTATTCATAGAATTAAAACAACAGAACAATTTATCTGCTTTTTTTATAAACTCAAAAATTTCCAGAGTGTCAGCGTTTACAAAATTCCAAAAAACACACGAAAATGAACATTTCAAGCCAAATAACACACGATATGAAAAAAAGTGAAAAAAAAGAAAAATGTTGCTTTTTTAATGCCCTGCAAGATTATCATAACAACTTATCAAATTTTCTTGAAAAATCAAAAATTCACATTTTAACAGCATACAAAATAATTAAAAATCAAAAAATTACATTTTTCAGACAAACTATGCAAAATATGGTAAGAAATGAATGCAAAAAAAATTTTCTCTTAAAAAAAATCTACAAATTTGATCTTAACCACTTTTTGATAGGATACGTAGTATTGGCTTTAATCATGAAAAATATCATTAACAGTAAAAAAAAAATCTGCCCGACGCGTGGGCACATTCTTATCACAACGTTTGGCTTTTAATTTCTTTTTCGTCTAGTGTGTGGGCTTTCAACAAATTTAATTTGTTATGTTTTAATGCTATTTTTTGTCCGATTAAAACGAAAAACAGAACTATCAAAAAATTATTGAAGAAAAATAAATAATTTTTACATTCTCATCAGAGAAGGTATTAGATTTGAGTAAAATTTGACCACCCCAGTTTTTCTCGAATTTCCACGTTTTAAGACCCCCCCCCCCAAATCCGAAAAACAGGTTTTTACAAATGTCTCTGTCTGTATATCTGTGAGCTTATTTTGAAAATTGTTGAGTCCACAAAGTTTCATGTTTCAAAAATTCTCTGTACACTTGTTCATAGTCCTTAAAAAGAAAAATGTTAATTTTCGATAGCCCTACAAGATTATCTTAACAACTGATTCAATTTTTTCGAAAAATTTAAATTTTGAGTGCACAAGAAATAATAAAAAATAAAAAATTGCATTTTGCGGTCAAACTATGCAAGATAGGAAAAAAAATGATGAGACAAACATTGTTCACTCAAAAAAATATATACGTTTGTTATTAATCACTTTTTTATAGGATATGTAGTTTTCCTTTATTTATGAAAAAACATTTAAAATACAAAAATTAAATTTTTCGACATACGAGACAAGCTAAGAAAAAATAAATAGATGACATTTTTTCACCGAAAGTAGAGCAAATACATTTTTATTAATTAATTAATTAATTAATTAATTAATTAATGTTTATTAATGCCTGTCTGCCTGTGAGCACGATAACTTTTGAAAAAATCATTTTATTAGATTAGCCTCTAGTACACTCTTTTATAAGTGTCCTAAGCTAAAGTTCAAGTTCGTAGGTCAGCCATTTTGGACCTAAAATTCAAAAAGTAAGCGCATTTTCAATATTTTTAAGACCCCCTTTTTCAAAATTTAAACATTTTCTGTATGGATGTTTATAGTATTTAAAAAGTTGAACAATTTACCTGATAACTTTTTTCATGAAACCAAAAATTACCAGAATTAAAGCATTTACAAAATTCCACTAAAACACACGAAAATTAACCTTTTAAGCCAAATAACGATCGATATGAAAAAAGGCAAGAGAAAAAAAAGTTTAATTTCTAAATGCCCTACAATATAATCATTACAACTTTTTGAATTTTCTTGATAAATCGAAAAATTAATTTTGAGACAGCATAAAAAATAATGAAAAATCCAAAAGTTACATTTTTTCACGCAACATTTTCACATTATTTCAAAGATTCTCAAATATACAAATGCATTTTCAAACAAAAAATATATATAAACGGTAAGGCTGTTCAGTAGACCGTATGTGTAAAGTTTAAATAATAAAAAAAAATTATTAATGAGCAAATTCAGTTTATGAAAAACGACAAAAGCTACAATAAAATGTTTAATAACCAAATTTTTTTTAGAGAATGCGCATTTTTCTAAACGGGACAATGAAACTACATCTGTTTTAATAACTATGTAAGTTATGATTTATAATAACATACATTTATGGCAATGATATAAAATTTCAGGAAAAAACCAGAGTGCGAAGCGCGAGATGAGAATGTGTTCGTTAAATCCGAAGGAGCTTTAACAAAAGAGAATTCACAATCACCAAATTACTGTTGTCAATGTTTTCACTTTTAGTTTTAAAAAGTCTGCACTAAAATCGAGCGCGTAGCGCAAGGTAAATACATTATCGAGCGCGAAGCGCGAGATTAATATATTATCGAACGCGAAGCGGGCAGATTTTTCATCATTTATTATTTCAGTCATTCAGTATCTGATATTATTTTTTTGTATCATCTACAAAAATCTAATACGACTTTTTTTGTCATTTAATTCCACTAATGCGACTTCTTCTAAACCTTCTAGTCGATCCGAACCCTGTGGATGATGATGAATCCCGAGGGATCGAGCCTCGATCCGTGACAGTAAAGTAGTCTTTCCTTCCGGAAGTTGAGTGAAAGGATGGATAGACAGACAGACAGGATATACATAGAGGGACAGCTGGGCATTTTACGATGATACAAGTGCTTGCGCAGGAAGGAGAACATCGGAATGAAGTGCTCGAAAAGGCAAGAAGGAAAGGGGGGACAATACCAACAGTTTTGTGTCCATCGCATGCGTATGTTCCGATTTCCCGCAGGCCTCGAGCGGTCATGCTTCGCCCTATTGTTCCTCGTCCTTTTGGTCCTTTTCAGATACGAAACTGAACATTCCCGTGATTCGACCACTATGCATGTAAACCGCCGCCTCCACATCCGACCCCTCTATTGTGCAAGCAGACCAACTTCATGTTTTTCGTCTTGGTTACACGTTTTTTACCCACAGTTTTCTCACGCATTGCGAAATGTATATGACTTTATGAAAATTCAGGATCACTAGTTCGAACCGGATTAAACTATTGCTACCATTTTTACATTCTCATTTATGAGGGTAATGTCATCGTCCAAATTTTCGATCTCTGGTTTTTAACGGATCTTTACATTTCGGAACTAACAGAATCCAAAAATCATAAAATTTTGTCGGTGTCTGTCTGTATGTATGTCTGTCTGTATGTTTGTATGGCTGTATGTCTGTATGTATGTATCGTTACGTGAATGTTGTAGCCATGCTAACTTTTGAAGGATTTTTCTAATCGTGTCCGCAGTTGATACACTTCTAAAGGTCCCCAAAATGAAGGTTTAGTTCGTTAAACAGACATTTTCAACCAAAATTAAGAAATTGAGAGCATTTTCAAAATTATCAAATTTTAGAAATTTTTGTCCAAGTTTCTTATGGGTGGGTAGAAAACTTGCAAATTATCCAAATACAATTTTAAATTTGACGAAAATTAGAAAAGTTATATCCTTTTTAAAAATTTGAAAATTTTCAAAAATAGAAAAAATTACTTTTTTCATAGATCCGAGAATATGATTCAAAATTTTCACTAAATACCTAATATATTTCAAAACTATTCTTGCCGAATTTTTTGATTAGCCCACAATTTAAAAAAAAATTGGAGCTTTTTCAAAATATGAGACAAATTTTCTTTTTATTTCAGAAATTTTTGTCAATGTCTGATACATGACAAAAATACTTGTAAATTATCCAAATGACATTTTCAATTTTGATGAAAATTAAAAAAGATATATGACTCATTTTCATACTTAAAAAATAGATAAAACTGCGTTGCTGAGAAAAAAGATATAAATTTTAAGGGTCATTTTTCATAGATATTAAATATATTTGAAAATTACACCCATACAATTTTTCGATAACAACAAAATTTAAAAAAGACTTTCATTATTTTTAAAATTACGAATTTTAAGAGATTCTCAAGTTATATTAGGTTGAATCTTGTTCAAATACAGTCCAATGATTTGTAATATCTGTTTCGAATTCTTCGACTTTTTTGTACCGAATTGGTTCTCCTGATTTTTCATACATTCTCATTCGTGAAAGTGTAATGTAATCATGCAAATTTTCGATCTCTGGTTTTTAAAGGGTCTTTGCGTTTCGGCACTTACAGAATTTTAAAGTCATAAAATTTTGTTGGTGTCTTTTTTGTTGATTGTTTATTGTATAGATAAATTAAAAAAGTTAGATGCTTTAAAATTTTTTTTTTAATTTATCTACTATTTCATCAGAGATTGTACCTTACCGACAGTAGATCAACCCTGCAAACCATGAAGGCAGAAAATCTACACAATATCGATCAAGTTAAGAATCTTCAATAACAAAAAATGCTTAACGTCTTAATAAGACTAGATGGAGTAGGATCTTTTTTTCAAGAAATAATTTTAATTTAAACATATTATTTTCCATCTAGTCTTATTAAGACGTTAAGCATTTCCTGTTATTGAAGATTCTTAACTTGATCGATATTGTGTAGATTTTCTGCCTTCATGGTTTGGAGGGTTGATCTACTGTCGGTAACGTACAATCTCTGATGATATAGCAGATAAATTTACAAAAAGAAAATTTACAAAAAAAATTAAAATAATTACCCGTTCCATTAACACCTAGTTAAGAATTAGCGTTATGTTCTTAAATTAAGAGTTCTTATTCTGATCCCTCTAATAGCTTAATTGGAAAAGCACCTGACCGGAAATCAGAAGTTTTGTGATTCGTTTCCCAATGGAGTGAAGATGGAGTAGGATCTTTTTTTCAAAAATAATTTCAATTTAAAGTTAGATGCTTTTCAACATTTTGAAAATTTTCAGAAAGTTGGATCCTTTTTAAAAATATATTCATTTTTTGTTTTTAAGAGATCCGTAAGTTTAAAGCGTTGTTTTTAATATATTTGAACAAGATTTACTAATTCTCTTGATGAAGTTTTTCAATTGGACACAAATATCGAGCGTGAAGCGCGAGTTTCTTAATGAGAATGTAATCGTTAAAGTCGTAGGTGCTTTGAGAACCTTTTTTAAAAACAAATCGAAAAAATTTCAGTTACAATTTATGGCTGTAATTCCTCAGAATTCATATTCACCGTTTTCAATTTAAGGCTATGTGATGAATGGGTCACGTGACCAGATTCCTACCTTTCCGACACTTTTTTTATTTCCCAACTTATTTTCACACAAAGAGTCACATCGAGTTCAAAATTTGGTATGATAAATAAAAATACTAAGGAAGATCGGTCTGGTCCTAAATTTTAATAATTATGAAAATAGCAAAAAAAATTGTTTAAAAAAATTTTTTTATAATTATAAAAATTTAGGAACAGGCCCACCTTTCTCAGTGCTTTTTATTTAATATCTCAAATTTTCAACTCGATGTGACGCTTTGTGTGAAAATAAGTTAGGAAATAAAAAAGTGGAGGTAAAGTAGGAATCTGCTCACGTGACCCACTAGTCACATGGCCTTAAGTTATAATATTTATGATATTTGAAAAAATGTAGTCAAAGTGTACGTATTGAACGTAGAAAAACAAGCGCAAAGTGCGAGAGTGTGCTCGCGCACCCTGAGCGCGCGCAAACTTGGCGCGAAGCGCCGCGCTCGCAACAAGCAATGAGTATGTGCCCGCGCAGCGTGCATATTTTTTAAAGTACTACTTACCATATTCAAGGAACGTCTGGTTAACAATGTCCTGATTAGGGAAAAGTGCCGCTTTTTAATTCTATTTTTGATGTGATAATGACCATGTTAATACGATCATCGCAAAAGAGGAGTATTCTCTTATTTATCTAAAATAGAAGTGGATAAAACAGTTGTACCAGTTTTTGCTCTCGAGACTTGCCATGCTTAAGGCCATGTAACGAGTGGACCACCTAATCAAGTCATTCCTGAAATCGGTATTTCTTCAGCCATATTAAAGAAAAAAGTTTAAATAACGCGAAAAAAATTTCTGAAAATGTTAATAAATATTGAAGGACCGTTTGTGACAAGGCGCAGAGTTGGAGAAAGAAAAAAGCTTATGTATGAAAATCAGAAATATCAACCGACACATTTAGGCTTTACACAGAAGTTTGGCTTCTATCTTTCTCTGTCGATAATCATGCAATCTGTATTACCCACAGACCCATAGAATTTCGTAGTTGTCTACTCGCTGCGATAGTATTGCTCTGACACAGCTGATAAGTATGTTATACCAAATTTGTTTATTTGTATTCCAAATGCAAGCATTAGTTTTTGCATTATTTGTGTATAATGTTCATTAGCGATTTTTGTTATTTTCCCCCACTTTAATAAATATATACCTCATTATTAGCCCATTGACAACATTGAAATTGCTTGCAGGGTTTTGCAGCACGGTTGGCATTTCTCCAAATTAGTAATTAAAAACAAAATATTTTTGCACAATTCTAATTATTTAAGAACAGAGACGCCTTCCTTTGTGCCTTCTATTTAGCGTGCCAAACTTTGAACACGACACTTCATTCCCTGTGGACGTACCGATATAGCTTCCAGTTATATTTTCTTCGACATTTTTCTTTAATTTCCACTGGAACGAAGCAGAGACATGCACGTTATTGCCTCCTCTTTCATTCCCTAAACTTTCAGAGCGATACCTCATTTTATTTAGACGTAAGTTGGAAAAAAAAAATTGAGGGTGTGCTTTGGTCACGTGACCCTCTCATTGCATGGCCTTAAGGGTTGATAGTTTTTCGTTTCGTCGTTAGGTGCGCCGAAAAATAGAATCAAGCAGATAGCCTTCCTCTAGGTTCTAGAATGACCGGTAACTTTTTTATCTACTCCCTTTTTAGAAAATTAGTAGAATTTTTTTTTGTTATTTCGTGACTTACCATGTTGGTTAGCAGCCATGCTGGAGCAAGATGATCTGCTCAGTTCTGCGTTTAAGCGAACCTAACGACAAAGTGAAAAAGTACAAGTGTAATTCGTTTCTAATTATAATTAAATTTATTAACTGCTAATTCAGATAATTCGAAGTAACTTTGGTAACTAATTAACCTGTAATCCAGAATAATCCAGATATTTCGTCGTAATTTAAATAAGTAATCCAAACTGTCTTAAATTATTTTGTTGAAAATTTGCTTTTTCATGTTTTGTTCAAAATTTCTTAACTAAAAATGCAACTGTTCTATTTATTGTTGAAAATGTATCGTCTTCAAGTTAAAGATGTATGTATTTCATTAGAAATTCGTCCTTTTGGTAGAAAATTAATCTTCTTCCTTCAAAATTTATATTTTGTTGTTAAATATTTTCTCGGATATCACAAAAATTTGAAAATTAAGGTATTGGGAACTACACTCCATTATTTTATTGGGTTTTCATTAATAAAAATTTAAACAATCCTTTTTTTGTTAAAAATTGATCGTTTTTATTTTAAAACTCAACTATTACATTTTTCGTTAAGAATTCATCTTATTCCGCTTGAATGTTTAGCTAATTTGTTGAATTTTTTTCTGAATTGTTATAAGTTTACTTTATTAGTTGAAAATTAAATTCTTTCGTTGAATATTCAACTTTTTCAGAAGAAAACTAATCCTCGAATTAACTTTCTTAGATGAAAATTTATGATTCTTGTTGAAAATTTAATTACAGTGAAACTCTTCTATAGCGCCGATTTTGGGGCTGATGATGGGTGGGAAATAACTCATTATAGCTCGCTCCGCTTTTGTTTGTTCACGCCTGACTACTCACCTGAGTGACAGCCGCAGATCCCGCGCACCCCGCGCAGCTCCTGTTAGACCTAAACGATGCGCGGCGTCAATTCTCGGAAGGACTATAGATGGAGGGCTATTGAAGCGTTTCACTGTATTTGGTTGAAAATTAAGTTTTGTTAAAAAGTTATGTATATTGTCAAACATGTTACTATTTTGTTCAAATTTCATTTTCTTTTTATAAATGAATAGGTTCTTCAGTTCTAGTCAGAACTATTGAAGGCACTGTTAAGATTTTCCATTCTTCGTGACTTAGCAAAATATGTCAATCCAGTTAGGCTTCAATCTTGTACTTGAGCCAGACTTTAGTTGAGTTCACGTTAGGATAAAAGAACCGAAAAGCTCTGCTTGGGAACTGTTGAAACTGGTTTCGAATAGAACTGGAAAAGGGGCCTAAGGGCTCTCATGTATAAATTCCTAAAACCTAGGAAATAAAAAGAAGGAATGGTGACACATAGGGGTTACGTTTCGGGCCCGATGATAGCTGGAAAAAGGGCAGAAGGATAATAAAAATTTGAATTTTGGGCTTAAAAAGAACTGGAAAAAGGGCACTCGGGCATTAGTGGGTGGATTTTATTCTCGCAGAGAGTTTTAAAGGAGCACGTGTGTATTTACTATGAATTTTAGACATGAGGAATTGTAAAAGGGGCACGCGTGTACTTGGGATCAAGTTTAGACATGGAGATCTGGATAAGAGGCACTCTATCCTTTAGAGTGTAAAGTTTGGATTCAAAGAGAGCTGGAAAAGAGGCTCTCGGACTCTCATGTATAAATTCCCAAAATGGAGCAACTGAAAAGGAGGCATAAGGAAGCTTAGGGTTTGAGATTTGGGCCTGATGGTAGCTGGAAAAGGGTCAGAAGGACAATAAAAAAAGGAATTTCGGGCCCGAAGAGAACTGGAAAAGGGGCATTAGGCATGATTGAACAGATTTTAGACTCGCTGGGAGCTGTAAAGGGGCACATGTATATTTAATGTGAATTTTAGACATGGAGAATTGTAAAAGGGGCACGTGTGTACTCGGGATAAAGTTTGGACTTGGAGATCTGAAGAAGAGCCACTCTAACCCTTAGAGTGTGAATTTTGGGTTCAAAGAGAACTCGAAAAGGGGCTCACGGTCTCTCATTCATAAATTCCCAAAACGGAGAAACGGCAAAAAAGAGATTTTATTATAATAGTTAGAAAAGGGGCAGAAAGACAATAAAAATCTAAATTTTGGGCCGGGAAGAGCTGGAAAAGGCGCACTCGGTTCTTAGGAATGGAGGTTGGCAATGGGTAGTTGGATTTAAAATTTATTATAAAATTCATATATTAAAATTTCAAAAATGATCAAAATAATTTTAAATAAAGAATTATATAAAATTTCAAATGCTTAGTATCTGGTAGTAGCTCATAAATCATACTTTGCAAGGTTGCCAGAAGATAATTTTTTCAGGAGCAACTGATGAGGCATTGCCTTAATTTTAAGATAAAAATTTCAAAATGATTGAACTAGCTTTGAAGTTTCCATTATTGATTGAAATTTGTAATCCAAGTAAGTTAAATTTGGAATCTTCCAATTTGAAAGCACTCCAGCTTTTAATTGACTTTTAGTCAGCTACATCAAAATTCTGTTGCTTTTTTTTCATTTACTTTGATAGTTTTATAGTTTCTCAAATACTAATATCTCGAAATAGATAAAAAAATTTCTAAAAATATTTGTTTACGTTTTTTCGCAATTATTAATAATTAATAAATGGGATTTTTATAGTACAACTTTTTATGAACATAATTAAAAGTTGATTCAAGGATATAAAAAATGCAGTGTCTCGAGACAAATAAATTGACCTATAATATTAATACATTTTATGTAAATAGTAAAGCCCTCGGACGTTAGCCGGCAAGGAAGAAACCAACATTACCATCAATCGGGGGCTGACCTATGACTGCTTTACCGAATTATGGTAATGTAGATTTCTACCTTGCAGATTGACAGCGCCTCGTCTATATCTGTTTTACCAGCTGATGGTATTTTACTGTTGGCACCATCTGTCGGTGGTAGCTTAAACTACGTAGTAGTGTCCTAGAACTGACTTAGCTCAACTATTTTATTGAAGATTAAGGAAGTTATGATAATTTCTAATATTTAAAAAATCGCAAATAAAAACTGTAATAACCGCATCAGGTTTCTCAGGGAGAGGGTTCCTGTAAAATCTTACGAATGCTTATTTTTTATTTTTCTTATTTTTAAAACATGTTGATTAAAACTCATCACTAATGATAAAATTACCCTTTCTAATATTATGGGAACGTCTGTTAATTATATTAGGATTATTTTTTATATTTTATACCCCCAGTAACCCCCTCCACCTGAGGATCTAAGGTTTTTTTTAAAGATTATATATGTACTTACATTATGGATCAAAAATAAATTCAACGTATTTCAAAAAAAATTCAAATGAATTTCAATAATGGTTAACTCCTCGACTCTATATTTATTGGACGTAAATAATATAAAAAATTTTAGGGTATAAATAAGAAATAAAACAATTAATGATATAATGTGTATAATAGTGTAGAAAACAATTTTATTTACCATATTTTTCAAAATAATTAGGAAAAGGAAACTTAGCTAAAAAAATATTGCCCTCCCCTCATACCCGAAAAAGCCTTATGTAATTAGGTATATGGATATCCCACGTATAGAATCTCTTTGAATCCTTTAAAGATCCTAGAACCGTTTTCAAATTATTTGAGAGAAAATTTAAATCGCCAAAAAACTAATCTGAATTTTTTGTAATTTTCGGTGCCACAGCTCTCATTATATTAAATTTAAGGACATGGCTGACTAAAGCAGGTTACTACCACTTGAGACGGCGTAGATCGCGAATTTGGTGCTAATGACGTTAAGTGTGAGTTTCCAAAGGCGGCCAATTGATGTCTATTTTTTATTATTTATATAATAATAAGACTTTTATTTAATAATATTATAAACTTGAATATTGAAAACCATATAATCGAAATTGTTTGAACACTTTTTCCAATTTATGTTTCAATTTTAATATCAATTCCTTTATTGAAAATGTTATATATATCTGATGAAATATATACACCTATTATATCAATTAAGAGTTGGTTATCAATGATATGGAAAGTATAAAATTCCTAATTTTAATCATGTCAGTTTTGAATCATTTATATTAAGAGATTGGTCAAAGAATTTTGAAAAAAAAAAAAATTGTTTCCAAAATTTAGTTTCCACACATGATCAAACGATAGACACGAGAAAGATGCAGCAGAACTTCTTCCAGAGATCATAAAATGATTAGAAGAATTTAAAATTAAAAATAATTCCTATGAGATTCAATGAAAGAATAAATTTTCACGCAGAATATTATAGTAGAACAAAATAAAGATAACATCGTTTTTTAAATATTTTGTGCATAAATATCACCATTTTTTTTTATTATTTAATAATAATAATGACTATATGTTAATTATATTTAATTATTTTTATTAATTTTTCATTATTATATTCATTAATTATATAATAGAAAAATGTTACTTATAGCTGATACATGATTTAGCATAAAAATAATGTTATCCTGATGGAGAACGCTAAATTTTTAATTTATGCATAATATTGTTATCAATAGTACAAATTTTTAACATATTTATTTTTTTTTAATTTTTATCCATTATATTTATTACTTATATAATAGTAAAAAAGTTACTTATATCTGATATATGATTTAGCATAAAAATAATGTTATCCTGATGGAGAACGCTAAATTTTAAATTAATTTTAAATTAAATTAAATTAAAATTTATGCATAATTTTTTTATTAAAATACAAATTCCTGCAGCTATTTATCATAATTCAGATTTTATTTAAAAGTTGTTTGAAAAGAAAAACAGTACTTAGAAAAAAATACAATTTTGCCTGAACAATTTACCGTCAAATTAATTGTAACTCAATCTAAAAATTGTACCAGTCTTTTGATTTAAAAAATAAAAAAATTTCATTCATAAATTGTTTTATCACGGATGTTTTTTGGTGAAATTTCAAGGAGAGTGATTAGTGACAAAAAGAAAAGTTTAATTAGGGAACGCTATTGCTTGCTATTCTTAACTTTATTTACACAATAATATGTATAAAAAAATTCTTTCGGATATTGAATTACAATATCTTTTCAAAAAGTTAAAAAATTTTCTTAGCATTTTTTAGATTATAGAAGAGTCCGTGAATTGTTCTATGGATCTCAAAATATCCATATTATAATTTTTTTCTCGGACCAAAAGATCTGGATGATCCATTTTCAACCCATTCAATTTAGAAATCTGTAATTAAGCAAAAAATTTTTGTAATATTTAGCAAGGTTTGACTTTTTATATTAAATTACTAATTGAATATCTAAATTTAAACTTTAAACGATACAATTTTAATTGTTATGTATAAAACAAAATTTTATTTGTACATAATATTTTTTGAATTTTCTGATATAAATAACAGTTGAAAAATTATTCATTTATGAAAAATTCGATTAAGTTTAAGAGATATTTAGAAGTTTTTAAAATTTGGAAGTTTTTTAAGGATTTCCCAAAGTTTAATGATTATAAAAAAACTTTTTCTTAAGATTACTGGGAAAATTTTACATGAATTGTTATTTAAAAAAATTAATTGTAACATAATGTTAAAAAACATTTCAAACAACGTCAACAAATGTCAACAAATAATTTGGGACATTTTAAATGTTTTTAAAATATTTTTCAGGATTTAATAAAAGTGTAAGAAAAAATTATAATCATTTGAAAAAATAATTCAATTATTTAGAATAATTTGAAATTTGAGAATATTCTGAAAAATTGGAAATTAAATATAGATTTTTTAACATCTTGAAATAAAATTTTTAATAAGCTGTTTAAGGTTTTTGTGATGTTTTAAGATAATAATTTCAAAAGAATATTAAAAATAGATCTTAACTCTATTTTTATGTATAAATAACAAATGAACAATTATAATTATTTTAAGGACCGACACGGAAAGAATTAGTCGCTTAAAAATATGCCGACTTCGTGTACTAGTCTTCGTAAAGAACGTGATCAATAATTATCTGGAAATTATGTATTATTTAAGAAGATTTGAAAATTTTTATTCTAGAGTCTAAATAAACAATGGTATAAAATTTTCTCGAAAATCGCTAAAAATGTAGAACGCAATAGCACATAATAGGGTGAAATCGAAAAACAGAGTTAAAAGTGACATTTAGAACGCAATTATGCACCGATTTTAGATTTTTTTATTCAGTCAGGTCAGAAGAAAAAGCGATTTAGTTTCTCTCAGAAACACCCTAAATGTACATTTTTTTATATAAATTGTTTATAAAATGAGCAAGTTTCGATGGGTGGCAAAAAATTTCTTAAGAAAACATTATGAGTAATTTAACCTGAACAAGTTCGGAAAAAACGGTTTTTTTCGTCTAAAAGCCCAAAATGTACACTTTTTTATATAATTTGTTTATAAAATAAACAGATAACATTTAGTCCTAAATTTTAATAGCCACATATCATTCTAACGATAAAACCAAGCGATTTTAAAGCAGAATAGTACATGAAGGCGCATTACCCCTATTGTCGATTATTTTTTAATATAATTTATTTATAACAATTACCTACGCAAGTTAACCATTTTTTATCTTTCCTATACTCGTGTGCATTATATTCAAGGAACGAGCAATATTAGAAAAATTTTGTCTAGAAGATAAAAAAGAAATTAAGAAGATCAAAAGTTTTTTCTCTGCTTGCATTAACATAAAAATTAAATGAACAAAAAAATCTACCTTCACCATTTACTGAAAAGTTTACTCTCGAAATTTTCAAAAATATCTAAAATCGGTCCATAATTGCATTCTAAATGTAATTTTGAACCTCGTTTTCCATTTCACCCCACTGAAAAGAGATCAATTTAAAAACGAGAAAGTCGAATTTTCATCAAACAGATGCATTGTCTACCAAAAAAGACGAATTTAAGAAAAAGAGATGAATATTCTACCAAGTTTTTTCAGTAAAAAGAAAAATATTTTAACGGAATTATTGAATTTTCAAACCCGAACATTATTTAGTTTATTGTTACCAAAAATATGTAATTAAAAAAAGGGTTAAATTTTGAACAAAATAGTTGAATTTTGAAGAATAAAATAAAATTTTTAGCCAAATAGTGGAATTTTTACAAAAAAGAAAAGAATTCTAAACAAAAAATATAATCTTAAACAATGTCTTGAAAACAGGAGAAAGAAGAAAAATTTATTAAAAATGGGAAAAGCGAGCGAAGTATGTAATTAATTTGTCCTAGATTTATTAGAATTATCTCATTATTCAGTTAAATAAATTAAAATTTATATAAATATTTAATCCAAATAAAAATTGCAAAGTGATGAATTTTAAGGTGGGTGGGGAAAAAAGAAATATATAAAAAATAAATTGCAATTTTCTGTTAACTCAACTATTATTCTTTTCATAACTTTCGAAAAAATTTTCAATTGTGATTACGGTGCTTAATAAAGCTTAACTTTCAATTATGAAGATTTCTAAATGTTTTTATTTTAAATCTCTACTTTTTAAATTTTTAAATCTTATGATGTTTTACATTGACAAACAGTCGTAAAATTTAATTTTGTAGGCAGTAGATTTTCAACTTAAAAATTTATCATTTTACAAAGTTCGAAAGGAATTAAAAGTTGACTATGTACCGTTTCTTCAATGAAATTTTAAATTAACAAATTTATTTCTTTAGAAACGTATAAATTAGAAACTAAAAGTTTATAAGTTGCAAAAGTTAGGAATTTTAAATAGAATATATTAAAACTTTTAATATTTAAAATTTAATTTCATGCCATTTATGAAGTCGTTTATTTGATCAAATTGTTTAGAAATTTTCTTAGTACTTTTCTTTCAAAAGATCGAATTGTATGAGAACCCTATTTTAATTCAATAAAGATTTAAAATCTTCTTATTCTCAACGCTCATAATTATATTTAGAAAAATTGACTGAAATCTTTATTTAAAATGAATAGTGTTACTTGAAAGTTGAACTGCTATCTGAAAATTGAATTTATCAGATGAATATTAATCTTTTTAGTAGAAGAATGGAAAATTTGTTGAAAATTCGTTTGTTGTTGGTTGGCAATTAACTTTTTGAAACTTAAAGTTTGGTTAAAAATTAATCGTTTTTTTGTTGTTAATAATTCAATTATTTGGATGAAAATTCAACTGCTTTCTAAAAAATTTATCTTTTTAGCTAACAAATTTAAATGTTTTGTGGAAAATTCATCTTTTAGGGTTAAAAGTTTTATTATTTCTGTAGGGAATTAAAGTCTTTGATGGAAATTGACATTTATTTTCGGGTTAGAAATTTAACTTCGTCGTAGATAATACTCCTTTTTGGATTAAAAATTTTAAAATTTTGTTGAATTATTTTTCTTTTAATTGAAAAATCTTGGTGAAAAATTCATCTGTTTTTTTTTAATTTGTACTTTTCTTAGGAGAAAATTCATCTTATTTGTGGAAATACGTGTTTCTAATTTCAAAATTCAGCTCCTTTGGTAGATGTTTGATCTTTTTTTGTTAAAAATGCAACTGTTTGGTTGAAAATTAATCTTTTTTGGCTGAAAATGTAACTATTTCATTATTAGTTGAATGTTTTTGTTTTATATTCTAAGCATAAATTATTTAATGAGATTTTTTTTAATTTAAATATTTTATTGAAAGTTCGTCACCGTTTGCTTAAAGTCTGAAATATTTGGTTGTAAAAGCAGGTGATTGATTCATAATTAATTTTATTTTTGTTAAAGTTAATTCTTGTTAAATTAATTGGTTAAAAAAACTTAACTATTACAACAGTGCACTAATCGAAATCTTTCGAGATAAGCGCGGTAAATTCAAATTAAGCATTTACTTCGAGATAATAAATTACACCGGCACACAAAAAAAGTGGTCTGCCTGACAGACTACACTAGCATATCTATATGCTTTTTGTGATCGCTGAATTCGAATCCGGTGTCCAGATAACCAAGTTGGCTCGTATTTTTCTGAAAAACAAAAAAATAGACGTAAAATGGACAAAAACAGCAATTTTTCAGGTAAATTTTTGCCAAAAAAAATATATATTTTCTCGCTCGGTGGACTTAACCAACATATTTATATGTCTTTTGGGTCGCTGAATTCGAATCTGAGGCCGAAATAACCAATTTGGGTCATACTTTTTCGAAAATCGCAAAAATAGACGTAAAATCTGCGAATACAGCGATTTTTCTTGTATACTTTTGCAACAAAAAATTTTTTAATGTCTGCTGGTCTAAAACAGCATATCCTTATGTTTTTGGGGTCTCCGAATGCGAATCCGGGGTGAAAATAACCCATTGGCTTACATTTGATCGAAAAATGCAAAAATAGAGGTAAAATCGACGAAAACAGCGGTTTTTCGTGCATATTTTTGCAAAAAAAATATATCTTTATCTTCGGTGGACTTATTCAGCATATCCTTATGTTTTTGGGGTTACTGATTCTGAATCCGGGGTTAAAATAACCCAGTTGGCTCACCTTCCTCGACTGGTATTGTCGTTCACTGTAGATTCCCTTTGCGTCTCACGTTTCGAGGTTTTTAATTTGCGTTAGTCTCCTTGCATGGCAATAGTAGGATTTTTTGTAAATAAGTTTTATTTACTTTTAGCGTTACCCAGGAACAACGACGTGGACGTAGTAAATTCTGTTCCCTTTGGGGTGCTTTATCACCGTGAGTCCCCTTGCCTCTCACGCTTATAGGGTTCTTTTATTTTTTATTTTTCTTCATATTGCTTGTAACGAACCCTTTTGTCCTCAAAAGACCTAAGTAGTTGGTTTCGCTTTCGTTTGATACCTTAATTGACTTGATCTCATTTTAAAATCCAACAGTAGTCAGCCATCATGTTAATATCCAACATCCGTGATATCGCCTCTCCATCTCCTTTATATCCTGGTGGAAACGTTCGCTTTGCTCTTCACTAAAGTCTCCCAGGTTGTCTGGAAACTTATTTATATGCGAATGAAGAAAATGTAGCTTCAAATTCCTAAGGCAGCCTAGTTTACCAAAGTTTGTTACTATTTCTGAAACCACATTTTGATAGTCTGGACTTTTCTTATTACCTAAAAAGTTTTTTTACAACATTTTTAAAACTAAGCCAGGCATTTTTTTCAGTGCCAGATATTTTTGTAATAAATTCTGGATCCTGCAACATTTTTTTTATCTGCGGTTGATCGAAGATCCCTTTTTTTAATATTGCTTCGGAAAGTTGTGAAAATTGATCTTCCAAATACGCATAGCAATCGCTATCTTTGTCAAGCGCTTTGACAAACAGTTTCATAAGACCCAGCTTTATATGAAGGGGTGGAATCAAACTTCTTTTGTGTCAACTAGAGGATCTTCAATTATTATTTTTTGTCCTTGCTCAAACGATGTTCTTTTTGGCCATTTTTTTTTTTTGTAATGACAAACGCGACCTCGACTGTCAATGTTTTTACAATAGACTAATTTTCCATGATCATTTTCTTCAGAAGTAAAAAACTGTCTAAGCTCTTTTTCCCTATTTCTGCAGAAACTTAATTTAACTCCTTTAGCTAATAAGTTCTTCTTTTTCAAACCGGAAGAAAGATACTCTGAAGCATCTTTAGGGAGACCGAGATCTCGCGATGAATCATTCAATTTTTCAGACGTAAATAGCTAAGGAACTTTATTCTTTTTATTGTCTGGTATGTACACATCTGTATTAACATCGCTGCTTTCATCATCACCCTCGTCATTAACATAATCTGAAATGTTACTTTCATCACGATCAACATTGAAATCTTCATCAGTACCTTTATTTTCTTCTGCTTAGGTCGTCTGTCTGTCAAGTGACAAATTTTTTTTAACTTTTTGTAACATGGCTATTTTCAACAGATTTAGTGACGCCAGGTACATCAGAGTATTCTATAGCACTTTTCTTTTTTCTATTGATTCTTGTCAGATTTGTCATACAAGAATAGCATTCCTCTTTCCGAAGAGGTTTCCTCCATATCGTAGGTTCTTGAATCTTAAGAATTTTCTTATTTTCTTCTCTGTCTTTCAATCGATTGAATGCCTTATATCAAACCCTGCAAATTTCGTGAGGAAGCTAACTTTTACTTTGGTTTTGAACTTCCATACCAAAATAGCTTTTATAAATTGTTTTTATGCCATCGCTGATTACTCTTCGATTTTCTAAAACCTCAAATTTACCACATATGTAGCAAAATGCATTTGGATCACCCACACAATTATGCGCTATAGTGGAAGTCGATAAATTGGAATTGAAACAGCGCTTAGAAGACATGATCTGTTTTGATTTGGGAGTTCATAGTAATAGTGTAAGTACAGTATAGTAAATTAGTGATTTAAAAACACAGAAAAAAGAAACTGATAATGGTTTTTAAAACTGTGCTGAAGTCGCATTAAGAAGCACGCTTAAAGAGATTGTCACCACTGTCCTCTTAACTAACGTCAAGTTCGAGCGTGATCTTTCATTTGTTTGTTTCACAGTCATTTGTTTTGACGTGAAGTTTGAGCGGGATCTGTCATTTGTTTTGTTCAGTCATTTGTTTTATTCGATTTTACCTTCTATTTTTGCGTTTTTCGAAAAAATTTGAGCCAAATCGATTATTTTGACCCCATATTCGGATTCAGCTACCCAAAAAACATATAGATATGCTGGTAAAGTCCATCGGTCATAAAAATATTTTTTTTTGCAAAAACATACACGAAAAATCGCTATTCTCGTCGACTTTGCATCTATTTTTGCGTTTTTCTATCAAATATGAGCCAACTGGGTTATTTGAACCCCAGATTCAGAATCAGTAAACCCAAAAACCTAAGGCTATGCTGAATAAGTCCACCAGGGATGAAGATATATACTTTTTTTTGCAAAAATATGCACAAAAACAGCTGTTGTCGTCGATTTTACCTCTATTTTTGCATTTTTCGATTGAATACGAGCCAACTGGGTAATTTTCACCCCAGATTCGAATTCAAAGCCCCCAAAAACATAAGGATATGCTGATTTAGACCACCGAGCATGAAAAACTTTGTTGTTGCAAAAGTATACACGAAAAATCGCTGTTTCCGTCGTCTTTGCATCTATTTTTGCGTTTTTCGGTCAAATATGAGCCAACTGGGTTATTTGAACCCCGGATTCAGAATCAGTGACCGCAAAAACACAAGGATATGCTGGATAAGTCCACCAGGGATCAAGATATATATTTTTTTTTGCAAAAATATGCACCACTTCTTTATGTGCCGGTGTTATTTCAAGTCCTTTCTTTTCTAACAATTTTTCGTTTTAAATAATTTATTTTTTCGAAATGCCTATGTTTCTACATAAAAAAGCCTGGAGTCTTACTTGAGTTCTGAATGTTTTCAAGTAATGTAAATGTGCAATATTACACAAATAAAAAATAAAGCAAACACATGCTCTTAAGCCTCCAGTCCATGCACCAGAACGGCCAGATTTCGGAATGGCCGGAATGAAGCGTTGACCAATCAGAAACGTTCCGCGGAAACAGTGTCATTCTCACGCCGAACTAAGCCGAACTTAGCCGAAGTGTTTAAAATTTTTAAGTTCGTGCCAAAAGGCGTTCCGTTCATTTCCAAATTTATCAAACACATGAACGGGAATGACCGTAACCTGGAATGACCGAAACACCAATTACAGAGCACCTGCGGCACTATTTCCGCAGAATGTTTGTGATTGGTCAACGCCTTATTCCAGCCATTCCGAGATCCGGCCGTGCTTATGCATGGATTGGAGGCCTTAGTAAGATTATTTACATTGAGGCATTAATCAAATACTGAGTATTTTTTTATCTGGGAGTTAGGTTTCATGATTTTTATGTGGAATCTAGTGAATTAAAACATACCTTCGTCTTCATAGCAGATTTAAGAAATCTCACTATCAATTACGTGCTTCCAAACACGGAAGCCAGTGGGCACAAAATTTGGCGACGTCTTTACGACACCTTTACGACATCTTTACGACAAATTCAGAATATCCTATGTCAATGTCGTTAAGGTGTCTTTACGATATCGTAAAAACGTCCTATGATCTGACGATGCCTTTACAATATCCTAAAGACATTATAACGACACGGACATAGGATGTCGTAAAATTGTCGTAAAGAGGTCGTAACGATGTTGTAAAGACCTCGCCAAATTTTGTAGCCACTGGGAATTTACTTATTGCTCCTCGCATTTTAATTTCGATATAAACATAACAATATTACAACGATAACAGAAACCTTGACATAATCGACGCGAGCCACGTCATGCACGGGAATGCGAGACATGTTACAAAAAGTTGAATGTGCTGACTGATATATATATATATAGTTTACACAAAAGAATTGTTTACATTGATGAATATACTAGCTTACACTATTCCGTAAAAATATTATAAAGAAGCTAGAACTAATTATAATCTACAAGTGTAAGCAAGGAAAATTAATAAACATTTGAAATTCTCAGGCATACGTGTTTTATTATGAAGATAACATATTGTGGTGGTTATCAGCATGA
>NC_046662.1:9055979-9066061 GCF_010883055.1 Belonocnema kinseyi | reverse complement strand
GTTATCACAACATTTTTATTTGGTTAATGCCATCCATAATGCACGGGTGGAATGCGAGAGTTTTTGTTGCAAAATCCAGTACCTACGTAGATCGCACCTAAAATAGTTATTAATATTTATTATGAGATTTAATATTTTGCAAATAATCTTATATTTTCCCAAAGCCGATAAATCTCAACAATATTGTATCTGATAAATTTAAAATTACCATTTTCCAAATAGAACTATTTTGTATTTAATTATTTAAAGTTGAAAAATTCAAGTTTGAAAACGGTATTTTGAAAAATTGGAGAAATTAATCTTTAGAAGGAAAAAAATGTTTAATTACTCTACTGACCTGTATGGCACCAATATTTGTAGCAATCAAATGTCTTTTGAGAGAAAGTCATGAATCTATCATTAGTATAGGCACAAATAAAGCGGTAATCCAGCTTCTATAAAAAAGTAATCATTTTTTTTATTCAATTGATCCCTTAAATCTGACTGCGGATTCTTGTAGAGTTCGTATGTATAACGAAAGTCTATATGTTTGACAATCGACATTTTGATCTCACACTCGGTCTTAAAGTCAAAATCTATAAGGCTTTACCACTTGGTGGACTGCAAAGCATTCTTTGGATAGGAATTTGACTAAAATGAATTAATTAAGGCAAAAGTAAGTCAACAATCGTGATCTCGCTTTTCTTGTAAAATAAGAACGCCATTTCTTTATTCATTGTTGCCAATTGGGAAAGTTTGCGAATAGGCAATCCATCACCAAAAATTATAATGTGCCGTAATTGAGGTTATAAACTCTGTTGTCGGCAACTCATAAGACTTTTATATACTAATTAATTTTAATTAGTTTCATATCAAAGAAAAATATATTAGAGACTTTAAATTATTTTATAAGACTTTAAGTGATTTTAGGTAATCTCAAGAGATTTTAATTATTTGAAATGATTTTAAAATTATGCAGAAAAATCGAATGATTTTCAACCAATTTCAAAGATTTTTTAAAGAACCTAAAAATGATTTGAGAATGTCAAGCGAGTTACTGAAAAGTTATTTAACAAGATTTAAATGAATTTGAAGAGATTTAAAAGGTTTTAGAATAATTGCATTATTTTAAGATTAAATATTAAAGATTTCAAGGATGTTGGAATGGGGCGCGAAAAAATGGGAAAATCTATGAAACACTTAAAACTGACCAGAAGTGTATGATAATTCGGTTTTGAGGTTTAAAAAATGCATTTTGAAGATTTTCTTGGCTCCGAAAGGGCTTTCGCGGCTGTGGTATGTGCGCTTACGCTCTATTTTTTAGAAAAAAATCGGGTAACTCATAAAAATGAGAGTAAATTGGTTCAGCAAAAGACTTGAATTGAACAACAAAGCGACTCATAGCTAGAGTTCTAAATTTCTCGGACATTTAAAACCCGGTCATGTTCTCGTGACTGTGGCCGTCGTTGTGGCCGTCTCAACGACTTGAGAATTTACAGAGAATTTACAAGAATTTTACCTTCACCAATATTTTCTTTATTTGTAAGCCTTATAATATTGTAAATTTATTTTCAAAAACTATGAATTGCAATAATGAAACGTTCATAAAAATAAAACTACGAATAAAGTTAAGCCTTATCGAAATTCAATATCAAAATTTCTTTATAGCCGACACATTAAATAAAAAATCAGTAATTAAGTTTCATAAATCAAGTGCCTTTTTTATGATGAAATTCTTAAATCTGTAAAAAAATTTTAAGCTTAGTATCAAATGTTCAAGAATATTTTTGCGTTTTAAATACCGCTTCTAAATACTAATATAGCCCTAATACGCAGAACATTTTTATGTTTAGAATAAACCTTTTAAAACCATAATATTTTTTAAACTCAGCATTAAATGTTCAAGAATATTTTTGCATTTCAAATACTATAACTCAGTCGCATAGAATAACTAAAAATAATTGTACAAACTACAAGATTCGATTTTCAAAAGTTACGAACAAATATTTTTAAATTCTCATAAATTCATAGCAGTTTGGCGCTGATTGCTCACCCGTACTTGATCCAACTACCAATAATGCACTGCCGGTAAAAGTCGCATCCCTCTTAGCGGAAATTTTAAATCAGAATAAAAATGCAATTTGTATTCTCTTTTATTAATTGGTCTCGAAATAGGAAAACTGTAGTTAGTGATACAGAATGCCGCCGTGGACCCGCTGTTAATAATCGATAATAATTTTTAAATTTAAAAATGATTTATTAAAATATTTAAATATCGAAAACGCCCTTCGAAAGATACGGAGAAATTCAAAATGTGCAAATTGATTCATATATACATTATTTTACACAGTAAATGTCGAATCTAGTAATTATAGTCCGCACCCCGAATAATGCCGGACACGGTCTGATAGGAAAGTACTTTTGTGGAAGTTACCTTCCCCCACCATTGTCACGTGGAAGTGCCATCGAATTCGCGTCCGCTCTTCCTGAATAGTGCCATCTGTCAGTATCGGCAAAAACTAGTGGTTTTATGCAAGGATTTATTCGATAAGTATTTGATTAAACATTATATATACTATAAAGCATTGATACGGTACACAGTCTATTTTCCTACATTTATTTGAGCAGCACTATTCAGAGAGACTGGATTGAAATGCCGGCGCTCGAAGCAATTGTGCGATGATGGGGGATGCCATCGACAAAAAATGATGAGAAACAGCAATATTCGGAGCAGCATTATTCAGAAAGCGAACTGTATTTCAATATTTAATACTAATGAATATTTGCAAATAAGGACGTAGAAAATAGTTTGCAAATGTTTTCTGCAGAAATTGATGCTGAATTCGACGTCTGCTGTGTAAAATAATTTCTATTTTAATTAATTTGTACATGAAATATCTCCGAGTGCACTATCTCGATATCTAAGAATAATGAATGTTTGCGAATAAGGACGTAGAAAATAGTTTAAAAATTTTTTCTGTAAAAATTTTACAAAAATCGGCATCTACTGTGTAGAATAATTTCTATTCTATATCTTTATGTCTAAAAGACAATTATTTTTCTGGTTTCTGAGTGTGCCTTTCGGAGGGCGTTTTAGATTCTGGAAATACGATTAATATTTGTGTTCTAAAAAGCGAGAATAGGTTGTACAATACTAACCTTATTTATACGATTCTACGTATTGCACAGTCACAGTTTTCCTATTCCAAGAGCAAGTAAGACATGTCAATAAACAATTACAAATAAAAGAGGACTGACCCCCTGACGGTGTTGGTGACGGATACGAGATGCCCGGATTCGCTGCTCACAACAGAGCATTTCGAGCTCTTCAGGTAGGCTATCGGGAGGGTGCTCGAAAGAGTGTCCCCAGATCAATGGCCAAAATTTAACACCTCTTTCTGAAGAGAAGGGTCTTTGTATTTGTGGCAGCTGACCCAGTGGCTAAAGCTTGGCTACACAAGCCTGTGTTCGAGACAAGGCCTTGGGCAGGCACATCTCTAATGGTGGATGGAGTTGAGTCGCTCAAGAGGATGGTTTAGGCTACGGCATGGTTCCCAGATAAGATGGTAGACCCATCTATGGTCTTCCATCGGCTGGAGGAACACAACCCGTCACTTAAGACAGCGTCCTCGCAGAACGTCAGGCACGATAGGCCTCAGGAAGAAGACACAGCTCGAGGAATCAAACATCTTCTAATTGTGAAAAATCCTAAGTCACAGATAAGGGCTCTTGCGGTCCTCAACAACAGGTTCTTCTACCACTTTGGACTGGTTAACTTCAAAGTTACCAGCCACGAGCAGGAGGAGCCTATCGGTGGACAGGAGGATGGGGATCAGAACTAAATGAATGCTGCCGGTCTAACCATTTCCAAAATTAACTTGCATCACACAAAGGCGCCTCTGCAGTTTTGTAAAGGATCATGGCTGCGAGGCACACCGGTATCTCACTAATCTAGGAAACCTGGTTATTTCGACAGACCATTAGGGGTCTAAGGAATGGCTGATTTCTGTTACAGCCACCTCAAGGCGGCCAATCCAAGTGTTTGCATACTGGCGAAGGGAGTCAACGTCGTCCCGCTGCTTGTGCTATGTTCTAAAGATCTGTTAGTTATAGTCACTGATCTTAAAGGAATAGGAAGGCTAGTCATAAGATCGTCTTACTTTCCATATGACAGTGATACTAATCCACCAGTGGAAGTGCGTACACTGGTGGAATACTGCAAGGTAAGGGGTCTTCCTCTTCTGCTGGAGTGCGATGCTAACTCCCACCATACTTTGTGGGGCAGCACGGACAACAAATCAAGAGGTACCTATTGGAATATCTAATTACCACTGACTTAGATATTCTCAATACAAAAACACCCCGTCGTTTCGTAATTCGGTTAGGGAGGAAGTCATTCACATCACTCTTTGCATTGGTAGTTTTACAGGTAACATCAAGAAGTAGAGATTCTCAGATGAACCCACTCTCTCAGATCACTCACAGATAGAATTTGTGTTGAAATCTGCTGCACCTATCGGCCTTAAATGGCTCCGAAATCCAAGAAGAAAGGACTGGGGTCGGTTTTCCACAGAACTAAGAAGTGCACTTTCAGGGGTGCCCAGGTCAATTAGAAATATGGTTACCCTGAAGATGGCGGCCAAGATTTTCACGGAAGCCATCAAATCTACTTATCAAAGTAATTGTCGACCTTCAAAAATCCGAAAGGCTGGAGAGACACACTAGTGCAATGTGAAACTCGGAGAGCTTTGCAGAAAAACCAAAAAGAGGTTTAGACGTACCAGTTCTGGCAAAACGAAGGAACAGAGGACTTTATTTACATCAATGAGGGATGAGTGTAGGAGTGCAATACGTAAAGCAAAGCTTGAAAACTGGACCAACTTTTGCACTGATATTGAGAAAGAAGCAGAGGCGGCCAGGCTGGATAAGCTGCTTTCTCAAAACACGGATACTATTCTCGGGACTCTGAAATTGCCCGGCGGGCGATACTCATAGTCTGACGAGGATACTTTGGCTCACCTGATCAAGACATATTTTCCGGGCTTCCCAAAGTTTAAAGAAAAGGGGACGACACCTCCGAGGCAATGAAAGTCGCCTGCGACCCAACTGGGCTCAAAACGGCGGCTAGATAACGAGATTGTTACCCCAGCCAGGGTCAGGGGGGCCTTGAAGTCATTCAGTTTTTAAAAGTCAACGACCACCTCGGTACTGTTATGGGAGTGCTTCGAGGCACCGAATAAGCTAGCGACATAAAACCGAATCACTCTACTGTCGATCGCTGGACACAGTGGCATCAGAGGCAATGCGCTATTGGACAGGCTGGCAAAGCTAGCAGCAAAGAAAAATTACACTAGGCCTGAGCCTGTTGCGGGCATTTTCAGTAGGCTAGTCACTGAAGATATTAACATTTGGCTTACCGAGGAACGTCAGAATGAGTGGGATTTGGTCTCTGGCTGCAGACAAGTTAAAACACTCTTAGGCTCAAAGATAAACATAAAATAGGGCTTGAAGAAAGCCCCTTCCGTCGTCTCTGCGCATCAGGATCACCCAAGCGTCAGGGGCTGTGACGGTTTGAACCCGAAATATTAATAATAATAATAATAACCTGCCAGAATAATACAATCTAACCTCTATCACGGCACATGATATCTTCATGGATTGTCCAAATCGCACAATTCCCCAATTGCCAAAATTAATGCAGTAAATGGCTTTTCTATGTGAAAAACAAAGTAATATCACGATTTTTTAATAACTTTTTCCTAAAAACAATTATTTTATTCAAGCTCGAATGTAATAAATGTTTTTCAATTCACCAGGTGGTAAAGCTTTATCGATTTCGTCATTACCGAATACGCAATTATGTTTATACTAATCAAACAACAATTTTCAAAACCCTCCGATATTTTTCTTTCTTGAAATTTTCAAAATATGCGCAAAGGCTTAGGCCGAAATAATTATTTCTTTTTCCAAGAACTCATTTGTTCTTAGGACAGCGTTTGTTTCTTAACGAAACTTCTAAAATTATGACTCAAGGGAATAATTTTTAAATTGCATTAAGGCAACTTTGAAAAGATAGTAGGGTTTTTACTTGTTAACAAGTGATTTTTTTAAGATACCAACGATACAAGAATCCGCTTTCCAATTTCAGGTGTACATGGCTATCCATCTAAACGTTTAGCTTTTTTTGTTTATAATTTTAAGGAAAAACAATCGTTTTCCAGCATAAAAATGACTGAGTCAAATTATATTCACTTACACTGCATCTGTGTATACACTGGAGCACTGCCCTAGGAATTGGTGGCTGAAAATATTATTTTTATAAGTAGAAATATTATTGACTAAAGAGTTTATAGTTTCATAATTTAAAATTTATCACAAATTAGAAATAATTAAAACTATTGTTGAATTATATCGATACACATTCTTATCATTTATGATAGAATAGGGTGGTCACATACTAGGCTTCTTCAAGAAAAACTAAACTCAACTAAGCTAATAATTCCTAATTTATAAGGAACAGCTTTCATCTGTAAATTTAAATTTTGATCCAACCCCCACTACCATTTTAGTGTTTCCAAAAAATGTTTTGAAAATCCAAAGAAGTATTTTTTGATCTTCAGCTAAAACCAGATTATACAGGTAAAATTGAACCTTGCAGAAAAGTTCTTTTGAAATTTTAAATAAGTTTATAGAGTGGTTTGGTTTTTTAGAGGGAAAAGGCATTATTTCGAAAATTGATGAACCCACAGACTTTGTTAATACTTTCACATTGATAAAGAAAGAAAACAAAAAACTAGTAATAGCTTTAGATCTACAACACTTAGGCTCATGTTTGCTTAGAGAACATTTTCTTTTGTCCACTTTCGAAGAAATATCTTCAAAAATGAATAATACGACAGTCTTTACTATATTAGATGTATCTAAAGCTTTTTGGCACATACACTTATCAGAAGATAGCTCTAAGCTGACTACCTTTCAAACTACATTTGGGAGGTATAAATTCAATCATTTACCCTATGACATTAAAACTGCACTCGAGATTTTTCATAGAACCTATAAAGAAACTTTTGCTGGTATTCCTAATATAGTAATTTACATTGATGACATCTTAATTTCTGCTTGTAATTATCACGAAATGAAAATAACTTCAGAAGAAATATTTAAACGAGCTCAAGAAAAGGAATTAAGTTTAACCTAACAAAATGTCAATTCAGTCAACCAAGCGTTAAATTTCTAGGACGCGTCTTCAGCAAAGACGGTATAGCGATAGATGAGAATAGGATTGATGCAATTTTGAACATTGACAAACCAGAAGATAAAAAGGGTGTTGAGCCACTACTTGGTGTAATTACTTATTGCGCTAGGTATATTCCTGACGTGTCAAATATCACATCTTCCTGAACTAATTAAAAATTAAGTCGTAATTAACTAGGCAAACATTCGTGATAAGGCCTTTGATCAAATTAAAATATACCTAATTCAAGCACCAGTTTTGCAATATTTTGATCCAAATAAACCATCTAAACTAAGTGTAGATGCTAGTTAATCTGACATTGGATCAGTATTATTACAAAATGATTATCCAGTTGCCTGCGCTTCGAAAGCTTTCACAGATACTCAGAAAGCATGGGCTCAAATTGAAAAAGGGAACCATTCACTGATTTTTGGGTGTCAAAATGTTAGGTAGGAATGTTAGAGGAGGTCTACTGAATTTTTTTAGATAAACAATCTAAAAATGAAGCTGATAATATTAAAAAAGATTTAGAGAAAAAGAAGACCTATCAAATACAATATTATGACTTGAACTCTCAAAGTCTTCCAGTTTATGAAAAAAATGATAAAATAAAAGTCCAATTACCTGACAAAACCTGGCAACAAGCTAAAATTTTAGAGCACAAAGACAATCCTAAAGCTTTCTCAATTCCAACCGAAAAAGGAACTCTCCGAACAAGAAACAGACGTCACTTAAGAAATGGGGTAAATAGAAGTTTTGTTTTATATCCAGAAATTGTCTACGATTCCTAGATAGATTCCTAGATTAAAAAAAAAAGAAATTACTCTTATAAGAATACAAATATTGAAGCCATAATTACTAAGTCAGAAAGAAATGTAAATCCGTCCAACTACCTAAATGATTATTTAACCAAGTACAGTGAAACTCTTCCATAGCGCCGATTTTAGGGCTGAAGGTGGGTGGGAACTAACTCATTATAGCCCGCTCAGCTTTTGTTTGTTCACGCCTGAGTGCTCGCCTGAGTGACAACCGCAGATCCGGCGCACCCCACGCAGCTCCTGTTACAATTACCTGCGGCGCGGCGTCAATTCTCAGAAGGTCTATAGAAGGGAGGGCTATTGAAGGGTTTCACTGTAATACTAATTTTCTTCAAATTATTTTTTCGAATGTTCTCCTTATAAATATTATTTTATTTAAAAAATGAAAGGGTAGATCTTATATATTATTAAATATCCATACTCCGGAAGTTGCTACCGCATAGATTAAGTTATTGCCTAATCTAGGGACGCCGTTTACAGAGAATTCTTAAATTTGATTAAAAAGTCGTCTTTTTCGTAGTAAATTAATCTTTTGGTTTAAACAGTCATCTTTTTAGCTGAAACTTTAACTTTTTGTTTAAAAATTTACCTTTTTTAGATGAAAATCCGTCTTTTTCGGTAATAAATTAACCTTTTTGTTTAAAAATTCATCCTTTTTATTAAAAAATTCAACATTTTGGTTGAGAATTCTTAGATTTTTTTAAAAATTCATTTTTTCGGTTAAAAATTGAACTTCTCTCTTACAAACTAAAAAAAATGTATTCCATTCTTAAAAAATTCAGTTTTGGTTAAGAATTCTGGGATTTTATCGTGAATTCATCTATTTTGATAATAAATTATTCATTTTGCTTATTAATTCATCTTTTTAGTTCAAAATTTGACTTCTTCTTCCAGAATTCTTGAATTTTGTTGAAAATTATTTTTTTTCGGTAAAAAATACATTTTTTGTTTTGTTTGAAATTTCATCTTCTGAGTTCAGATTTGAATAATGAGTTGTTAAAGTTGAACCACTTTCTTAAAAATTAAAAAAAATTCAAGTTATGGTTAAGAATTTTTGAATTTTGTTGAAAATTCGTCTTTTTTGGTAATAAATTATTTTGTTTCTTTAAAAATCATTCGTTTTTAGTTGAAATTTCAACTTTTGTGGTAGAGAATTTTCAAATTGTGTTGAAAATGAGTTTTTTTCGGTAGGAAAATAATATTTTTTTAATCGTTGATACTTCTTGAATTTTGTTAAAAATGCTTCTTTTTATTAAAAATTAAAGATCTAAGTTTTAAAGTTGAACTACTTTTTTACAAGCTAAAAAAAGATTTCTTTCTTAAAAAATTAACGTTCCGGTTTATAATTCTTGAATTTTAATAAAAATTTGTCTTTTTCCTTAGTAAATTAATCTTTTTAATTCAAAATTCATTCTTTTCAGCTAAAACCTCAAATTTTGGTTCAGAATTCTTGAATTTAGTTTAAACATTTCGTTTTTTTTCGTTACACAATTAATTGTTTAAAAATTCATCCTTTAAGTTCTAATTTTAACAATAAGGTTTTAAAATTAAATTAATTTAAATTACTAAATTAAATTAATTTTTTTTCAAAAATTCATATTTCTAAGTTGAAAATTCAACTACTTTCTCAAAAATGCATTTAGTGGTTGAGGATTCGAAAATTTAATAAAAAATTTAGCATTTTGGTTAGAAATTAAACTGTTTTGTTAAAAATTCCTTTTTTTGTTGTTAAAAAACGACTTTAGCAATTGAAAATTTACCTATTCCAATGTTGATTAAAAATGGTTCTTTTTAAAGTAAAAATTCAACGCTTTGTTCGAATTGAACTATATTGTTAAAAAGTTTTTTTTTGGTACAAATGAATCTTGTTAAGTTGAAAATTCAACTTTAAGATTGAAAGTTCTTGTATTTTGTTCGAAATATTTCTTTTCTGGTATAAAATTAACTTTTTTAAATCTAAATTTCATATTTTTCATTTGATAATCCAACGATATTGTAAACAAAACTCGTCATTTTGAATTGAAAGTTCAATAATTTACTAAAAAAATCAA
>NC_046662.1:9039391-9055879 GCF_010883055.1 Belonocnema kinseyi | reverse complement strand
AGCATTTTTTAAATTAAAAGTTTAAAGTTCACCACACCAAATGTACGGTCGTCCACAAGAGGCAGGGAGGGGTCAAAAATTTTCAAAAATTGGTAATATAGTTTATGGATGATCCCTAACCCTCGCGCGGCATTATTGAGAAAGTCGGATCCGAACTTTGGACGAGTAGGAGAAAGCGAGGGAGTGGGGGTAGAGTCCGAGCTCGGATTTAAATTAACGGCACAATTGGGAGCGGCATTATTAGAAAAGGGGACAGTATCTCCATACTCCCCTCAAATTGATAACGTATTATACGAACGGCTCAATTTGATCTTATTTTTTGGGTCATTTCTCAGACGAAACAAAATAGCCGTAAATTTTTGGCGCTGATTACCTAACGACATAACCTAGAAATGGTATCTAAACGGAAGCAAGTGACAACTACACTTAACTGGTGATATTTTCTAATATCAGATTTAGTTTATTTTTCAACATTTGAAGTACAATGCTCGATCAGAAACAATAAAAAGCTTGCATATGAGCTAAAGTACACTTAGAACGTCAGCCATCTTGGTTTGACTTAATACATAATCCCGAATCAGATATTCATGATTTCAAAAGTCGATCATTCATTCCGGCCGATCAAAATGCTCTTGATTTCGGTATCATTTTGGTTGCATGTCAAAATGATAATGATTTCGGTATCATTTTGAACATTTTTTTACTGTGTTCATAATATAGCATAAGCTTGTTGCCCAAAGATTTTCTTTTCTACGACGGATTACATGCGTCATCGACAAATAAGGCCATATAGGAGATTGTTTCAACATATTCTTAAAGTTTGAACAAAGATTTGAGCGAAAAATATTCTTGTTGATTCAATTTTACCTCTGCCGATGTTTTATTGATCTAAATTATACATTTTCTAAAGTGACTATGAAAATAACGAATAATGAGAAGTAGATAACAAATATTAAAATAATGATATTTTTTTTTTATTCATTCTTTGTCTCAATATCTAAATAAACAATCTCTGATGAAGGTACATGTACGAAAAATTGATATTGAAGAAAGAAAAAATATTTACGAATATAGAGATACAATATTACCTTGATCTAAGAAAATATTTCTTCTCTCAAGCAAATATAATAGATTGAAGTACCTTGTTTTTTATCACTTGAAAACGTTTTCTTGTGAAACCAAAAATTTTCTTAGATCATAAAAAAATTTAATTGTCCGTATTCTTGCGTTTAGGAATTTAAAAACTCATCTAATTATATAGAGAAAAACTCACCTTTCCAAATATTTGAGCGCAGACTTCCGAGTGTAAAACTGCCATGACTTTAAAAATATAAATTAAATATATTTTTTATTTATTTTATTATTGGCAATTAAACTTCATATTAGTAAAATTAAGGTTTTTCATATATTTTATATTGATAATTTATTTAAAGTGAGAGCCTTAGTACTTGCCTAACATGGAATAAGGATATACTGTTCCTTAATCAATCGTTGTTTGGAATTGTGCATTTTTTGGTGACTTTTTTGGTTTGACCAAGTAGCAATATTTATTTCATAAAAATCAGACAACTCTTCTTTTGGTAAGAATAGAATTAAATTAACTTTGAACAATAATAATATTCAGAAAAGTTGGTTTAAAAGTCGAAATATAATAATTTAAATAAAATAAAATTAGTATAAAATAAGAAAATAATTAATACAAACAATATTAATAACAAATAATTTTGAATAGGCCAGAAAGCAGTGCTTTGGCAGGTTTTCTGTCGTTTTGCCGACGAATCGTAGTTCTTTACGTCATGAAGAGCCATTTTCATTTCAGAAAAAAAACGATTTTCATGATTGAAATTCACATACACCATAACTTTTATTATTTTTAGGCTTTTCCAATAATTTCTAAATAATTATGTAATGCTAAGTGAATGTATCTTTTAGATTTAGTATACGTTTATTCCAAAAATAAAATTCCCTTGCAGGAAGTAGCTCTTTTTTCATATAAAAATTTACTTACTTAGTACAAAAAGGAATTCCACTTTTCCCTTCATCTTGAAAGTTATATTTTAAGACAGTCTTTTTAGAAATCAAAATTTTTGTGGAAAAAAACTTCGTAAATTAACTATTTTTGCCAAATGAACCAAACACTTGGGAAATGATGATAGTAATTGTTGCCATAGCTCTATATAGTATTTGGCCACACGTGTGAAGTAAGTTTTCAAGGTTCGGCGTCAATACAAATATGTAATTTTATGATCTCACATTGCATACCCAAGACTATTATATTTATCTATTCTTTAAATTTTGTTAACAACTTAAATTCTTTTTGAAATTAGATTCTGAACAAATGAATTCAGTGAATCCATGAAACGTCAAATGTACGATTACTGCTGTTATTATAGACCTGACTGCAGTTATTTCAAATTTGTTGTATCATGTTTAAAAACATAAGAAACGATTTCTAAAAAAATTGTTTTCTAAGATTAAATGTGGTATACAAATAAATAAAAGAATATTCTGATGCAACACAACAACGATTTTTTAATATGTTTTAGGTCATTCAAGTATTCAAATTACTTACAAGAAAAGAAGTATTCGCAGTTTGCTTTTAGAATTGCATAAATATAAACTTTATAAATTTCTTAAGCGAATTAGAAAAGATTTTTTGCATATTTCAAAAGTGTCAAAAAGAATCTAGAAGATTAAAAAATTCATATTTTATTTTATCGGATTTTACAAAATATTAGGAAAAATTATATCCTTTTCAAGAAATGTTTAATAGTTTTCGTAGTTTGGAATAAATAAAAATTAGTTGATAAATTTTCAGGAATGCTTCCAAATTTGAAAATATTTTTAATCTATTCAAAACCTCGTAAGATGTAAAAAAAATCCGGTCATTATTTCCGAAAAAAAGTAGAAAATGCGATTGCAAGAAAAAAATGTATCGTGGCCACAACAATTATTTAGCCAACATCCAACTTCCAAGATATCTTTTTTATTGAAGTTCAAATTTAAAAAAAAAATAGGCAAAACATTTGAAGATGGTTTTTCTTTAAGAAAATCAGCTTGTAATTTTTTATAAAATTGCCGCCATTTTGTTCATTTTTAACCTTTTTTATTTTTCCGAGTTACTCATGAAATTAGAAGCAAAAATAAAATAAGAAATAGCTCAATTAGGTAAAAAGTTATAGAGGTTTAAAGAAAAAAATCGGGTTTTTTGACAAATAAAGCACAAATTTGAAATACGCATATCTTAGAATGTTTTTTTTTTTTTTGCAAATCAGAAAAATAGGTATCGCCTGATGTTTTTAATTATAGTTCATTAATTTTTGTGTGTCACAAATTACATAAAATGGGCAATCAGAAAAAATGTGCTTTAAAACATAAATAATAGATTCGGCTCATTCAAAGACAACTATATACCAATTAAAAAGGTCTTCTTCTGAACTTGAAATTAGTCAAATAAAGGATAATTTTATTTTTAGAATTTTAGGATTTTGTCTTGTAAATTATTGTCATTTATTATTAGGAATCATGAATCATGGTTTGACCAAAAAATTTTCTTGATCAAGTTTTTATTTTGTTTGCCAAAACGACACAAGATACGAAAAAATGCAATGAAACAAAATTCTTGCACTAAATAAGTAAATGCGAAATTTGTTGCTAATATTCAAACCAAAGAATAATGTTTTAAACAAGAAAATTAATTTTCCATCAAATAAGGAATGGTTATATTTTCAGACGAAGAAACCTTTTTTTATCAAAAAAACAAATTTTCCATCAAAGAAATTTTAACCTAAAAGACGAACTTTCAAACAAGAAGTTTAATTTTACAAAAAAAATTAATTTTAAAGAAAAAGGCCAATTTTCTACCAAATAAGATGAATTCTCAACTAAAAAACATTAATTTTTAAAGAAAAATTAAATAGTTATATTTTCAGTTAAAGAAAATTGTTTCAACCATAAAAACGAATCTTTAATCAAAAAGATGAATGTTTAAAGAAGAAAATTAGTACTCTGCCGCAACAGATTATTTTTCAATAGAGTAGATATATTTCAACTAAAGAAATTGAATTTTCAGAAAAAAGACGAATTTTCAAAAAAGTTACACAATTTTATTTGCAATAAAAAATACACTTTCAATACGATATTTTTGCAAAAAATGGAATCTTTAAATTCTTATTTTAAAAAATTCATTTTCAATTAAATCATTATTATTTACAAAATTCGCTCTTTCAATTGAGGTTCTAATTCCTTACAAAATTCCCTGTTCAAAAGTTAAAATTATAATTTTTTGCTCAAATTTCCTCTTCCAATTTAAAATTATAAATATTTTACAAAATATCTTGCCTAAAACTCAACATTACCAATCTTCAGAAAATTGTCTGTCCAAAGTAAAAACTAAAAATCTTTTAGAAAATTGCATTTCCCAAAGTCGAAATTATCATTTTTCATGAAATTCCCTGTTCCAAACGAAATTTTAATTCTTTTCCGAAATTCCCAGTTCTATCGCAGAAAATATTTTTATGAAATCCCTTGTTAAAAATTCCAAATTATAAGTCTTTCCGAAATTTTCTACTTGAATGTGAACCTAAAATTAAAATAATAAATTTGAATTGAAATTCCCAGTTCTATCCTAAAATTATCAATCCTTCAGAAAATTCCCGGCCTTTTTTTTGGTCAAAAATTCACTTGTTTTATTGAAATTTTGTCTATTTTAAATTTGTCAAAATTAACTATTTAGTTCAAAATAAATCTTTTTTTAAAGAAAATTAATTTTCTTAATTATAAATCCAGTTTGTTAGTTAAAAATTGTAATTTTTGGTTTCAAGTTCATTCTGTTTAGTTATGAACTAATTTTTTTAACTTTTATTGAACTACTTCTTTACAAATTAATTTTTCTGTTAAAGAATAGAACACAACACAAAAAACAGAACAAAACGAATCAACTCCCTTTTGGCCGATTTGCAGGATACAAAAAATTGTCTACAAAATCTGATTAAAGTCGTAAAGAGTTTGATTCTTCGCGCCCTAAATTAATTTTCGAAAAATGGCTAAAAATAATTTTGCCGTCCATTGTTTTAGAAACTTAATGTGATAGAAATACTGTTCTTCAGTCCAGATACAATTCACCATTTTATGGGAGTTTTTTTTTAAATTTCCATTCTAGCTTAAAATTTTCTAAAATTTGAAAATTTATTATTTCAGTTCAGAGTTGATTTAAATTTAAAAATGCCCTCTCTCAATCAAGATTTACAATTATTTTGAAAAATACCCTGTTACTATACAGAATTTTTATTCTTTTCGAAAATTTCCAGTTCCAGCTCAGAATTTTTTATAATTTAGAAATTCCCTATTCCAGGTTAGAATGGATTTAAATTTGAAAATTTCCTGTTCCAATCTAGAATTTTAATTCTTTTAGAAAATTTCCTGAGATATTTAAAATCAGCTAAAACTCTTGAAAATTTTTTAATCCTTTTTTGAAATCCTTGCAATCTTCAAGAATTTTTCAAATGTAAAATACCATGAATCCTTCTAATTCTTACTATATCGCTTCAAATATTTCAAATTTGTTAAAATTTGAAAAATCCTTGTTCCAAGTCCAAATATATGACTCTTTTTAAAAAATTTTCCTGGTTCAAGTCAGAATTATAATCTTTGAAAAATTTCCTGTTACAAGTTTGAATTATAATTTGTTTGAAAAAAATTTTGTTTCAAGTCAATAATTCTTTTCAAAAATTCTCAGAAAAAATTACTCAGCTGATTTTTTTGTAAATTTTTTCCAGGTTTGGTAGAGTTACCTCTAGATTTTTCCAGGTCGATTTTTTCTTAATTCAAGTATTCAGTCACGCATTGCTTACGTCTGCGAATTCGTTTAATCTTAATTATTAAGTTTATTTAAAAGTCGTAATATTTAATTAAAAATTATAATAAGTATACCATAATTTCACGAGTCTAAGCTCAAATGTGGTTTCAATCAAATTAATTAATATTATAATTGAAATATATTTTCCTGAGATTAAAGAGAATTATGAAAAGACGTTAAATTTAAATGCGTATAAATTAAATCTTTATCACATAAAAAAATTGTGTTATTTTCGAAAATGAATTATTTCTTGACTGAATGTTTTGACAATATTAGAACTTCCGGCTTTCTTCATCACCAAGGTATGTAGTAACAAAAAGGTTTTATTTGAACTATGATAATTCTAATAAAAAGGAGGATTTTTTTTCAAGAATAAATTTTTTCCAATATTTTCTATTACAAACAAGTCGAAATGATAAAAAAAAATAACTATTTTCAAATTTTTAAATTTAAAAATTTTTTTTCAAGAAATAATTTTAAAAAAATAACTATAATATCTTGAATATTGCAATAAATATTATTTAAACTTACAAAATAATTATTGTGTGTCTGCATATTTTGGAAAGAGTTCGATTTTTTGTTATATTAATGCAAAACTAACTCTATTTAAGTTGCTAAGATTCTTTTTGTTTTCTTAATGACTACAATCAAAAATTTATTTTGTTCTCTTTAATATGCATAATTGTAAAACAAGATGCAAACTTTAAATTTTTCTAATCATTAAAATAAAATTATAGCCTACAGGCGACTTCTTATCAAGTGTTAAAAAAGACATGCTTTTTAACGGAAAAGGTTGAATAGTTAAATCCTTAGTAAAAAATTAATTTTCAATAACAAAAGAATTTTCTACAAAATAGTTAAATTTGAAACAAAATAATAACATTTTACCTAAAATGATGAATTTTTAACGAAAAAGATTTAAAAAGGACGAATTTTTAACAAAACACATTAATTTTCAACCAAAAAATATACATTTTCATCCAAAATAAAATAGCTACATTTTTAGTAAAGAAGAAAACTTAAAGCTTTGAAAATAAGACAATTTCAAAAAACTGAAGCTTGAATATTTACAGATTAAAATTTCGAAATTTCGATCATTTATTTTATTTTATTTTATCATTTATATATATATAATTATTCAATCTTTTTATCATTGATTCAAAGGAATATGGAAAACCTTTGAATTTGAGTAATTTTCAATTCGAACTAACTAAAGTTAGTCAAATTTAAATTTTTTTAAATAAATCTAATGTTTCAAAGCCAAAGTTCTTGGAATTAAAATTGGTATTACATTAAAAATATTATAATTTAAAATTCAAATTTATAAGATTAATTTTTCTACGTTAAAAAAATAAATTCAAGATCATTAGAGCAGGTTCAAAATGGGAAAATATTTAATTATAAACCTTTGAAATTGAATTATTCTCAAAAAACTTTAAAAATATGAAGTAACTTAAAATGGGGAAAATTAAAAATAAAAAGTGTTTCTATTACGGAACATTAAAAATTCAACGAACACGAACTTCATTTCAAACTGAAAAAATGTTTAGTCATCGTGAATTGTGACATTGAAACTTTTTTATACTCAAACATTAAACGATATTAAAAGACGAAAAAATGAAAAGACAAAAGTTGTTCAACTAACAAATATCTACAAATATGTGATTATAATGTTTTCGTTAAAGCTTTGGGAGTTTAAAAAAATTCATAATCACCAAATTACAGATTGAAAACTCAACTGCTTGGTTCAAAATTAATCTATTTTGAGAAAATTTTATTTTTTTGGATGTAGATTTATAATTCCTAATTAGAAATTCATCTTTATAGTTAAAAATGTAACTATCTTGTCAAATCTATTTTTTGTGATTGAAATTTCATCATTTCAATTAAAAATTCATCTTCTTCGTTAAAACTATAAAAATTTTATTGAAAATTCTTATTTAAAAAAAAATAACCATGACCAAAATTAATTGTTTTGATTAAAGATTTCATGATTTTAATTACAGATACATCTTCTTGATTGAAAACGTAACTACTTTTTCAAACATTAATTTTAGTGGGTGAAGGTACATCACGTTAGTTAAAAATTCATCTTTTTGGTAGAAAATATAAAAAGTTTTTTAAAAATTAATGTATTTTGTTGAAAATCCGTATTGTTTGACAGAAAGTCGTGGAAATTTTGGATTTCCACCCTTGCTGTAGGGCGGTATCCCCTAATTGCTTCTGAAGAATCTTCTAAAATTGGTAGGTGAAATTTAATCCGATTTGTCGTATCTTGAAGAAGAAAAAAACACTGCTGAATGGCCGTTGCAGGAGTTAAATGAAGCAAGGGGTTTACGGGGTTGGTGATAAAATCTGGCGGAGTGTGGGAGCAGACTATGACGTCAACTACCGGCCCATTCGTTGGACGACGAAATGGGGGATGAAACGGTTCGTTTCAATGTCACGGCCGCCTCAGTCTCACATTTCTTCCCCCTTTTACACTTCCACCCTTCCCTTTACTTCCACCCATGCCACCCCTTTCCCACCCATTCCTCGTCTGGCTAGAATGTTTCTCCCCTTATTCTTCCTCTCCCCAACCAATCCTTTCAATCTCAAATCGGCTTTGTATCTTTCGGCCCAGACAGCAGGTGCTTTTATTTCATGCTTTTATTTAAATACACACCAATTTCATTAAAAATTATATTGGGCCAAAAATTTCAAAACCGAGACACTTTTCACCCCCTACGCATCGGGTGAAAATTATAGTATAAGAGAGTGATCAAATATTATGTCGAATTATTTTTTTACCCCCCTCCCCCCCTTATCATGTAACAGACCGTAAGATTTCATTTGGAACACCCTCCCCTCCCCGCTGTTACCTAAAATTGTTTGTATTATGTTTGAGAACATAAAAGACGTTTTCTAAATAAAAAAGGAGTTTTAAGATAAGGTTTGGTTTAGAAATAAATCAAACAAATTTTTGATCTAACACTAAAAGCTTTTTCAGTACCAATTTAAACCTTTTTCGAATACTATAAATTTTTCAAATCTATATAAATATAATTTTTATTAGATTCTTGAGGAAATTAAAGAGGCTTTTTGAATATTTCAGATGTGTGAAAAAATAATCTAGAATATTTTAAAGAATTTTTTTATGTCGTAAGATTTTACAAAATATTAGAAAAAATTCAAGTGTTTTGAAAAGAAAGTTTAGGAATTTTAGAAGTTTGGAAGAAATCAAGAAATATTTGATAAATTTTCCAAGCTTTTAAATATTTGTTATGTATTTAAAACGATTTAAATTCCTAACATTAATTTTAACTCACTCGAATTTTTCCTAAAATTTAGAAAAGTCATTCAAAATTTAACAAAATTATCTTTTAATCTTCTAAATTTATCATGGAACTGTACGAAAATTTGTATATTTTCTTAAAACATTTCGAACTTCTTTTAAAGCTTCTTAAGTTTTTTTAATGTTTAAAAATCGAAATGTCTAAAAATCTTTTAAGCTTTAAAATTCTTTTTGAATATTTTCAATTCTTCCAAATATTTCTGTAATTTCCTTTATTTTTTTTATTTTCTGTCTTACCAAATTAAAACATTTTACTTTAAAATCTTCTACAATCTTGTTTCAAAATTTTAGGAAAAAAAGAATCTAGAAGATTATAATTAAGTTTTTTTTATTTTGTAGCATTTTACAAAATATTAGGAAATATTCGAGTCTTTTGAAAAGTTGTTAAGGACTTTTAGAATTTTTGAAGAAATCAAGAAATTGTTGATAAATTTTCCAAAATGTTTCCAAGTTTTTAAATATTTGTAATCTATGTGAAAAGTTTTAAATTCATAACAGTATTTTTAACTGACTCGAATTGTTCCTAAAATTTTGAAAAAATAATTCAAAATTTAACTAAATCATCTTCTAATCTTTGAAATTTATCAAGAAACTGTAAGAAAATTTGTTTATTTTCTTAAAACATTTCGAAATTCTTTGAAAGCTTCTAAAGTTTTTTTTTAATCTTTTAAAATCGAAATGTCTAAAAATCTTTTAAGCTCTAAAATTCTTTTTGAATCTTTTCAATTCTTCTGAATAATTCTTGAATTTTCTCGATTTTTTTTTAAATTTTTTAGTCTCACCAAATTGAAATATTTGTCTTGTTTCGAAATCTTAGAAAAAAAAAGAATCTGAAAAATTTTGAAGATTTTTTTTGGTAGCATATTACAAAATATTATGAAAAATTCGAAGCTTTCTAGAAGATGCTTAGAACATTTAGAAGTTTGGAAGAAGTAAAAAATTATTTAATAAATTTTCCAAAATGTTTTCAAGTTTTTAAATATTTGTAATCATTCAAAATCATTCAAATATTAGGAAAAACTTGAGTCTTTTGAAAAGATGCTTAGGACTTTCAGCAGCTTCGAAGAAATCAAGAAATATTTGATAAATTTTCCAAAATGTTTCCAAGTTTTTAAATATTTGTAATCATTCAAAATTTAACAAAATTATCTTTTAATCTTCTAAGTTTATCAAGGAGCTGTCAGGAAATTTGTTTATTCCCATGAAAACTTTCCAATTCTTCTAATTATTTTTTTTATTTAAGCGATTTTTTGTTGATTTTTCGAGCTTACCAAATGTAAACATTTTGCTTAAAAATGTTCGATAAGCTTGCTTCGAAATTTTAGAAAACAAAGAATCTAGAAGATTTTATAGAAATTTTTTTATGTTTTAAGATTTTACAAAATATTAGGGAAAATTAGATTCTTTTTAAAAAGATATTTATAACTATTAGAAATTTGAAGAAAATCAAGAAATATTTGATAAATTTCCCAAAATGTTTCCAACTAAAAAAAGGTTATCTATTTAAAACGTCTTAAATTCCTAACAATATTTGTAACCCACTCGATTTATTCTTAAAATTTAGAAAAATCATTCAAAATATAAACAATTTTCTAATCTTTTTATTTTTTCAAGGGATTTTAAGAAAATTTGTTTATTCTGTTTGAACCTTTCAAGATTTTTTTAACCCTTCTAAATTTTTTTTTTTAATCCTTAAAAATCGAAATATCTACAAATCTTTTAAGAATTACAATTCTTTTTTAATCTTTTCACTTCTGTTAATTATTTCTTGCATTTACCCGATTTTGTTTTCAAGAATTTTTTTATTTCGTTGTAGCCTACGAAATATTAGGAAAAATTCAAGTCTTTTTTAAAAAAATATTTAGGACTTTTAGAAATTTGGAAAAATTAAAAAAATATTTGATAAATTTTCCAAAATTTTTTCAAGATTTTAAATATTTTTAGGTAACTTGAATTTATCTTAACATTAAGAAAAATGTTTAAAATTATGAAGAAACTGCATTATAATCTTCTAAATTTTTCCTGTTATTGTGAGAAAATTTGTTTGTTCTCTTGAAATCTTTCGAAGTTCTTTTAAAGCTTCTAAGGCTTTTTTCTTGAAATCATTAAAAATCTAAATCACGGAAAAATTTTTTTATTTTAAAATTCTTTTTGAATCTTTTGAATTTTTCTAAATATTTTTTGACCTTACTCTTTTATTTTATTTTATAATCTTACAAAATATAAACATTTTGCTTTCAAATCGTCCACAATTTTTTTTTAGATTTTTAGGAAATCGTTTGAAATTTTGAAAACATTAGAATTTTGTTGGAAAGTTCGTTTTTCAAACCAAAAAGTCATTTAAAATTTGCACACTAATCTTAAGAAAATTCTTTTTTTTGTAATCTCCGCGGACCTTCTAAACCTTTTAATCATTAAAAATTATTCAAATATTTTCTGATTTATTTTAATTCTTCAAAATTAAAAGAAGTACCCTAAAAACTTTCAGATTATTCTTTGAAAATTTTAGATATGTTTTGAAATCTTTTCAAATAATAGTTAAAAATTAATTTCTTCATAATGAAAAAACATTTTATTTTTTCCTGTTAACCTAAATTTTTTTTTAATTTCGTGAAACTTCACGAAATTCCTCCAAATCTTTACAAGTTTTAATTAGTTTTGAATCTTTTCGAAACTACGAAATATATCTTAAGTTTAATAAATTTTTTCCTAAAATTATCTAATATGGCAACATTACAAAATTTTGCTTCAAAATCTTTGGCACTTTTTTAAAAAATGTCGTTATCTTGAAACACTGCAAAATTCAGTGTACCTACAATTGTTTTTAATCCCAAAAAAATTTTTTAAATGTTCTCAGTCTTCCTCATTAATTTTCCACAAATTTTAAAATTTTCAAAACTTAAAATTATTCTTTTAAAATAAAAACCTAACCATTCAAAATTTGCAGACAAAGCTTGAAAAGAATTTAATCTCGTAAAATCTTTCATAATGTGCTGAATTTGATACACCCCTTTTAATGTTGCATAATATGTGAAGGCTCCCTAAACTAAATTTTATGTATTGAGGTTGGATGCATGTTACAAATTTTGAAAGAAATGAAAATTATGATTTGGTTAATAGCGAAGATAATTAGAACTGTTAACTAAACAATTTTGTTGAAAAATTTATCTTCTTGGTTAAAAATTGATCTGCTCTAATTGATGATTGAACTTTTTTGTTAAAAATTCTACTTTTTGACCGAAAATTTCATCTATTACATTTTTCCTTGAGAATTCATATATTTCGCTTGAAAATGCATCTGTTCGTTTGAAAATTGAACTAGTTTGTTAAAAATTAATTTGATAAAGATTCATAATTTTAGTTAAAAATTTAACTTTTTTATAAAAAATTAATTTCTTTTAGTTGAAGATTCAACTGTTTTTTGAAAACTCCATTTTTCGACAGAAAATTTTACTTACTACATTTTTGGTTGAGATTTTATATTCTTTGGTTGAAAAATGAACTATATTGCGAACAAACAATTTTTGTTCAGATTTATGAATTAATTTCCTTAGCCGAAAATTCTTCTTTTTTGGTTAAGAATTCAACTACTCTAATTAAAAATTGAAGTACTTTGTTAAAAATTCATGTTTGTTGTTTAAGATTTATCGTTTAAGTTAAAAATTAATCTGTTTGGTTTAACATCTAAAAATTTTTTCGGAAATTTATCATCAATTTAGTGAAAAATTCCTCTTCTCTCACAGAAAATTTTGAACTGTAGCATTTTCGATTAAAATTTTTTTCTAAATAACAAAAAAAGAATATAAAACCCTAGGGTGGTCCCAAAAATTGACATTTTATTTTTGGTGATATTTTTGGTGATTTTTTAATTCAAAAACTTGTTAGAAAATTTAACTATTTGTTTGAATGTCGAAATACTTGATTGAAAATTTATTTATTTGGTTGAAAATTCAACCATTTTGTTAAAAATTCGTCCTTTTTGCTTTAATTGATGAACTATTTTTAATTTGAAATAAACATTTACCATAATTTCTTCAGATCTAGACACTAAGTATTTTTCAATAATAATACTTCGATTTCAACATAACTTTCAAATAATATTTTGTTATATTTTTTATCATTTTTAGGTTTCAGTGGCCCCGGGGAAAACCGCTTATAGTTTCAGTCAAGTGCCCTTTCGTCCATCGTATTTATTTCCAAGGAGGAAAACTAGGGGAAGTGAGGAGAAATTTGGGGAGGCATAGTAGTAAAACTGAGGGGAAAACGGAGGAGGAGTAGGGGAAATTGTGAACATTAGGGGAGAAAAAGTAGTGTAGATGGTGGGAAATGAGGCTGTTGGAGTAAAGAATGTGAGGGGTAATGAGAAGAGGGGAATATGTAAGGTAGGAGAAATGAGAGAAACGGAACTAAGGTAAATAAAGGGAGATGAAGGGAGGGTTACTAGGGAAAGTAGGGGTAAGAAGGGAAAGAAGAGTAGGTGCCATTAGGGACGGGAAGTAGAAGTGAGGGTAAGTGAGGAAAAGTAGAAGAAATGATTAAAAGTGAGGCTGAGTAGGAGAAAGGTAGTGAGGGCTTAAAAAGGAAAGTAAGAGAAGGGATAGAATAGTTGGTTAAGCGAGGAGAGGGGAGAGCAAAGGTGAAAGAGATTAGAGTGTCCAGGGCAAGGGGTGGTATGACGGGAGTAGAAGTAGGGAAAGGTAGTTAGAGTAGGGGAAAGTAGTGGGTGTAAGGGAGGGGAAATATGGGAGGGGAAGGATTGAGCGAATTAAATAACGTCTTAGTAGGCTACGAAACCCTTTTTTTGTAGGCGTGCCCTACTTACTTGGACTCATGTTTTATATCTTTATTCAAAATAATAAAAGACCGAAAAAAATTAAAAAATAGAGGGCAGATTACATGACACGATAATTTAAATCAAAGCTCCGTCTGGTTTTAAAATGAGAGTGAGCATGCCTAAGTGTAGACTTTGTACAATGTCCATTTAGGTCAGAGGGCATGTAGAACGGAGACAATACTTGTGTATGCATCGCGTGCAGACGTACTGGGAATATAAATTCTGAAAGAAAAAAAATATTAAAAGGTCACAATAAATCTGGATTTCAATTTCCCTTATTGCATTGGCGGTAAATTTACCGTTCATAAATTATAGATGTTTCGTACATGGAAAAGAAAGAATAAAAGAAAAGGGAAGAAAGATAACAAGGAGAATATCTGCAACTTCTGGCAAACCTTTGTCGTCCTCGTTGTCAAATTAAATTTCTATGAAATCAATAATTGTAACATTAGCTCAATGAACGTTGCAAGAACGGAGATTTATGGAATTCCTTGACTTCCATGAATCCCTCGAATTCCATGAATTTCCTAAATTCCATATATTCCTTAAATTACTTGAATTTCACGAAATCCTTGAATTAAATAAATTCTTAAAATTCTACCCACTTCCTTTAAATTACTAATTGCCTTTAATTAAATGAATTCCTTCAATTCAATAAATTCCTTAAAGCCAATAAATTCCTTGAGTTTCTTGAAATCCTTCAATTCCACAAATTCCTTGAATTCCTTGAATCCCTTGAATTCCACGATTTTCTTGAATTCCTTTAATTCAACGAATTCCTTTAAAGCAGAGAATTCTTTTAATTCAATGAATTCCTTGAATTCAACGAATTCTTTGAATTCAAAGAATTCCTTGAATTTCATAAATTCTTTGAATTCCATAAGTTCCTTGAATTCGATGAATTTTTGGATTCCATAATTTCTTCAAATTCTTCAAATTACATTTGATTGTTGAATTCTACTAATTCCTTGAATTTCATGAATTCTATTATTTCCTTAAATTCCAAGAAAAAATTCTGACAAAAATTTCTGGTACATAAAATACTAATTAACAATTCTAATAAGAAGTTTACATGAGTATTGAAGTAGCTTATAGCTATTAGTAATTTTCTCTTGGAATACAGTTGGAAAGTCGCAATTTTTTCCGAATTTTCCAACTTATTTTCAACTTTTCAATTAGAGTAAAGTAATTATAATGTATTCAAGTTTTTAAACAAAACTGTTTAAACCAGTTGTTTTTATAATAATATGCTCTTTAAATAATGCTAGAAAGTTGCAATTTTTCTAAAATTGATAACTTTACTTTGGCTTTTTAGTTATGCATAAATAATAAATAAAGATTAGCAAGAATCATTTTCTAAACAATCCCTTTATTTTTCATGAATATATTTTTTTGAAATAAAACAGATATTTCAAATATTCTTCAAACTTTCTGTATTAATAATTTTTGCGAAAAAGCAATATATTTTCTAGCATTAATGTAAGAGAGGATATGTATAAACAGTAATAAATGATTTAAAAACTTATGTTTCTCAACTTGTATTAATTACTATCACAATAGATAAAAAGTGGATAAAAAGATTATCTTGGATCTTTATTTATTTTTCGTTCATAATTGAGAAGCTGGAGATCTCATAAAAACGCAACTTTTTAGATTTAATCTTAGAGAAGATAGTTATAAATAATAATAATTATTATTACTATTAATACTTTAAACAAATACTTTATTAATTAGCATCAATCAATACCTCACGTTAACTGAAAGGTTAAAAAAAGTTGGAAATTACAAAAAAAAAAACATTTTGAACTTTTCTTTTATTTTTTATTTAGGAAAAATAATAAATATTAATATTAATATTAATTTAAACAAACGCTTATGTTTCTTTATTATTTGTTTATAACTAAAAAGCAGAGCAAATTTAAACATTTCAGAAGAAACCACAATTTTTTAGCAATTTTATAATTATAACAAAGATGCCTATAAACAATTATGTTCTCTAGCATTAATTTTTAATAATTATTAATTAATAATACAAATAATCAATAATAATTACATTTAAATTTAGAAGGGTTTCTGTATAAAAATTTTTTATATTACAACTCTTGGTGACCAAAATTTTGTTGGTTTTTTTACGGTTTTAAAACGTCTATGCGTCGCATTTTCTTATAAGCAGGGCAAGGAAATGTATGGAAGGGGAAGTTGAGTAAATTAGTAGAGGGAAAGTAGAATAAATTAGTGGAGGGGAAGTAGGCGAGATAATGGGAAATAACGGAAATGGAGGGAGCGAAAGTAGGAGAAATTATATGAAGTGGGGAAATTAATGGAAATGGGGGAAATAGGGGAAGATAAAGTTAAAGAAATAATGGAGAATTGTGAGAAAAATAAGGGGAAATGGGGAAGAATTTGGGAAAATAGGGACAGTGAGAAGAAGCGGACTGAAGGAACGTAAAGGAAATAAGGGGA
>NC_046662.1:9016759-9039291 GCF_010883055.1 Belonocnema kinseyi | reverse complement strand
AGAAGAGGGGAAATTATGGGATATTAGGGGGAGTAGGGGGAGTAGGAAAAACGAGGAGAAAGCAGGGACGCCAAGTAGAGGGTGTGAAAGAAAGTAGGAGTATTGTGGGATGGAAGAGAAGGGGAAATCATTGGAAATTATTAGAAAATGAGGGAATGAAAGTATGATAAATTAGGTAAAATGGGAAGTCATTAAAATGGGGGAAATAAGGGTAAATGGGGAAGATAGGGCAGATAGGGAAATAGTATAAAGGAAACAAGGCGAAAACGAAAATAGATGAAAAGAGGTTAAATTTGGGATAATTAGATGGAGTAGGTAAAGCTTTGAGAAATTAGGTAGGCGAAGTAGAAAATGTGAGAGGAAGTAGGGGAAATAAGGGAAGGGGGTAGTAGAGGTGATGAGAAACAATCGAAAATAGGGGGAGCGAAATTAGGGGATATTAGGTGAAATAGATGAAATAGGTGAAGTATTGGAAACAGAAGAAATAGGCGAAGGGAAAATAGAGAAGATAAAGAGAACTGAGGAGAAAGTATGCGAAACGGAAAGTAGGTGAGAGGAGGAAGTAGGGGACATGATTAGAAATAGTGTTGAGTAGGGGAGAAGAAGTGATGCCTGGGGAAGTGTAGTAGGGAAAGGGGAATGTTACCTGAGAAAGTAAAGAGAGGGTGAAGTAGTGGAGGAAGACGTTGGGCAAGGGGTGATGTAAAGGAAGACTTGGGTTGAGGGGAAGGAGGATATTTTGGGGGAAGTAGGTATGATAATGTATGAGTGGGGGGAGGAGTTAAATGACTAAATTAATTTATTAAAATAAGGTATTAAATTTTGAATGCTTTTAATTCTAATTTATTTTTAATTAAATTTAATTTATTTATTTATTGAAAAAACAACTGAATAATTCCTGGACTATTTCACAGAATATTAAAAGTTTCTACTGCGATTTCCCCAGTAAATCCAGTGTAACAAGCTTGTTGAGGTCTGACTGCGTAACGTCGTCTGGAGTGCCGACGAGTTTCGGGTATAAAAGGGGTTAGGGGGCGGGGGGATTCTCTGGAGTAAGGGTTCGAAGAAGAGAGACGGTGAAGTAGGACGAAAGGAGAGATGAAAACGTCGGTGGTAGGTGTGGGTTGGGTTAAGGGTGATCGAGACGGTGGAAGGGGGGAGGGGGAATGCTGAAGCTCTACGGAGACCTGGTTGCGTCTAATACTTGCACGCCGTCAAAATTTCACAAAGCATTTGAATTTCCCCCCTGTACTTGTTAAGAACGCAACTGATGGATATTCTCTAATTAAATTGAATATTTCTAACGAAATCATTTATTAGTTTACACTCTTCCCTTTCAAGAGAAGGACGAAAATGTATCAAATTTCACACTACACGTATTTTTGTAGGTCAACCCCTTTCACCTATCTTGCCGCCTCCGCCTATTTTATCCCCTCCACCCATCCACAAGATCTACCGTCTACCATCATCAACCTCCCAATTACAAGAAGCAGTCAAAAAAACATTTTTCCAATTTTGTCGATAACAGGCTACACAGGTCAACATGTTCTGAAAACAGGAAAAATACATTTTTTAACATTTTTAAGCAAGAACAAATGTTCATATACCAAAAAGATGAATTTTTAACTATAAAAGATGCATTTTTATTTAAAAATTAGATAGTGAAATTTTAAATTAAAAAAATTAATTTTCAACCAAACAGTTGAATTTTCATTTTTAAAAAAATGTATTCTCGACGAAAAATCTAACAGGTGTCACTTCAACTAAAAAATATTTGAATTTTAAATAAAAAAAAGAACAGGTGAATTCAATCGAAAAGGACACGTTTACAAACCAAAATATCGAATTTTCAACAAAACAGTCAAATTTTCAAAATAAAAGGATGACTATAAAAAAGTTGTTTAACTTTAAGAAAATAACTAAATTTTCAACTAATGAATAATATTTTTAATTAAAAAGGATTATTTTTTTACCAAAAAGGACAAATTTTAAAATCAGAAAAATAAATTTCAAACCAAATTTTTTAATTGTTTACCCAAAATATTAATTTGCAACAAAATAGTTACATTTTTAATCAAACCGTTTGACTTTTTACAAAAATAGTGGATTTTTTAACCCAAGAAGATGAACTTTCGACAAAACAGTTGAACTTTTAAGCAAATAGATCGAGTTTAACAAAATCGTCAAATTTTCAAGCAAACAGGACTGATTTTCAACAAAATAGTTTAATTTTCAACCAAAATTATGATTTTTTACAAAAATTGTAGAATTTTCAACGCAATAATTAAGACTTCAAACCAATAATACCATTTTTTTCAATTCGTCTTTTCGAGTTCGAAAACTGAACTATTTTGATAAAAAATTCAACTATTTTCTTGAAAATTTGTCTTTTTGGATTCAAAATTTCACTATTTTTTTCGAAAAATCAACTATTTGAAAAAAGTAAATGATTTCAAAACTCATATATTTTTTGATTGAAAATTGAATTGCCTAAAATTTCGGAAGTTTAAAAAAAATTGATATTGCAAATTAAAAATCCATCTTTTCTGGTTTATCATATATGTATTATTCATAATTTTTTGTGAAAAAAATATCTTATTGATTAAAAAATCTACTTTTTGCTTGAAAATTTGACGCTTTGGTTGAATGTTGAAATCTTATCTAAGAAATTCATTTTTTTAAATGAAGATTCATCATTTCAGATGAAAATTAATCTCGGGCTGAAAATTTAATCATACAGCTGAGATTTTTTTTCTGGTTGAGAGCTAATTTTCTTTACTGAAAATCTAACAATTCCATTTGTTGCTTGAAATTGGTTCAAAAGTTCTTAGTTCAAATTAATCTGCTTTAGTTGAGAATTCAACTTTTTTTGTTTTTTAAATTCGCCTTTTATAGTTGAATTTAACAGTTTTTCATTCAAATTAAAATATTTTTTTATGAACTATAAAATGACTTTCAGCGAAATCGATTTTTTTTATAAAAAAACTACTTGCTTTAATGTTGAGCTAATTTATAAAGAATTAATTTTCTTGGTTGGAGACTCATAATTTTTGTTGAAAATTGAACTATTTACTCGTAAATTACCTTTTTTGTTTGCCTTATATTTTCTAGTTGAAAATTCCACTGTTTTGTAGAAAATTCATCTTTTGGCTTGAAAATTCATATTTTAGGTTGGAAATTCTATTGTTTATGTATAAAATCAATATTTGTTGAAATATGAAAATATTCTTCTGCTAATTGAAGTATTTCGTTGTAAATTGATGAAAAGCTAAATTTTTTTTTAATTTATTATTTTTGTTGAAAATTCAACTATTTGGTTGAAAAATAATTTATTTTTTTATAATTCTTCTTTTGGTAGAGAACTATTCTTCTTAGTTAAAAATACATCGTTGTAGCTTTAATATTCTTCCATTTGTTAAAAAAATGTAACGGTTTTGTTGAAAATTCATTTCTTTTGTTAAAAATTCAAGTATTTGATTGAATTCTGCTTTTTTGATCGAAAATTTATCTGCTTTGTTGCAAATTTAAGTATTTTGTTAAAATTAGTTAAAAATCAAACTTTTTTATTGAAAATTCATAATTTTTTTTAAGAATTTAAAATTTTCCTAAAAAATCCGTCTTTTTTAGTGAAATTCTACCATTTAACGATTCTAAAAAAATCTACTTTTTAGCATGAAAACTTAGCTGTTTTTTAAAAATGTATCTATTTAGTAGAGAATCAAATTATTTTGTTAAAATTTTTGCTTTCTCCGTTGAATTTAACTGGTTGATAATTCGTTTTTATGTTTTTATATAAATAATGAGAATCGAACAATTCCATTTTGGGTTAGAAATTTAACAATTTTAGTTGAAAGTTCTACTATTTTGTTGAAAATTCATCGTTCCTGATTGAAAATTAATTTTTCTGTTAAAAATTCCTCTTTTCCGGTTTAAAAGTCAACTTTTTGTTAAATTTATATTTTTTACTTCAAAATTCAACTATTTCATTGAAACTTCATTTATTTGTTGCTAGTTTATCTTTTGCAAAAAAAGGAATCATTTGGTTTCAAATTCATCATTGTAGGTTAACCATTGAAATATTTGGTAAAAACTTTAACTATCTTGTTGAAAGTTTAATTATTTTTTTAAAAATTCCACCATTTGGTTAAAGTCTTCTTTCTTGATTGAAAATTCTTCCTTATTTATTGAAAATTCATCTTTAATAGTAGAAAAGTCATTCTTCTTGGTTAAAAATTCATGTCTCTTGGTGGAAAAAAAAAACAAATTTGAGAAGTACTGACAAATTTTCAACAACTGAAAGTTCATATAAGCCATATGCTATTTTTGAACATCGCTTTTTTTATCTACAAAAGTATGTAAATCATTTTCAGTAACGTGCTTCAGGGTCCACTAATTGAGAGAATAAAAGAAGAAAAATAGAAAAATTGAGAGAATGAAAAAAATCGGTTCCCCCTTACGAGTCGAGGACGTTTTTATTCTCTTGGAGCGCTTAATTTCGCGCGTACAAATGCCACGCGTGAATATGCATGACGTCGCGACATCGTAAAAAACCAAAATTCAGAGTGATGTGTCGCACTGCCTTTATTTTGTTTCTGTGACTTTTTAACTCCCGCTACGAGCTTTTTGCTCCTCTTTCTCTTCCATGGTTGCACCATGGTGTAAGCCTATTAAAATTCTACGACCGCAAACGTCTGCTCACCTTCCGGGTTCTTTTATAGAAAAATATCTAATTCTATATTCCGCTCACTTTCCGCAATACTAAATGGAAAAGTTACAGTCTTATTCTCATTCTAATTCTGATGCATTCAAATTAGTTAAAGCATTCATCCTTCTCCAATAATTTCCCTCTCCTCTTACCACTACTCCCCCTGCTCCCGCCCTTCTTTCCTACTTCTCCTCTACATACTTCAATCTTCGCTTAGCATTCCTTTTCCAACTACTTCCCTCTTTCCTCATTAACCCTACATTTTCCTTTACTTCCTCCACCCCTTAATTTTTCTTCACTTTCCCTAGTTCTGCTATCCTCACTTCCCTGATCACCCTTTCCTCAACGTAATCTCCTCTACTTCCTATACACCCTCATTTTCGGTTACTTTCTCTATTTCCACTTCCCTCAATTCTCTACTCTCCTTCCTTTTAATTATCCCTCCTCTACTTCCCATCCCCGGACATCAACCGTCACTTAGCCTTCTTTCCCCAACTTCTTCCAAATATACTTCCCCCTTCACTTGTTTCAACTTAAATATTTTCTTACTCCCAGTACTCCCTAATTTCACCTCGATTCTTCCCGTTAAGCTGCCTTCACTTCCCTTTCTTTCCTCTTTTTATTTTCCTCTCGCGTCCTCTAAGCGCCTCCCTTCATTTTTTCCCACTGCTCCTACTTCCTTATTTTCATCTACTTACTTCTCTTCATTTCCTCAAGCTTCTCAATCTCTCACTAATTTTCCCCTCACGTCCTCTACCCTGCCTTTAATTGCCCTTACTTTACCTGCTTAACTTTTTTCTTCTATTAACTTCCCTTCAATTTACTTCCTTTCCTTCAGTTTTCAGGAGTTAGGAATTAGGAGTTAGGAATAAGGAATTGGGGGATCCCCTGACTTCCCTTTTATTCTGCCAAACTCAAAAAATTTCAAACTTAGCATCAGTAATTAATCTCGAAATTTCAGAAATTTGCATTCTGATGTTAACCATTATCTTCTTCAAGATCCAATCAGATTGAAATTTCAACATTTTAATGAATTGCCCCCCAAAAAGGTTTTCGTTTCGGCGCCAATAAAGGGAAGGTTTCCTTTCACCGAACATACTTGACAAAGCTGTACAGCGCTTGAGAGCGTTTGAATTCGCGCGCGCGTCACGTGGTTCTCGCCTATCGCAGGAGAGAGGGTATTCTGACACTTCGTGTTCAGCTCCCCTACAGCCCTGAAAACGAGAAGTGTTTTAGAGTCTACTGTAGTTCATATTTTAACCAATAGAATATTTTGATTTTCAATAAAAAAACAGTTGTGTTACGAGTTAGGCGTTAGGAATTAGGAGTTAGGCGTTAGAGTTAGGTTTAAGGCGTTAGGGGTTATGATTTAGGAGTTAGGAGTTTTGGGAGTTTAGAGTTTGGAGTTTGGAGTTAGGAGCCTACCTTGGTTGAAAATTCGTGTTCTTGTTTTAAATATTTATCTATTTTTTATTCATCTTCTTTATTGGTTGAATTGCACTGTTTTTCTATTTAAAATTGCGATCTTCTTTGGTTTGAATATAAAATATAACAGATATCGCTTAGAATTCATCCTTTTCGGTCAAAACGTGTACTATTTGGTTGAAAATGTATATATCTAGTTAAAAATTAATACCTTTTATTTAAAAATTGTATTATTTAGCTAAAAATTGAAGTATTTTGTAGAAAATTTTACTATTTTGTTAAAGCCATCTATTTTATTTAAAAATTTCCTATTCAGATAAATTTAATATATTTTGTTGAAAATGCAATATTTTTACTTGAGATTGTATGAATTGAAAGAGTTTTCAATTAAATGTAATATAGCATCCACATTGGATTTTCCACTAAATAATCGAATTATCAACTAAAAAGATAATTTTTCAATTTGAAAAAAATGAATTTTCTAGAAAATGGTTGAGCTTCATACCAAGTACTTGATGTTCTAAGCCAAAATAATAATTTCTTACAAAAAATTCAAGTTTTCAAAAAGAGAAATGTTCCTTTCAACCAAATTGTTGAAATTTTAGCTGAAAAGATTATTAAAAACAAATGTACAAATTCGTTAAATTTTCAAACAAAACGATAGTTCTGACTAAAATTATGATTTCTTTAACAACAAGAAAAATAAATTTTGAAGAAAGTAATTTAACATTCGAACAATGAGTTTAATTTCTGACCTAAAAAGATTAATTTTCAACGAATAATGTCATAATTGATATTTTAAAGAAAAAGATTGTTATTTTAAATTCAGAAATCTGAGTCTAGAAAGAATAATTTTAAACTAAAAATTTGAATTTTAGAACAAAAAACTGAATTAATAACAAAGTTATTTGAGTTTCTCCTCCTATCAAAAATGTTAATTTTGAGCATAAAAATGTAAATTTTCAAGAAAAAAGTTTGTTTTCAACCAGAAATGGTTAATTTTGAACCAGTTAATTGCAGTTTTAACCAAAAAAGATTACTATTCTACGGAAAAAATATGAATTTTTAAATCAAAAAAATAAATTTTAATCAAATAATTGAATTTTTAATTCAAGAAAACGATTTTTCAACAAACATGTATAATACTTTAAAAGTATTAAGTGAAAAAACTTGAAATTTTGCTTTGAAAATAAAATGTCTGAATAAGCAACATTTTAGGTCCTGTAGAAATCTTAAAATTATATGTTTATAATTAGGTTTAGAAGTTTATAAAATCTCAGTGAGGTGGGAGAGGGGGGGGGGCTCACATAAAATTTCGCGGGATTTTACAGGACTGGCATATTTCAGAAAAACACTTCACGTAATTCAGACATGACCCCTAACATAAGTAGATAAACCCTCTCATATCCAGCCGCCTAATCTCTTTACTCATTGCTTCTGCTCTGATCAAATGCATAATCTACACTAGGGACCGTACTTAAATTACATAACGGATTATTGGTCCTCTCGAATACCATAAAAGATGATTTGTTATGAAAATACTTAAATTTTGAACCTAGACAGCTGAATTATTGACAAGGTAAGTAATAGTTGATATTTCAATAAAACAAGAAAAACTTCCACCAAAAAAAAAACCAATAATCAGAATTTTCATCGAATAATGATTTTTCCGGCATAAAAAATGTTCATATAAATTTCCAAATAAATTTTGAAGAATCTTCTTTACAAAAATTGAATCTTTAATCAGAAAATATGAATTTTCAGCAAATTAATTTTCAACAAAATAGTTAAATTTTTAAACAAAGAGAGCCTTAATTTAAAAAATTCATTACAGTACTCAAACTTATACCCACGCAGTTGAATTTTTAAAGAAAGAAAATCAATTTTCAGCAAAATAGTAAAACTTTAAATCAAAGAGATGAATTTTCAACTAATAATGCGAATCTGCAATCAGACAATTATTAGTGTCAAAGTAGTTCAAACAAAATTTTCAAACAAAATAGTTGAATTCGCATTAAAAAAATATATTTTTCTAACAAATCGTTACATTTTTATCGAAGAAAGATGAAAAAAAATTTCTAATTTGTATCAAATAAATATTTTAGTGTGACTTTTCATCACCAAAATATGAGTTTTAACTAAGAAGTAAATTTTCTACGAAGATACTTGAATATTTAATTTAAAAAGGAAAAAGGATTAATTATTTAATTGAAAAGAAAAATTTTCAACCAAAAGCAATAGTTGAATTTTCATCCAAAAAAGATTTCAGTTGACTTTTTAACATCGAAATAGGATTTTTAGTCAAAAAGTACATTTTTTGCTAAAACGATTGAATATTCAACTCAAAAAGACAAATTTTTAACAAAACATTTATATTATTGGCCAACAATTGGAATTTTTCAAGTAAAAAGATTAATCTTCAAAAAACCATTAAAAATATTTGATTTGACTTTTCAACCCCAAAATATAAATTTTAATTAAAAAATAAATTGTCTTCGAAAATAGTTATATTTTTAACCGAAAAAGAGAAACTATAAACAAACTAGTTGAAATTCACGTTTTATTGATCACATTGAGCATGAACATTTTCAGAACATAAGGGGGGAAGTAGGGAAGCGAGGAAAGGTTAAGTAGGGGAAGTAAAGGAAAGTAATGGGAGTTAAGGTAGAGGAAGTGAGGGGAAGTGATAGAAAAGGAAGTAGAGGAAACTAGTGGAGAGAAAAGTAAAGAAATTTAAGGGAAATTACAAGAGCGGAAATAGGGGAAGAACAGAAAGAAAAAATAGAGGAATTGGAAAGAAATCAATTGAGAGTAATTCAAGAATGTAAGAGGAAATTATGGAGGGGAAGTAGAGAAAATGCTTTGAAGTGAGGGAAGGTAGTGAGGAAAGTGAAGAGATAGTTGGTAGGGAAGTGCTAAGGAGTAGGGGAGGAGAAGTCATAGTTGTGGTGAATGAAAGTAGGTGAAGGGGGTATTAGTTAAAAAAGTAAGGAGAATGGTAAGTGAAGGAGAAAAAGTTCGGAAAGGTATGGGAAGTACCTGAAGAGAGGTGAAAATTCGACTAAGTGTTTTAAAGTAGATAAAGACAAGCATGGCCAAACAGATCATTCATCTATTTTTTATAGTAGCTTCTTTACAGCTTCATTTTATTTCACTCAAATTACGGGTGAAAAGTTTTTCAATTTCCTGTGCAATTTACTTCGGAATTCATTAAACTAGAAGTAAATCAAGCGAGAATTTTTCAATTTCGTACCATTTTTCTCATTAAATATCGAACTCGTTGGACAGCTAACAAGATCAGACGAAAATGAAATTAAGCAGCAACCATGTGGCAAGCTCAACCTCACTTTAATTTTCTGTTAGCTCCCCTTGATATTTTTTTCACAGTTAATCTGTTCCAATTTTTTTAAATTATAGTTTACCTATTCAAAAACATCCCTTGTTAGACTTCTTGTCAGAATGACCTCCGCAATTATAAATATTAATATTACAAAAATATTTTAGCTGATCTGGAAAGAATTATTTTTATGATATTCTTGTACACAATTGGCAAATCAAATTGACTCATTGCCTTACTTTAAAGATAAAGAATAGCAAGCTTCGTAGCCAAAATTCTCTCCAAATAAGAGAAATGGAAAACAGTTTGCTTTTAAATTCAAAAAGATCAATTTTCGAACAATAATGAACTGTTAAATTTTAAGTAAAAAAAAATTACTTTCCAACCCAAAAGAACAACATATTTTCAACAAAATAGTTCAATTTTTCGTTTACAAAAATAATTTAAAATATTGATTTTTTTATTTGTCGTTCATTTTATTGATTCGTAACACAAAAAGAGAATTCTTAAAAAATCCAGTTGAATTTTAATTAAAAAAGATTCATTTTTAACAAAAACAAAATAAATACATTTGCAGCTTAAAAAAAATGTGTAACAAAATAGATAAATTTAGAAGCAAAGAGATGAATTTCCACAAAAAGGATGAATCTTCAATCAACAAGGATTTATTAACAAAAATGTTCAACTCTCAAACACAAATTTCAACTGTTCATCCAAAAACTATATTTTTAATTTCTACTAAAATTAACAAATTTTTTAATTAAAAAGACAAATTCTCTACACAACAATTCACTTTTCTACAAAGAAAATGTGGAAGAAGACGGTTATATTTTTAATAGTTTTAATTCAACAGTTTTTAAATATTTAAGAATAGTTAAATTTTCAGTTGAATAAAATTAAATTTTAACAAAAAAATGCACTTTCAACAAAATAGTTGAATTTTAAACCATGAATCTTTACCAAAAAATTAATGTTTGAGGACGCATGGTTTAGTTCCCATACAAGTATTTGATTTTTCAACAAAAGCAAATTAATTTTTAACAAAAAATGTAATAATTGATATTTCAGATAAAAAATATTTCAATTATTCAAACCAAAAAGACGAATTTTTAACAAATCAGTTAAATTTTTCATTAGAAAGATACATTTTTTACAAACCAGTTTAATTATCGACCAAAAGGAACTACTGTTTAACAAAATGTTAACAAACCAAATACAAAAAGAATCAATAGAAATACAAGAAAAATAAATTACTAACAAGAATATTGAATATATTTATTATATTTGAATATTGTAACAGTTTAATATAGAATTCTTAATAACTTAAAATTAAAATAAAAAGATTTCAAATTAAAAAAATGTATAACTCATTATTCTTAATATTTATTTAAAGAGCCTCTTATAAAAATTTCCTGAGTCTACCAAGACACTTTTAAAAATCCAGCCCTTTGATCTGACTCTCCCTGGCCAATTAAATTCGCGGAATTTTCTATGAATTCCAGGGTCATAGTGTAAGTGAGCAAGTAGGGGAAGGTAGTAGAGGAGGATAGGGGAAATGAGAATAGGAAAGCAGGGAAAATAAGAGGATTAAAATTATGTGAGGTAAGAGGAAAATAAGGGTCAGTGGAAGTAAGAGAAAACAGGGTAAATCATTGAAAGTGAAGGAGAGTAGTAAAGAAAAGTGAGGAAAGAGTTAGTAGGGTAGTGCTGATTAGTAGAGAAAGGTAAATAAGGGCTCAGGAAGGCAAGTTAAGTTGAGTAAGGGAAATGTTAGCAGAGAAATGTAGGAATGAAAGGGAAGTTAAGTAGTTAAGGAGAGCGTTATCTGGGAAAGTTAAAAGAGGTTAAATAGAGGAGGAAGAAGATGGTAATGGAAGGAGAAACAGAGGGTGAAATAAAGGAACACGAAGAGTGAAGTTCAGGTGTTGGCAGGAGGGGGGAGGGGTAGAGTAGAGGAATGTAGTGTAAGCGCCAGTAGGGTAGTGCGGTTAGTAAGGAAGATGAAATAAGACGTGGTAAAGGGAAATTAAGTGGGGTAAGATAAGTGTAGCTGAGAAATTTAGGAGAGAGATAAGTTGAGGAGGAAGAAGTTTATCTTGTGAATGACGCCGCAGTGAAGATAGACGAAAGAGGGAGGAGAGGTAAAGCCAGGGAACGCAGAAGGAGAAATAGTGGTATGGTGCAAGTTTTTAGGAGAGAAGAAATACGGACTGGGAAAGAGAAAAAGGGGAGTATTCGCTGAGGAAGTGAGGAGAGAGGAAGTATAGAAGTAAGAAGTTGGCGAAAAGTAGAGAAGAGGAATGTGAATTGAAGTGAAAAGAAACAAAGTGTGAATTGAAGTTAAAAGATGTAGGGAGGAGACAGGAGGTAGAGAAATATAGAGGAAGTGGGGGGAATTTGAAAGGGGGAGATTTCCGTCGCATCCGTCGGTAAATAATACCCATCGTGACCCCACCTCCACCACCTACTTTTTTCACCCCAAAGTCACCCTTCGTCGACTGAACGAGCGTCTCTAGTGCAAGAACTTTTCAGACAAAGAAGATTGCATTGCAGCTAGAAGCGGTTGAATGGTTGCACACTTACTGTTGGTTAGATCGAATTGGAAACCTAAAACACATTTTACCTGCATGATGTTCGAAGAGTCCTTTATTTTATTCGCCTTGGACAATATTGACAATAGCAGGAAAGTCCAATTCTTTCTTCTGGCAACCACTTTATTGAATTATACGTGAAGGGGAAGAAAAATTGAAACTGGATTTACGAGATAAATTGAGTCGTTCTCTAGAAAACCCACCTAAGGTAGAGTCCGCATTTTACGTGACTCTATTTTCAGTGATTTTTAACTCATCCCTATTGTGACAATTTGTGAAATAATGTTGAACCCTTCTTGAAAATTTCATGTGACACTATGGCTTACCCCCTTCTATTTTTCTATAAAAAAGTACAAATGAAATTTTACTCTTGTCGGCTTTTTTAAAGACCTAAAACTTCCCCTTTTTCTCGTTTTTTACGCCTAAACCTAAACCGAGTTTATACAACTCGATAAAACTATAAAACTATGATTGGTTTAAGTTTTTTTTGTTGTTGAAAAGTCTACCATCACATTTTTAGATCGAAATTCATACCGTTTGATTAAAAATTGCATTTTGCTGAAAATTCATGTATTTCGTTGAAAACCAAAGTATTTCGTTAAAAATTCGTTTCATTTTAGGTTGAAACTTAATTTTTTTAATGAAAATTGAACAAGTCCATTGTAAGTTGAAGATTAATTTTTTTAACTTAAAATATATCTTTTTTTTTAATTAACCTTTTTGGTAAAAAAATTGAAGCTCTTCGTTGAAAATTTAACTCCTAGGTTAAATTTTCAACTCCCTTCTTCAAAATTCATTTTCTTAACATTCATAATTTTAGTTACAAATTTTACCAGTTCATTCAACATTACTATTTTTTTTATAAGAATTACTTTTCTTCGCTGAAAATGTAAGCATTCAATTTTTGGTTGAAAATTAATTTTTTTTAGTCAAAAATTCCTTTTTTTGGGTAGAAAATTACTCTTGTTGGTCGAAAAAGCAAGTTTTTCGTCGAAAAATTAATTTCTTGGTTAAATATTTAATGCCTTTCTCAAAAATTAATTTTTCATTAATTCAAAATTTCATATACAAATTTTAATCTTTGGTTGAAAATTGTACTATTTTACTAAACGTTCTTATTTGTTGGTTAAGACTTAATTTTCTTCACTCAAAATGTAGCTATTCCATTTTGGTTAAAAATTTATCTGTTTCAGTTTAAAATAAACCTTTTTTGTAAAAAATTAATCTTTTTGGTTAAAAAATCAAATTTTCAGTCGAAAATTCAACTCCTTGCTCTGATGTTTAACTCTTTTCTTAATTTTTTTTTAATTCATTACTGTAGTTAAAAATTTAAATATTTGACTAAAAAATCTTATTCTTTGGTTGAGAATTAAGTTTCTTCACTGAAAATGTAATTATCCCATTTTTGTTCATTATCTAAAAATTTAATCTTTCTGATTGGAAAATCAAGTTTTTGGTTAGAAATTTAACTTCATGATTAATTGTTTAACTCTTTTCTCGATAATTCATAATTTTGTTAATTCATCATTAAAGTTAATGAAATTTAATCTTTGATTAAATATTGTACTATTTTAGTCAACATTTTTATTTGCTTATTGAGAATTTAATTTTTTCTGAAAATGTAACTTTTCGAAAGCTTATCTTTTTTGAAAAAACTTGATCTCGTTGGTTAAAAAATCAAGTTTTCAGACGAGAAAATTTAAATGCTTGATTAAATTTTCAACTATTACATTCTCATCAGAGAAAGTCTTAGATTTGTGTAAAATTTGACCCCCACCCCACCCCCCCCCATTTGTTGTCAAATGTCCACGATTTGAGACCGTCTGAAACCGAAAAAAAGGTTTTTACGAATGTGTCTGTCCGTATGTCTGTCTGTATGTCTGACTGTATGTCTATCTGTCTGTATGTGTGTCTGAATGTCTGTCTGTGAACACAATAACCTTCAAAAAAAAAATCTATTAGATTGCTTTTTGGCACATTCGTTTAGTGTCCTAAACTAAAGATAAAGTTCGTTAGCCAGCCATTTTGGATGAAAATTCAAAAAGTGGGCACATTTTGAATATTTTTAGACCACTTTTTTAAAAATTTCAAAATTCTCTGTACGATTATTTATAGTACTCAAAAAGTTGAACAATTTATCCTTATGACTTTTTTTAAAAAATCAAAAATTACTAGAGTTAGAGGATTTTCAAAATCCAAAAAAAGAAATTAAAATGAACATTTTAAGCCAAACAACACATGATATGAAAAAAAGTCAAAAGAAGAAAAACTTTGCTTTTTGAAGGCCCTATAGGATTATGATAACAACTTTTTTAATTTGGTTGAAAAGTTGAACATTCCAAATTTGATCCTACCAAAAAGAAAATAAAAAATCAACAAATTCCATTTTTTGGTAAAACTATGCAAGATACGAAAAAAATGAAAAAGCTCAAATTACACGCACTGGAAAAAACTACAAATTCATAATGAATGTAAATTTTTTTTTAAAAAACGACACAAGGTATACGTTGAAATTAACAAGCAAAAGTTGTTCGGCTAAAAAGATCTATCAATTTATTATCAATCATTTTTCGATAGGACGAGTAGATTTTTTTTCGTAAATAATCAAATTAAAAATTAAAAAATTAAATTTCTGGAAAATACACAGACAAGACGAAAGAGGGCATAGTCTCCTATGTAGGGCCCTATATAGTTTCCTGTATTAGACCCTATGCAGATGCGCAGTAGTTTTTATTTAATCGTAAAAAGCAATATTAAAAATAAAAAATGATAAAAACAAGGAAATAAGAATTAGTATAATTCAATTTTTATGCATATTATGAATTGTAATGATATACATTTATTGAAATTATGCATATTTCAGAATAGCTTAGAATACAATTTAAAGCAAAATAGGAAACAAATACAAAAATAATCATGATAAATACAAATTTCTTTTTATTTTGCAATTTTTTAATAATTAATCCCAGGCAGAGTTACATAAAAAATATATTATAATTGTTATAAAAGTGTTGTGTATAATGTAGAAAAGTTTTCATGTTAGACAAAAATCGAGTGCGAAGCACGAGATATGTGATGAGAATGCGTTCGTTAAAGCCAAAAGAGCTTTAACAAAAGAGAGTTCAAAATCAGAAAATTACAGTTGTTGGTCCGTTCACCTATGATTTTAAAAGGTCTGTGCCCGATTGGGGAAGAAATGCAAAGACCAAGTGCGGAGTGCAATTGCCATCAGTCGCGTGCCGTAGGTGCACCCAAACTCTCTTTTAACGAAAGAGAATTCACAATTACAAAATTACACTGGTGGATGTTTTGAGTCTTAATTTTAAAATGTTTACGCAAGAATGTGCGAAAATATAAAGACCGAACGCGTAGCGCGAGGTAAATTTATAATCGAGCGCGAAGCACCAGATAAATAGAACATCGAGCGCGAAGCGCGATAACCAACAGTTGCAACGTTAAAAACAGTTGCGCGTTAAAAATTTAACTATTTTACTAAACATTCTCATCTTTTTGGTTGAGAAATAATTTTCTTCACTCAAAATGTAACAATTCCATTTTTTGTTCAAAATTAATCTTTTTAGTTTAAAATTCATCTTATCTGTAAAAAATTAATCTTTTTGGTTAAAAATAAAGTTTTTGGTCGAAAATTTAACTCCTTGGTTGAATATTCAACTTTTTCTTATAAATTTATTTATTATTGTTTTTTTAATTCATCATTTTAGTTAAAAATTTTAATCTTTAGCCATAAATATGACTATTTTAATGAAAATTCTTATTTTTTGGTTAAGAACTAATTTTTTCGCTGAAAATGTAACTATTCTATTTTTGGTTAAAAAATTATCTTTTCAGTTTAAAATTCATCCTCTCTGTGAAAAATTAATCTTGCTGGTTAAAAATTAAGTTTTTGGTCGAAAACTTAATTCCTTGGTTGAATTTTCAACTTTTTCTTAAAAATTCATTTATTATTGATTTTTTTTCAATTTATCTTTTTACTCAGAATTCTTATTTATTAATTAAGAACTCATTTAATTCGCTCAAAATGTAACTATTCTATTTTTTTTAGTTTGTATTTTTTTTTAATTTATATTGTAAATTAATCTTTTCCGGTGTGAAATTGATGTATTTCATTAAAAATCGTCTTTTTTGCAAAATATTAATCTTATTTTTTAAAAATGTATCCTTACTGGTTCAAAATACAACTTGCTTGTTAAAAATTAATCTTTTTTGAACTATTACATGTTTTATTCAGAATAATTTTATTTTTGAAAAGTCAAATTTATTGTTCAAAATTCATAATTTCGGGTTAAAAATTAAACTTTAGCTTAACAATTCAATGCATTGGAATAACATGCAACTACTTGGTTTAAAATCAAAATATTTATTTGAAAACGTAACTATTTTGTTGCAAATTCTTTTTTTTTTCGTTAAAAATTAATTTGTTCTGAAAATGTGGCTATTTGTGTATAAAACTAATCCTGTTTGTTAAAAATTCATTGATACTTTGATCAAAAATTACTTTTAAACAAACAATTTAATGATTCCATTTTTAGTTGAAAGGTTATATTTTCGTTTGAAATTAATCTTTTTTAGTTAAAAATACATGCATTTTAATGAGAATTCATTATTTTGTTACAAAAAGTATCTTAATTGAAAAATATACTTTTTGGTTGACAATAACGAGACATTAATCAATATTTACGAGCAGATTTCGAGAAACGGTTAATAACAAGATTACGTTATCTATATTGACAAGGTTCAAAAAAATATCATTTTGCATGCATCTTAGATCTGAAAGTTCAAAAGAGTTTTTAAAAATTTCGAAAATTTCTATAACGAAACTAAATCAGATATATTAAAAAATGACTTTACTGTATTTTAAGTCTAATTTGTATCATGACTGATCGCCGTGATTGTTCGTCCAACTTTTTAGCATAAATGGCCTAATATAAAATAATAATAATAATAACTGTAGCATTCCGATTTCAAAATTCACAATCACTTTTCGTGCCTTTTGTGAAGTATCATGTGTCTAAAATATCCAAAATGCTAACCACCGTCAGCAAGGAATCTGTATTATCTTTAGAGAATAACAGAATTTATTAACGTCTTTATAGACTAGATGGAGCTATGAATTCTCTGATGATAATACAGATTCCTTGAAATCGCTGTCTCTCTAGTAGCTTAATGGGAAACAACTCGACTGAAAATCGGAAGTTCTGTGGCTCAGTTCCCAGCGTAGCGAAAGAAAAAGAGCTTTTTCAGAAAAAAAAATAATTTAAAAAAATTGATTAACAACAATATACAGTGTAAAAATAAGTTGTCAACAAGTGTAGTTTCAACAACACCAGAAGTGAAAAAGGAAATTGCTACCCGCAAGAGGGACACTTTTCTCAGTTAACGTCAGAGTTTGCGCGAGATACACTAAAGTTTCAGAGCACCCTTTCAAAAATAAGGAAGAAACTCTGAGCTTAATCGTGAAGCTCATGTCTCCTAATAATCTTGGGAACATTGTGCCAGGAATGTCTCGCACAGAGTTGAAAACTTTCCTGGATATACTACCAAGAATAGAGAAGTTTGTGGGTTATTCTCGGGCAACTCGTCTCTTCTGCGGCAATACAAATACCAAGTTCATAGTTATGGAGGATCTTCCTGTCAGATTATTTTCCACCCTAGAGAAAAAAATGTCTTTTTTCAGCACATACTTTCGTTGCTATTGAGAAAATGGCATTATTCCATACTGTATATATATCTTAAATTACGTTACGGATTATAGGACCACTCTAAAAATCCTCTCACCCCCTATAACAAACCGCAAATAATTATTTATCCCCCCCCCCCCGTCTTACTTTACGTAATTTTCAGTTTCCAGAAACTTTATTACAGTCATTGCTAGTAGAATTAGACAGGATGTCCGAGAACTTCATTTTCAAAATTCCCTGATTTTTCCATGAATAATTTTCCACTTTCCTTGATCATTAATATTCAAATGCCTGCTTTTTATTTTGTAATAATTTCAACATAAAATCTTTTAGAAATGGAATAAAACCGCATTTCATATACAGCATAATATTTTCAAATTTAATCATTAATTTTAAACAGAAAAATGACTTTCACTATTAAATATGAATTTTCAACAAAATACTTGAATTTACGACCAAATATTTAAATTTTTAACATAATAGTTGAGTTTTCAACGTAAAGAAATAAATTCCCAACAAAAAAGTGTCTTTAGGTCTTCTCAGGCTAGATGGAACTATGAATTAAACTTTTCTTGTTTTTAATTACATTTTTTCTAAAAAAAAGATCTCCTTTGCTCCGTTGGGAATCGAACGACAGAAGTCCCGATTGCCAGTCTGTACTTTACCCATAAGCTACTAGAGAAAACGAAAGAAAAATCCTTTTTCAGCAATACACACATTATTTTTCCAGGTGTTACGTGTTTAAATTTTTCAGGGAATTTGTATTATCATCAAAGAATAACAGAATTTCTTAACGTCTTTTCTGACTAAATGGCAAAATAATACGTGTATTTCTAAAAAACGATTCTTCTTTCAATCTCTCTAGTAGCTTAAGGGCAAAGCACCCGACAGGCAATCGGGAATTCTGTGGTTCGATTTCCAGCGGAGCAAAGCAGAGGATCTTTTTTCGAAAAAAATGTAATTTTCATAGATTACATTTTATTTTAAAAAGATGAAAATCATACAACAAAAAAAGAATTTTCAAACAAAAAAATTAATTTTCAAAAAATAAAGTTTTTTTTACTTAAGAAAGTGATAACAGTTTTTCTAAATTGTTAAACCCTCACGAAAAAAGAATTTTCTCTACAAAAATTTATTTTTAAAACAATAAATATAACTTTTCAGTAAAACCTTGAATTTCCAAGAAACTGATGCATTTTTACTCAACAAAAATGAAATTTCAAACGATGGAAATGATTTTTTTTACCCAAAAAGGAGAATTTTCTACTTAAAAAGGTCAATCTTAAAAAATCTAAAGGTTTCGTTTTCAGTTGAAAAATTAATTTTAAACCAAAAAAGGCGTTTCCATTAAACAGTTAAATTTTCAACCAAAGAAATGCATTTTCAACTAAAAATATAGATCGTAGAAATTATTTATGGACAAAGTGCTTTAACCAAATCTTTCAAACAAAAAAAAATAATTTGTTAACAAAAATTTGAATGATAAAATTAATAAAATAAATTTTTATACAAATAGTTGAATTTTCTGTTTAAAAAGTTTTCAGTTGACTTTTCACGATCAACATATGAATTTCTAAACAAGAAATACGTGTTCATGAAAAAATTGAATTTTCAATTTTAAAAAAATGAATTTCTAATCAAAAAGGTTGACTTTTTAAACAAAATTGTGAAATTCTTTTAACTGATAAATTTTTATTTAAAAAAAAAGTTTTTAAACAAAAAACTTGAATTTTCAATCCAAAAAGATGATTTTTTAATCAAAACAGATGGCGCTTAAAAGAACAATTAAACAAAAAAAATTGACTTTTTATCCAAAGAAGATTTAAGTTCACTTTTTAACAACAGAATAAGAAATGTAAACAATGACTTAATTTTCTGTTAAATAGTTGAATTTTTAACCAAAATGTATGACTTTGTAGCAAGATTGTTACATTTTCAACTAAACAGTTGCATTTTTCTTGGAAGAAAATGAAAATTTGACTGAAACAGGTGGTGAATTTTTAAATCAAAAGGACAAATTCTCAATAATTATACCAAAAGTATATTTTTTAGGAAATAGTTCAGTTTTTAACAAATCAGTTGCATTTTTATCCAAGAAAGATGCAATATTTCTACTAAAAAGGATGAAACTTTAAATCAAAAATACAAATTTGCAGAAAAAATAGTTTCCATCCAAAGAAGATTTCAGTGGACTTATCAGCAAAAAAATATCAATTTTAAACGAAAAGTTAATACTCTACGAAGTGAGTTTAATGTTCAGCCCAAAAAACTAATTTTTAACAAAATAGTAGAATTTTCTATCAAAAGTGTATTTACATTGTGATGAAAAAAAAATTTTAAAAAGATTTTCCATTTGCGGACGACAGCCAAAATTGAGAAAAACTTTTTCAACATTTTTTTCATCACCTCTTGAAAGTACCTTTCGAATAGGGGGGGGGGCTAAAAAAGTCACCCCCTCTTCGTTTTGGGGTAGAACCAACTGTATATCCTCCCCAAGACGATTTTTGTGCAGTATTTCTAAATTTTGGCTGTCGTCCGCAAATCGAAAATATTTTTTTAAATGTTCTTTTATCACCTCTTGAAAGTACCTTTCGAATAAGAGGGGGGGGGGGGTGAAAAAGTCACCCCCTTTTCGTTTTGTGGTAGAGCACACGGTATATCCTTGCAAGTATTGGTTTTCTGGTTTTATTGCTGGAATCTCTTTAATAAATAAGGAAACCGTTTCTGGGCATTTTTTTCATTTTTCTGGACCATATATGAGCTAAAAATGTTTTAAAAAATCATCATATGACGTCAGAAACTTCAGTCCAATTCAAAAACTTGTAAATTGATTTGAATTTTTCTCTTATAAGAACGTTTTAACAAAATACTTTTGTATTTGTATTCAATAAAAAATATAAATAGTACTCTGCGGTTTCATCATTTGCGTGGTAATATACTTATTGTAAATTATTATGTGAATGCCGGAAGTGCAAAAAGATAAGTCTCTATCAGTAAGTAGATAACTAGAAAAAGAACGTCTTCAAGGATAGAAGTAGAGAAATACTGGATACTATTTTCAAAGCATTTCAAAATGTTACCTTTTCAGTCTCACTAGTAAACAAAATTTCTGGAAAAAGAAACTTTCAATCTAAAAAGTAATTATTATGTGTTAGAAACCGTGTCATTATCTGCTACCGGCTGGTAAGTTTGTTTACAAATTTTTGTTATGCGTATTAAAATTTGTAAGACATATCATTAATCATTACCAAAAATTTCAGAACAAGTTTATGAAATCTTTATACTAAGGGAGGATTTTCCACTCAAAAAAGAAAAAAATGTCTTTTATTAGCACATACTCTCGTTGATATTGAGAAAAGCACACTGTTTCATAAAGGCTCTGTAAATCTAGCTGAACAGGTATTATACGTAAAACACTTTTTACATCATGATTTTAATGTCAGTCCCACCCAAGGCTGGCGGGACTGACGTTAAAACTGTACTCTCCACCTCACGACAATTTGGCTAATTTTTATTTTTGAAAATTATTATTCTTGGCACTAATATAGCAGCAATCTTTGCAGCCAAATAGGTTATAAATAAAAATATTTGCAAGATTTTATATACATATTATTACACCCTCAATCATATCCCTACATCCCCACAACTCCACTGTCCAGACTTATTTAACTTGCGTACACCCCCTCCCCTCATTCCGCCTCAATTTCCTTCCCCTCATTTTTAATTACTCCCCATAATTTCCCATACCCTAATTATCCCTACTTCCCTCTCCTACATTTACTGACCTTATCCCTTGTTTCTCCTACTTCCTCTCCACTCACTTATCCACTTCCAATCTCATCATTTCCTTTACTTGAGCTAATTCTTCTTCCCTGATTTCGTCTCAATTTCCCAAATTTTCTTTCACTAATTCCCTCTATTTCCCTATTTCCAATACTTCCCTTTACTTCACCTACTCATCCTCTCTCTATTCATTCTCATTTCTAATCATTACCCCTCTACTGACTTCCCATACATCTCCGCCCCTCATTTCCTTTCCATTTACTTCTCATACCCCCCCCCTACATTTTCCCTGACTTCTGCTACTTTCCTATCCTTATTTCCTCTACTCCCTCTTTACTCGCGTCCCTACTTCCCATCCACTGATTTTCTTTGCTTAACCTACTTTCCTAATTTCTCTTACTTCTCCTAAAATACTGACACTCATTTCCATATATTTTCTATTTCCCCTACCCTTACTTTATCTACTTACCCTCCTCTATTCTCCCACTTATTAGACTCACTTATCTACTTTTCCTACCCTTATTACGCCTCACTTCTCCAACTCCCACTTATGTCCTCAAATATTTGTACTTCCCCTCCCCTTATTTCCCACAATTTCTCTTTGCACCCTCTCCCTACTTTCCCATCCCTCATTATCCCTCACTTTCCCTACTCCAGCTCATTTTCTTTCCCTCCCCTTATTGCCCCCTGATTATTATCATTTACTTTTTCTACACCAGCTTATTTCTCCTCCCTACCCTAACTTCCCTCCCCTTATTTCCCCTACTTTCCTATTCCTAATTTCCTCTCCCTTACCAAAATCATCCATCCACAATTTCCCTTTACCTACTCAACTTTCCCCCTCCCTCATTTAGCCTTAGTACCTTTACTCTCCGTCCCATAATTTCCCCTCAATTTCCTTCCTTCGAGAAAAGTGCGAAAAATTAGACGGACGAAAACCAGTCCGACATTATAAAGGTTTTTTGCCTGAAGCTAAGAAACTCTAAATAGGG
>NC_046662.1:9003122-9016749 GCF_010883055.1 Belonocnema kinseyi | reverse complement strand
TAGGAATTATAGAAAATTTTGAGAGCGTGAGTTCAAGTCCTGAACGTTGAAAATTATTGACATTAAAAATATCAATGAAATTATTCCAGGTTGATTTTAAAATACCAATATACACATTACCAACGATCGACCTTCAACATTTTCTCGCAATGCGTCCCACAACAGAAATATGGTACGACGAGGACGATTACTTTTTAAAAAATTATTTAGAAATATTGGAATCTACAATGAAAGAAACAAGTTGGAAAATGAGGCCACCTATATTAGAAGAATTGAAAGTTACAGTAGCAACAGAAAGTGTAGCGGCAGGCATTGACACGCTCCTGGATCATAAAATCATTGTAAAACTAATAGGAGCAAAATTAACAGATATTTTTTTAACTAACCAAGTCTATGTAACAAAACTAATTAAATTTAAATCCTTTTTGGTTGAAATATTAAACATCACGGTTTTCGTTTTGAACTAATTTTTTTGTTAAAAATTCAACTACTCAGTATGAAGTGGAACTGCTTTATCGAAAATTCATTTATTTAGTGGACTATAATGAATCATTTTAGCAGAAAAAACTTTTTTTTCGAAATTTAATTATTTTATTGAAAATCCTATAAAAAATTAAACTTTAGGTTGTGAATGCAAGTACTTTGTTAAAAACTCATCTATTTTGGTAGAAAACTCATCTTATTGGTTGAGAATTGATCTTATTTGTTGAACATTAGTTTTTTCATATCTAACATTATTTTTTTACTTGAAATTTAATTATTCTATTTTCAGTTAAAAATTTATCTTATCTAGGTGAAAAGTTAACTATTTGTTCAAAATCCGTCTTTTTTGGTTGAAAATTTATTATACTAACTGAAAATTGATCCATTTTACTTCTGATATAAAAATTATAAATTTAGTTGAAACTGCATGTATTTGGTAACAGAAAATCTTTTTATTATCGATATCAAATCAAATCTCTTTTTTTGTAGAAAATTGAACTATTCTATTTTTATTTAGGTATGCATTTCTGTAGTTGAAAAAAACCATTGAGTTCAAAGTTTTTTTTATAGAACATTCATCTTTTGTGTTGAAAATTCCACTATTTGTTTAACAACTGATATTTTTAGTGGAAAATTCATCATTGTGATTATAAATTAATTTTTTTGATTGAGAATTCATTTCGTATTAAATTTTGACGTCTTTGATCATTAAACTTTTTTTTGATGAATCACTTTTTCACATGTTCCATAGTTTTACCGAAAAATGTTATTTTTCTTTTCAACGGCATTTCCCACGATTTAAATGAAAAATATGTGTCTCATGAAGAAAAGAGGTTTCAAGAAAATTTGTTCATCTTATCAAAATGAACAAGTTTAATAATAGTTGTAATGCTTTGGATTAATCCCAACGCCCCAAAGATCTTTTCACTCAAAAACAAAAATTAAATTTTGACAAATTACTTCCAGTAAGGCAAACACCACTAACCGATACAGAAAAAGACATCTCTGACCATCCTTTCAGCGATGAAATGATTTCTGCCAAAACCCAAGTTCCCTCCTTAAACTTAACAAATAGAGAAAAAACCGCAATTAATGGATTTAATCGGAATAACGTACTCATAATATTACTTGTAGATAAAGGACACGAAACTGTAATAATGAATAAAAAAGACTATGACAACAAAATCATGAACGATCCAACTGACGAAGCATACAAAAAACTGAAAAAGGATACCACAAAAATAATAGTTAAACAAAAACTGTTCTAAACAACTCTAAAATTGACAGCCAAACAGTAGCTCAAATAATACCTACAAATCCCATCCCTCCAAGACTTCACGGGCTCCCAAAAATCCCCAAAAATAACATTCCCATCAGAATGATCGTCAGCGACATAAACTCACCAACCTACAACCTTGCACGCTTCCTCGCCAAAGAACTAAATCCCTTTACAGCAAACTCCATCACTCAGATCCAAAACTCATTTGACTTCATCAAAAAGATACAACAGATTCACATTCAACCCCAAGACATCATAGTGAGTTTCGATATAGTTTCTCTCTTTACAAAAGTACCAATCTCTAATACAATTGATATTATTAAATCTTTTAAAAACTTCCCTTCCGAACTCATACCTTTGATAGAACACTGGCTTAGTGATAGTTATTTCTCTTTCAATAACCAATTCAACGAACAAAACTCAGGAGCAGCAATGGAATTCCCAATCTCACCTGGAACAGCCGACATCTTTGTGGACCATCTAGAAACTAAAATCTTTAACTAATTCAAGCTTAAACCGGAATTTTGGTTCCGTTAAGTTTTTCGATTTCATCAATCGATTACATCCGAATATCCTGTTCACCCCGGAGATTAAATTAAGCGGAAAATTGCCCTTCTTGGACGTAGTAGTTTACAAAATATCTGATAACACATTAGAACATGCAGTTTACAGAAAACCTACCCATACAAACGGTTTCAGGATCGTCCTGAAGAATTGACCCGTGCAGAAATTTTGGTGTGGCGCCAGTCGGGTCCCGATCGGGAAAAATCTGGGCCCGACAGGGTAATCTGCATAGTGCCAGACCGTAAATGAAACGCCCTACCCGACTGGGCCCAGATCTAGGCATCCAAAATGGGGACACGATCTGGCCCAGACATGGCCCCTTTAATTTTTCATTTCTATAATTAGTAAAATTTCAAAAGTTTTTATATTAATATTTTTGCAACTTTGTATTTAACAAAACTTCAATATTCTACATCACATTATCTGTTTGCATTGCTTGAATTTATCGATAAGAGTTTTCATTTGAAAGAAAACTATTATGCTTGGACAAAAAATGTTCAAATTTAGAGCAATTACACACACACAAATGAATTTTAATTATAAATATTTTTGAATCTTCGTAATATTCTTTTGGAATGATTTTTGTTTGACTAATGCACATGGGGCACGTGGAGTGAAATTTAAAAAGTGAGGTTATTTTCGAGAAAATATAAAAATCATTTAATCTACAATGTTACTAATCCGGAAATGCATACATGTGATATAAGGTAATCTCTATTTTCACAATATCAGCAGCAAAATATAAAATTCTAAAAAGCATTAAAACATTTTTTTATTTACATAAATAGTAAATGCGCTCAAAATGATGACGCTTTCTGGAATACATTGCTGGAAATCTTCATAAGCTAAAAATGAATTGTGATGTTGATTCTAGCGAATTAAAGCTTACCTTTGCCTTCATTGCGGATATAAAAAATCTCACCAGCAATTCTGTGATTCCGAACTCGCAATCCACTATTGGCTTTTGGCATTTTAAGTTCTATCAAAGAAAAACAATATCACGACAATAACAGAAAACTTGACATAATCTTGTCTAACCTAACCCGACCCGACGTAGTTCTGATGCGAGCCACATCATCTGCCCCCTTGGGGCCACATGTGGAAAATCCGATCAGGCTCAGATCGGAACTCGGGAAAAAGTTGGGCGATTTCTGCACGGGGAACTGCAATTTTTATGAAAAGTCAGCAAAATTGGTAGTTTCGAACACAATTGGAACACGAAATATCTCTCTTCATCAATTTTAATAATTTAATAATAATTAAGTTATCATTTTCCCAGGAATTTAAAAAAAGTTTTTCGTTTTGTTGAGACCATTCAAAATTCTTAAAAAGCTTCAAAAGTTTTTTTCTAAATCGGCAAAATCTACCATTGTTTTAAATTTGTTGAAACATTTCCAGACTTTAAATTAAGTTTTAATATTTTTAAAACTTCCAAACCTTATAAATTCTATTAAAATGATCATAATTTCTCCTAAAATTGTCAACAAATTTTGCACAAAATTCTGATCCTCCTAAATATCTTTTAAAATTATAGTAGGTTTCTTACATTTTATAATTTGGTATAATTATGAAACTGCTTCAAAATATTCTCTTAAAATTGATATTTAAAATTTTATAGTCTCGGGCAGAAATCCTTGTAGTTTCAGCAGAGTGTCCATCTGTCCTTCGCACTTTTTTCCAAGGAGAGGAAGTGAGGAAAATGAGGGTGGGGGAAGTGGAAAAATTTGGGAAATAACAGTTACACATAATGACGAGAGGGGAAGCAAGAGAAATATGGAGAGAGTTAATGGGGTAAATAACTCGAGCGGAACTTCGGGAAGTAAGGGGACATTAGGAGTCGAGAAAGTGGGGGGAAAAGTGGAATGGGGAAGCAATAAAAGGGAAATATTAGCTGCGGAAGTAAGGAGAAGATGAATTAGATGAGGAACAAATTGGGTGAGACCGAGAAGTGAAGTTTGAAGTATTCGGACAGGAAGCAGGTGTATATATGAGTTTCAGCTGCGGAAGTGAGGAAAGGGGGCAGTAGGCGAGGAAGAAGTTGGGCCAGGTAGGGGAAGCGAAGGCTGAAGTAGAAGGAGAGGATAAAGGTTTTATATGAGTTTCAACTGCGAAAGTGAGGAAAGAGAAGGTAAATAAGGAGGAAATTAGGTAAGATCGCGAAGCTAAGTTTGAATTTGAAGGATAGGAAGAAGATATATGTATAAGTATTAGCTGCGAAAGTGAGGTGAGGGGAGAACAGATGAGGAAGAAATTGAGGCAGACAGGAGAAGCAAAGGTTGAAGTATGAGAGAAGGAAGCAGTTGTATATATGAGTATAATCTGCTGGAGAGAAGAAAGAGAACAATAGATGAAGAAGAAGTTGGGGCAGGTGGGAAAAGCGAAGGTTGAAGTATGATGAGGGGAATATATGGGGAGTAGGGGACGTAAAGTATGGGAGGGGAATGTTCGAACAACTGAATCAAACTCTTAATAGGGTAATAAATACTTTTATATAGCCTTATAGTGCCTACTTTTACTAATATTTTTAAATACAAAAAATCAATGAAAATCTTCCCACAAATCTTTAGAACATGTTTTAATTCCTTTCAAACCTTTCGAAATTTAAATTTTCCAAAAAATTAAATGTGATTTCCGGCTTGAATTTTCATTCCTGATTATTTCCCTTTTTTACGGCTTTTATTTTTATTTCCAGCTTTTCCGGTTATTTGATGATTATTATTTATTATTTGCACAGCCGTCTGTACGCAAAATTTTCAAGAAAGACTTGTGTAAACATTTACAACACTTATGCTCATAAATCTAGGGATAAAAGATTGGCTTTTATCTCTAATAAATACTGATTAACATTCATCATTGACAGTCGTTATAGGGGGGAAGTGCATATTCTCGTGAAACACAAGAAAAAATTATTATTTAAACATAATCAAGTAAGTAAAGCGCTATTATCAGAAAAAACTGTAAGTATATTATATTTACTGACAATTGTTTGCAGAAAGTTATTTATAAAAATGATAAATAAATCAAAACTTAGAATTCAATACTGAAAAATTTTTTATAATAAAAATGTAAGCCATTTTAAATTCTACTAATTTAATTTTTAAAAGTCAGCAATATTAAATATTAGTAGAAGTTTATTACTTTGATCAATCATAATATTATTTTTTTAATTTATATATTTATGGCCTATTAATTAAATATGAATGATAGAAATGGTAAAGACGACTCTAAACGTGATTTTTTCAAATAAAAAAGTTTAATAAAAGAACGCAATTAGGTAACATTTTCAACTCTATGGAAATAATCAGTAAGGCAATCTTGTAAAATTTTTAAAAAGAACTTACATGACACAATCTCACCATTTATAACTAAAAACAATTAACAACAAATATTCACTAAATGGTTATTAGCCGAAATAACTATAGTATCAATCAATAATTTTGATAGCAGAAGAGGATATTATGGAAAGAATATTATAAATTGAAATTAGTGAACATTTTACTGAATCTTTAACTGTTTAAAAACAAACTACATAACTTTAGAATATAAATTTTGTAAAATGAATAGTTTGTTATTCTGTATTTTCCAATTTCAGGCATTTTCAACAGTTATTTTTCAAAATAGAAAAACTTTCTATGAAAATTTTAATTTAAATTCTAATCTTCAAGAGTAAACTTTTTAAAAAAAAGTTTAAAATTATATACCCTCAAAATATAAATTTTGAAGACTGAAGATTTCCTTTTTTTTAGAATTCTCAATTACATATTCTTTAATTTTGAAGTTTCATATTAGAAATTGCTTAATTTGGAAGCTCTCAGTATTGAAAACTCTTTTTTTGAAATGATTAAAGCTTTCCAGAAATTCAGTCATATTTATAAAAAATGCTTTAATTTAACCCAAAAATCATTGATAAAAATGTAAATTAATTACTTAAAACTTATCAAAAACACTTTAAACCCAATTTTATCATCTCTTTCTTGCAAAATTTAATAGACTCAAACTCATACTTATTTTTCAAATTTATGAAAAATATTAGTTTCAATGTTTCGTAAAAATATTGGTTTCAATGTCCCCTCATAAATTTCTTGTAAGATTTTATAAAATAATTCGGATCTAATATTAATTATACACTCACTTTTAACATATATTTTTTTACTTTAATGCAGATTTGTAAAATGATTACCTCAAAAAGTAGATAATCTTCTTAACAAATATGTTCAAAAACTTCTTTTTTCAATACTAGATACGTCACTTGTGGTAAGTTTTTTATTTAAACTTTTTCTTTGTTAAAAATTTGCATCAAGATAAATAAAAATTCTATTATTATTTTTACTTCCATATTCGTTATAATCCTGATGTCATAATTTTATGGTGAAATGCATTAAAGTTTCCGTTAACAAAGAAGAACTTCTTTATTTATAAACCTTTTCATTGCAAGACCAAAGGCCAAAACCCAAAAACATTTTTATTATTATGCAATCTAAAATACAAACAAAAACTTTCTTTAAAATATTTTTGAATATTTTTAAACTTCAAATATATTTTTTATTCCTTTCAAAACTTTTTGACCTCGTAAATATTTATTAAAATAATTATAATTTTTCTGGAAATTGTCAACAAATTTTGCACAAAATTCGGAACCTTCCAAATATCTAAAAAATTATGGTATTTTTCCGATTTTTTTTTTAATTTTGCATCATTAGAATAACTGCCTCAAAGTATTCTGGATTGTTTGTTTTTTTTGTGCAATCTTGGAAATCTTCAAAAATGTTTTTAAATAGTTAAACTTTTAATACGAAAAATGATAAATTAACAAAAATTATGATCCGAAAAAGGGTAAAAAAAATTCGTTAATAATCCCTTCTTGATAGGACGCGTTCTTTTTTTTCGTGAAAAATAACACTGAAAATATTTTAAAAAATAAAAAATTGTGGAAAAACGACACAGGTTAGGAAAGAAATGATTTAAACAAAAATTTTTGACTAAAAAAAAATTTTACTATGGATCACTTTTTGATTTATGGTGAAAGGAAAAAAGTTGCGAAAGAAAATTGATAGAAAAAAGTTATTTACTAAAAAAAAGAGATAAAAATTTAATTCATTCTCATAATTTATGATTGAGGAAGTATTAGAACTATGCGGCATTTGACACCATAACGTTCAAATTTTGAACCAAACAACTTAAAATACGAAAAAAAAGTCTAAACGAGAAATAATAGCTTTTGAAAAATCCTAAAGAATGTCAGTAGATGAGCAGTCTGCGTTCTGGCTCACGATTCCTACCTTACCGACATCGAGAAGCTTCGACCTGTAGTGGTTCGTGTCCGTGATAAACTTCAAGAACGTTCTCGAACTGTAGTGGTTCGCGTCCGTGCTAAGCTTCGAGAACGTTCTAGAAGGATCCTGATGACGTCACGATTGCGCAAGAGTCTGTAACCAACTTAATGTATTTCATGCGTATAAGCTTCTCGAATGTTCTTTTCAGGTCCATATTTTTAAGAAAAAAGAAAAACATATATTTATGGGAAGGAGAATAAAAGATTTAAGGTTATTTTCAATGACGCATTACATTTTGCGATGTTAAAAAATAATATGCCGCACGAGTCGATTATAATGTAGAACCTTCTAGAAGAATGTTTCATCATATGATGCAATATCAAAGAACATTGTTCAAAAGTCTTCAGAAATTGGTAGATGGGGTAAGCATCTATAAAAGGAGGCTAGATCTACTCTTTCATCAGTTTATTGTCAGATGTCAGATTGTAAAGAAGAGAGGCAACAAGAGCTAAAAAATCGTTTAAACGTATTTCTAAATAACATTCGACAATTAAAAGAAGTGATGCAAGTGCGAATCGATTTACATACTCTAACGAGAAAGTTGTATACGGTGAATATTAACAAGTGAAGATGGATTTCGTAAAATTAAACAAAATTGCAGTTAACAGCGATTTCCTTCCAACGGAGAAACTGAAGAATCTGGAACTAAATAAAAGCTACGAAATTACAAACATCAAAAGAGTAACAACACAATTTGGAGTGCAGTACATTGTCACTGTGAAAAACAAATTTACTGTGTTTCTATCAGCAAGAATGACCAATCTGCTGAATGAAGATGAAAATTTGTTGCTAGGAATGAAAAAATCCAGTGAAGATGCCGATCGCTGCATGCGGTATTTGGGTGGACGCTACAGTTCCATCGAATTTGTGAAGAAAACAGTATAAAGTGTCTGCAGTTTCTTAATTATCGCTCAGTCTGTGACAAGCTTCAGTGAGATATTCATCATGCCTTGTACACCACGAAACCAAATGTTACATGCGACCACGTACAACCTGAATTCATCATTCACAAAGCAAATTGTCATCGTTGCTGACTTAAAAAGGACGGAAATTTTACCTCCTCAGTGAAACTACAGGCCAGTCAACCTCATTTAACTGCAATCCTGAAGAGTGTAAATTATTCAAAAGTTACTTCAACCTTATTTTCCTGTTTTTCGATGGTAAAAAGAAGCACCAATGCATCGACTGCGGAAATTTCCATATACACATGACTATCGGTTGGTGATAATATAGTGGCTTTAGAGCAACATCAAGGATACCAAAAATACTATCTGTTTGTGCTGCAAGAAACAACGTTTGCTGTTCTCCAGGAAGTCAGCCCTTGTGTGGACCGGTATCTTCTGAATCTGCCTGTTATGCCATTTCAACGTACAAAAGATTTCATTATTGAAACCATCACTGAAAGTATTTGGCGTAAAGTGAGATCACCATCTGTGAAAAGTGTAAAATCTTATATACGAAAAAATTATACAAGCTTGAAGAGTAAGGCAATGAAAAAATTAATATTTGCTAATCTTATGCGTTTTGAAATTCTGTTTCTTGAAATGATTACTTTTTATAATCAGAATGTGTGTGAAGAAGTGATTGAGGAATTACAAGGACTCAGATATATAAATGGTACCTTTATACATTAAAATTTCATGTATTTTGTTCTTGTTCATAAAAACTACCTGCAATAACTTTACCTCGATAATCTTTAAGCATATACGTCACTGTTTCAGTATTCTTAACATGACTTATAGTAAATATTTCTGTTATCCAATTCGGTGTGTAGCCTTTCTCAAGAACTTGCTTAAACTCCTATACGCACTTTATTTCCAACTTTAAATTTCGCTTTTTCAACTGCTTGTTTTACACTGTAATTTTTGTATACATTAAACAAATCATTGTACGATACAGCTAAATCTTTCAAAATATCTATCCACTTGTAATTCCCCTGTAAGCTGAATTGTATCCACATTTTATTCTTGAAAATACGATTAAATCGCTCGCAAAAGGACGCTTTTAAATTACTAAATTTCGAGTACAAATTTATTTTGTATTGCTTCATAAGATTTTCAAATTGCGAATTGTAAAATTCTTTTCCTCTATCAACGTGTAAATTTTTTGGTATGCACCCCTCATCAAGTACAGGTTCCATGGCTGCAGCTACATCTTCACCCTTCTTGGATTTAATGGGGACAGCCCAAACAAATTTTGAAAATATGTCAATTACAGTTAAGATGTTCTTGTATCCTTTGTTTACTCTCTCATATGGTTGCATTTCAACAAGATCAGCTTGCCAGGTCTCATCAATGCCACGAGTATCAAAATGTCGACGTTGGTAATTTCGTCTAGCTGGCTTGTGCAGCTTCTTCACCAACTGCAGCTTCTCGGCGTCCATTTTTGAGTGCATTCAGCCTGGTGTCTAATTGAATAATGAGCTCAGAATTTCGATACACTAGTTTTTGAATTGATTCAACATCAATTTTCACATTTTTTAAAATTTTATTTGTGGAAATTTCCAGAGTTTCAATCATCATTGTATTATTGACGGCTTTATTTCGCAAACAAGCTACAACATCATATATAGTCTGAAGTTCACGCTGTATCGTATGTTGCACCATATTCAGATTTACAGCATCATACAGTTCTTGAGCTTCAGCCACTTTACACAGCCTCTTATTATTTATATCATAATTTTCTTCAGATGTGAGTTTAAATCCAATTCCAGGAGGACCGCGACTTGTGCTCTGTGCTCGCTTGGAATGACGTTCGAATACATCGATGCTCATCTTGAAAATGACGAAGATCTTGATGGACATTCATTAATAAATAATTTCAGCTACTCGTAGTTCTTCGATGATTGATATAATTTCGTTGGTGTGACTTGAATTTCAAGCTGCTTCAGACGCTAGAAGTAAGCGTAATCGGTCGACCAATTCATTCGGATCATCTCAGTAAATGTAATCCATTAGATTTTTCTTTCTAGCAATCATGTATTGTGGGATCATACCTTCACCTCATAATGATTTCTCGTCTTTACTTCGTCTACTTGAATTTTTTGGTGGAGATGGAGAAATTAATTTCATTATAAAGTTTTTATATTTAAAGACCTTACTGTCACGAATATCTCCATTTGATGTATAGTGTTTTTTACATAAGTTTGTTGCAATAACAATTTGTCTGTAATTTTCAAGATCACTGAGAGTTATAGAGGACTCTTGAGGTACTTTTCTAAATAAAAGTTCAAGCAAGCCTTTACGTTTGGGAAAATTCAAACTACCCACGTGAATATAGTTCTGACTGAAACTTATCTGAGAATCTCCAATCATTAATCTATCTTTCGTTAATTTTCTTACTCCATACGCATTCTCGAGTTCTCTACCTCGTTCGCCTAACAATATGAGATACTTGTTTGCATCATTATCAATCCATGAAGACGTCCATGCTTGTCATTATTCCAGCATGTTAAACACACATTTTTAAATTGCGAATAAGTCATATTAGCATTTACATGATCATCATAAATGTGCTTTAGAATCATTTCATCTTGCTTGAACAACACAAGTAAATTAACATTGTCGCGTACAAGATGTTTAGGAATATGAGCATATATATGACTCAAGTAAAAACAGTTGACATCCTTTTGCCTACCCATAGAAAAGAATGCTCTTATATTATCTTGTTTCTCACAAGCCACATCATCAAATACAATTACCGAGTTGGGTTTCGCTTGACTTGGCATTATAAACTCTTCATGGTCATTGAAAGAATAGTATTCAACGCCATCTACTGATTGAAGGACTTTTTCTAAAACTTCATACTTTGGTTGCTTTAGAGATTTTTACTAGATGTAAATATTTTCAAATCTCAAGCCATTTGGATGTATTAGTAGAGCCAGCAAAGCATTTGTCTTTCCACAGTTGGAAGCTCCACAAAATATAGCTCGTACCGTACACTGTTTGGTTGAAAATGACAGTGTCGTTTTTCTCTATCCTCTTTTCGAACATTGTATCAAAATTTTGAATATGTAGTTTCACAGGTTGTGCTTCGAACTGCATCTTGACAAAGACTGGATGGAAACCCTATAAATATCTTCGTTATATAGGTTCACTCTTCAGTCTGAAAGCAATTCTTGCATAGATGTAATCGTTCACAGAGGCAAAACAGTCAGTCGTAAACGAACCGTAAAGCAGGCAAGATGTGGGAGAGGCTTGCTCAACAGAATCATCAATAATTTGCCACTTGAATTGCATTTGCCTGGTTACCAGTACTGTGGACCAGGTACGAAACTAGTCAAACGATTAGCACAAGGTGATCCAGGAATCAATCCACTGGACGCTGCTTGCAAAGGTCACGATATAGCCTACTCACAAAATAGAGACAATATAGAGGCTAGAAACTCAGCTGACAGCGTACTGGCTGAAAAAGCTTGGAAACGTGTCTTTGCTGCAGACGCTGGCATAGGTGAAAAGGAAACCGCTTGGGGAGTAGCAAACGTAATTAAGGCGAAATCAAAATTTTGGATGGGTCTCAGCAAGAACAGAAAACCTACCACTACACTGAGAAAAATTGTCGCTGCAGCTAAAAAGTCCATGATTTCAAGCAATGATGTGCAAACTGCCATTAAATCTGTACTCAGAGTCGTACGCACAGCTGTGATAAAGGCTGATGGAAGAAGAAATATGGATAAACCTCGTAATCTACCTGTCCCGGTCAAAGCAGGGGGATTTTAACCCTTCCTCACACTCGCTTTTGCAGGACTCAGTGCTGCTGGAGCACTAGCTGGTGGAGCTGCTGGAATAGCTAAAGCTGTGAATGATGCAAATTCAGCAAAACAACAACTTTGAGAGAGCAAATGACATAATGAAACGATGGAAGCTATTGCTTTAGGAAAAGGTCTATACTTAAAGCCATATAGACAAGGATTAGGGCTTCGTCTAAAACTATATAAACATGGAGTAGGGCTCAAACGCAAGTCAAAAAACTCAAAGTGAAGCTACCTCATCGAGCCTTGACTGATACAGATTTACAAAAATTTGCAAAATCTCTGAAGATTCGACATTTTTGAGGTGTTTTTATGCGAAATGGATTAGCAAAGGGTGGGCCACGTAAATATGAATGTGCTATTGTTAATCTTAAAGATGAAAAAGGACCAGGAACACATTTGTGTGACTATGAAAAGATTGACGGCAAAATAATTTATTTCGATAGCTTCTGTCATCTTCGACCACCTTCGGATCTCTTCAAGTATTTCGGTGTAAGTAGCATAAAGTATACGAGAGATATCACGAGAGATATCAAAATTACGATACATTTGTACGTGGACATTTATGTTTGTAATTTCTATGCAATCAATTAAAATCTGAGAGTACGTATAATCTATATAAGTACCGAAATTTGCAATATAAAGTCAGTTGAAAGCTAGCTGTCATCATGGATGATTCATTGACGCTAACATTATCAGGAAATTCTTCAATCCTGGAAACCCTCTATTTTCCTCCAATTGAGTTGTCTCATTATAAAAATTACGCACTTGGACTCGTTGAATGTCTAACTTTTAATTTGATACCCAATGTAGACATTCTTCAAAATAAATTTTATGTGGGTGATGAAACAATTGAAATACCTACAGGTAGTTATGAAATATGTGACATAAAACGCTACCTATAGAATGCTTCGGCAAACAAGGGTATTGAAATTCATATTAAACCAAATAATAACACTTTAAAAAGTGTATTTACGGTGTAAATTTCGAACCTAAAAATTCCATCGGTCATTTCCTAGGGTTTTCCCCACGTAGACTAGAAGCTAAGCAAACTTATGAATCCGTTCAACCGGTATCAGTCATAAAAGTTAATTAGTGGGACGATGGTCGTGGGGGCTAAAGCGTAGGCTTTGGACCCACTCCTTCGGCTTGCGGGTTCGATTCCCGCCTCGCACTCTGGAAGAGTCTCTCGGTGGCCCATGCGGTGAACACTAGCCT
>NC_046662.1:8988063-9003022 GCF_010883055.1 Belonocnema kinseyi | reverse complement strand
CTTCCACCACCAAGTAAGTGTGTGGAGGGTGTGTAAAGGAATAGAAAAGGTGTAAGAAAAATGTAAACCCTTAGGGGACACATTAGAAGCTTCCACTCATAAAAGTTAATTCTTTGAGAATTGAGTGTAGCATAACTACAGGTGCATACATTAATGGTCAGAAAGTACATACTATTCATGAATTTTTCCCTCTAGTGCCACCTGGATATAAGATAGTTGAAGTATCGTCTCATGTCATGTACTTACCAGTCGCCGTGCAGACAATAGATCATATACAGTTCCGTATATTTGATCAAGACGGACTTTTAGTCAATTTTCGTCGTGAAGTTGTAACAATCAGACTGCACATCAAGTCTCTCTAATAATGAGCATCGGTTTCAACCAAAAGATTGGCTTTAGTTATAGTAAACCAGCACAATGCCGCAAACTACTCAGTCGACAAAGAGCAGTCAAAGGGTTAACATCTGAAAGCGCCCTTTTCCTAAAAAAAAGTCTAGGCCTGAAGCTCCGAAAAGAAGAAGAGAATAAAGAGATTTAAGATGTTTTGCACCTACATCTATTAATATGTCTATCAGCGATTGATTATTTGTCATCGAAGGGGAAATTTTGAACATTTAAGCACTAATCATCTTTGATGAGTCGATTGCACACTGTGAAATTCATGCGCATCACCCTTATGCCTCATCGACCTTCAACAATAGTGATGAAATTCGGATCGTCGTTCAAAATCAGGACCAGTGTCTCCTGCCGAGCAAAAGTTCACTTCACGTACATTAAAGAGTCGTAAAAGCTGATGGAGTACAGGTGACAAACACATCTTTCGTTTCTAATGTCATCCATCATTTGTTTGAAGAAGCAAGATTTGAAATCAATGCAATATAAATTGATAGAAATAAAAATGTTGGTCTGACTAGTCTCATGAAAAATTATGTATCTCTAAATCCAGGACAATCACAATACATACAGAATACCGGTTAGCTTGATGTAAATAATAACAATCAATCACTAACAAACATCACAGGCTACTTTGATGTAGCCATACCCCTTAGCATGATATTTGGTTTTACTGAAGATTATCACAAAATCATTATCAATGCTAAACATGAACTCATTTTGATAAGATCACAGAGTGATGCAAATCCCATCTTGCAAACATCCCCTCTTGAGCAGTATAAAATTGAAATCAATAAAATAGTGTGGTTATTGCCTAGCGTTAGACCGTCTGATTCAAGAAAATTTCAGTTGCTAAAATATATTGAAAAAGATCCATCTATTTCAATAAGTTTTCAAACTTGGGAACTATATGAATATATTTTAGTTCCCGCGACTTCAAACCATATTTGGACTGTAAAAACTTCAACACAATTGAAAAAACCGAGATTTGTTATACTAGGATTTCAGACAAACAGAAAAGATGATACTATTGTAAACTGCAGCAAGTTTGATAATTGCAATTTGACTAATGTAAAATTATTTTTAAATGATTAGTTCTATCCTTATAGTAATTTGAATCTTGATATTAATCGAAATCAGTATGCTCTTCTTTATGAATTGTATACAAACTTTCAAGCTAATTACTATGGTAAAGAACCACAATCACTGCTATCGAGAAGAGAGTTTATAGATCATGCACCTCTAGTAGTGATTGACTGCTCTAAACAGAATGAGTCACTGAAATACGAGCCAGTTGACGTTTGATTGGAATTTCAAACTAGTGAAAATTTTCCCGCTCAAACATCGGCATATTGCTTAATTTTGCACGATCGTATAGTTGAGTATAAACCAATAAGTGAGGTGATGAAAAAGTTGGTATAAAAATTCTGTAATAAATTAGAAATAATTTAGTTGCATTCAAGATGCAGTACTTGGTGGATATGCAGGGCTTTAAGTTGCCGGAAAATAAATTTGTATTGGAAGAATTGGCTATATTACCACTCTTTGATAAAAACAGGCAAAATACAATATTCTTTCCTCTTTCAACCACCCTGCATGTGGAAAGACGTTCCACGAAAATATAAATCTATGAACAAATGGAAAGAGCGTAATCATCATGGAATACCATGGAATGCTGGTAAAATGCCGCATTCTTTAGTACCTGTAAAACTCGAGGATACTTTGGAAGATGCACAGAATGCACAGTTTCTGTGACTTCTTATGTCTCTTCTAACTAGGGTCTCATTCACACATTCTAACCATTCTTTCCGCGGTCTACCTTTGGGCACGCTGCCATTTACTTTACCTCGATACACTTGTTTCGTTAGTCCTTCATTTGGCATTCTCTCAACATGTTTGAACCATCTTAACTGATTTCTTTCCCATGTGTCTACTAGCGTCTCTTCTGCACAACATTCTTTCAGAATTATCTCGTTACTTACTTTGTCCATCAGAGTTTTCCCGCATATTATGCGCATGAATCTCATGTAAATTGCGTTAATTTTACTCTTATCTTTTTCTTGATAAGTCCATGTCTCGCTACCGTATAGTACAGTCGGTACAAATATAGAATTATGTATTGCTATTTTAGCTTTATTTGATACATTGTTACTTCTGATAAGGGGGCCTGCTCTACCAATAACCTTCTTACCTTGGCTTATGCGTCTATCTAATTCCTCATCTATCTTCCCGTCCCTAGTAAATAAGCTACCAAGGTACACGAACTTATCAACTTGTTCAATTCTCCCATCATTTAATAAAATATTGCATAGTGTTTTCTCACTCTTTCCTTCGAACACCATAGTTTTTGTTTTATTTGCGTTAATTATAAGGCCCATGCTCTTCATGCTTTCATCTAGTTTATTCAACATTCATTGTAAGTCTTTGATAGACTCTACCATAACAACCTTATCATCTGCGAACGCTAATCCACGTACCCTTACTGTTTCGATATCCACACCCTCTTCGTCGAAAAGAGCCATTCTTAAACACTTGTCCATGAATAATATAAATAACCATGAAGATATAACGCATCGTTGTCTAACTCCTTGAATAATATCGAAACAGTCACTCAATTTCCCATTCACTCTTACACTCGCTTTACTACATGTATATAATGTTTTATAGCTTGTAAGATCCATCCATTGACTCCATACTCTTTCAGGACTTCCCAAAGTTTACTTCTATCTAACTTGTCAAAACCTTTTTCTAGGTCAACAAATGCACAGAAAACTTTTTTTCTACTCTCAAACTTTTTTCTATTATTTGCCTTAAGCTAAATATTTGATCAGTACATGAACTACCTGGCATAAACCCACTTTGGACTTCCCAAATCTTTGCTTCTGTTATTTCCATTACCCTACGAATAAGTATTTTTGAGTATATTTTACTTACAATACTTAATAAGCTAATCCCTCTGTAATTATTACAGTCGCTCTTATCTCACTCTCTCTTGTATATTGGTACGATAATCGCTTTTTCCAATCGTTTGGGACGTCTCCCATCTCGAAACGTAAATTTGTCAATTCGCACAGTATATGCGGTATGCACTCGCCACCGTGTTTAAGCATTTCAGCGTTAATACCGTCTACCCGTGCAGCCTTACCGTTTTTCTAGTTCTTAATTATATCCATAACCTCGATGACACAGATTTTCTCAATTGAGTTTTCTATTGCATCGTGTTTAACATCGCAGTTGTTGTGTCCTATAGCTTCATCACTGAATTGTCTCCTAAATAGTCTCTGAAAGCCTGTAGTATTCCGTCTGCATCATATACACATTTTTCCCCTCCTATTTCTCATGTTGAGAAATTCTATACTTTTGTTTCCTTTTATTTTTTTACAAAGTAGTTTCCTGCTTCCTTCAAAGTCGTTTTGTATTTTAATCTCTTCTTCTGCTCTAATTGTATCTTTACGTTCCTTAACTGATCGTTTGAGTATCCTGTTTTCGTGTCTATAATCATTTCTACATCTATTTCTTTCCTCATTTCTAAGACCTGTGATGTTCAAAGTTCTCTTGTACGCTTCTTTCTTTGCTTTTTGGGCAGCCTGAATTTCATCATTCCACCACGCATCACCAGACATTCTTCCTACAACTGCGGTACCACACACTTTGACCATACATCTAACAAAGGTGTCCCGTAGCATTGTCCAGACGCCCGCTATATCTTTTATTTTTTATGCGGTCCTCCCATGTTGCCCTATCTATGGTTTCGATTATCTTATTTTGGAAATCTGTTCACACATCCGGTTTCTGTAGGTTCTCAATTTTAATTCGCGTTTTTTTGTTTTCTTGTTTCTATTTTTTCTCCATCCCCGACCTAAGTTAATTTTTGAGATCAAAAGCTAATGATCAGTGTTGCATTCAGGACCGCTCATGACGCTTGTATCTTTGACTAACTCTCTTAGTCTTTCATCCGCAACAACAAAGTCAATTATACTGCGGCTATTTCCTTTAGACCAGGTGTACGTGTGGATCATTTTATGCCTAAACCAAGTATTTATAATAAACAGACCCCTTTCTAAGCATAGACCAACTAATTTATCTCCTTATAGTTTGTTCTTGGATCCCCGAAATTACCTAGTACTCTTTCTGTATCCTGATTTTGGATGCCACCCATCCGTTCATGTCTCCTAGTAGAATTATTCTTTCCCTATGTTCGCAAATATTTATCCTTTCATTTAAAGTGTCCCAGAAGGCGTCTTTTACTTCTCTAGGATCACTATCAACTGGCGCATAGCATGCTATGATAAATAGTCTTCTGATTCCTACTTTCATTATAGCCCACAGCAGTCTGGAAGATACGAAACCACAATCTCCGAGATGCTGCTTTGCTCTTTAATTTAAAATCAGACCTACTGCTTTTTTACCATGTGATTCACTGTCTACTCCTGACCATATCTCAAATCCGCTTTTCAACACGCCGTTTTTTATGTCTTTGGTTGCGCATCCCTTTTTCTTTGTTTCGGGCACACATAAAATATCCAGTTTCGTCACGTCCATAGTTTTACGCAATTCTTTTACCTTGAAATCATTTACTCCCCTAGAATTCCAAACACGCAGTCTCCATTCGTCGCCTGAAACATGACCTTTAGATTTTTCCGTGTGCATGCCTTTTGTCATTAAAAGCGTTTGTCATTACTTGATACTAGAATAAAGCGACAAACATCCCTGAGTATATGACCTACCATAAGAAATGCTTTTTTATACCTTTCTTACCTTCGATTGATTTTATATATATCTTTTTTTTAATTCTAATTTTTTCTCGAAGATTCTAGACTGCAGAAGAATGTTTTTCACAGGCTTAAGGGCATGCTCTTCGTGACCACGTGACCAAACTAGTCTCCGGATATGAGCATTTTTTTTGGTGTTCACTGTGTCCACACGGATTGAGATATCGCGTTTAAAATTAGGCAGATTAAATAAAAACCACTAAAGAACGTTTGTATACATCAATGTGCTTATAGTTTTAAAGAAAGTTTATTTATAAGTCGATGAAAAAGGATATTACCTTTCGAGTTATAGCACTATGCAGATAATTTTTGGTTTGATGCATTTCGGATTTTTTGGTTTGCGTATATTGAGCACTGACACCAATTTTGGACTAAATCGTCTAAAACTTAAAAAAAATTAATGTAAGCAATAAAATTTGCATATTAGTTGCAAATCAACAAATAAGTATCTGCATACACGTAGCCTATAATTATTTTTGGAGAATTTTTAGCGATTTCTAGCGGAGAGAAAAAGAAGCTTTGACCGTCGATAAAGTCGAGATCACGTGACTAAGTTCATTCATAAAATTTTTGTATGGAGAATGAAATGATTTTCATTATTTTCGGTCCTCACTACGTCCAAACGGATTGAGATATCGTGTTCAGGATTTAGGAAGTTATACCGAAAGCACTAAGGAACGTTTGTATATATCAAAATGTTCATAATTACGAAGAAAGTTTTTGAGTAAAATACTACAGCAATTAGAAAATAAACTATTAACGTCGATAAAGTAGATGCCTCGATTAAAAAAAATCGAGGAACATCTTAGAATGCCATTTTTCGTACTGGTATGAAACAATTCCAAGAATAAAAATAAAATTTCGCCCTGGGTCGAAAGACAAGGCGAGTCCGACGCTGAGTCCCGCTGGTTGGTTCACTGTCAACAATAGTTATCAGCTGATCGATTCAACGTTAAGAATTATGGAAGTTGGTTGGAGAACTCCGACGAGTAAATTTTAGCACATTGCTAGTGTTGCTATGTTTCCAATTTGAAATTTATCTCTTATTTGTAGGACCAAAAAAATTAAAATCATTTTACACCAAAATTTCATGAACGAACTTAGTCACTTGATCTCGACTTCATCGACATTCAAAGTTTCTTTCTTTCTCCACTAGAAATCGCTAAAAATGCCCAAAAAATAATGATAGGTTACGTGTGTACAGATACTTATTTGTTAATTTGCAACGAAGTTGCGAATTTTATTGCTTATATTATTTTTTTTCAAGGTTTAGACGATTTAGTATAAAATTGGTGTCAGTGCTCAATATGAGCGAATAAAAAAATCTAAAATGCATTATACCAAAAATAATTGTGCAAAGTGCTATAACTCGAATGGTAATATCCTATTCTATCAATTTATAAATAAACTTTCCTTAAAATTACCAATATATTGATGTATACAAAAGTTCTTTAGTGCTTTTTATTTTATGTGTCAAAGTTTAAACACGATATCTCAATTCATGTGGACGCAGTGAACACCAAAAAAAAATTTCATAACCGGGGTCTAGTTTGGTCACGTGGTCACCGAAGAGAATGTCCTTAATAATCAAAACAGGATGTCATGCATAACCCTCATATCAAATTTCATCTGTCCACCGGCATCTTTTACGCATTATACAAATAAAGGCAGGAATATTTAGCTAAAAGTATCATCTATCAGGAAGCAATAAATCAAATTAATAGTCAAAACAGGATGTCATGCATAACCCTCATATCAAATTTCACCTCTACACCTGCATCTTTTGCGCATTGAACATACGTCTTATCTACCAGGAAGCAATAAATCATCCTTGTTTTTCTCACAATAATCTTGAACCTGTTTACATTAGGTTGGTTACAGACTATTACGCAATAGTGACGTCATCAGGATCCTTCCAGAACGTTCTCGAAGCTTAGCATGGACACGAACCACTACAGTTCGAGAACGTGCTCGAAGCTTACCACGGACACGAATCACTCCAGGTGGAAGCTTTTCGATGTCGGTATGGTAGGAATCGTGAGCCAGAACGCAGCCTGCTCATCTAAAAATGTCTTTTTACCATTTTCCAATAAGTCGCGTAATTTTGTTTTTATTTATCGTAAGTAATATGCAGAAAATAACAAATTCTAACATTACGCCAAAAGACGCGATACACGTAAGAAATCTAAAAGATGACTTGCAAGACATGTTGCTTTATAAGTCAAAAATAATATTAAAAGCAAAATCGTCATTTTAGCATAAGCACGCGAGATAGAGAAAAATGTCTGAAAAAAGGATTGTAATTTTTATTTATTTTAAGGGGGTTCGGAAAAAATACATTTACAAACGTCTTTCGAAAATCGAGCGCGCAGCGCGAGTGTCACAATAAGAATGTGAAGACGCATATAATACTGTGATCTAAAAGAGATCTTTTTGGTAAAGTTCCATTCTGCATTGATTTTCACCTCGAAATTTCATTCCTGATTATTTCCCTTTTTTTAACAATATTATATTAATTCCCGGATTTTACAGTTATTTTAAGATTATTATTATAAATTAATTGCACATTCGTTACTGATTCAATTTAGTAAAAGAAAATTGTAATTTTTTTATATTTCGGTAACAAAATCGATTTTACAGGAGATTATGCAAAGATGATTTGTGTGAAAATTTTACTAATTCTTTACTGATTTCGATTACAAGTTAATATTTAATAATTAATAGTAAACAGTCTCTGATTACTATAATACAATTTAGATGCCCTTAGAATTTTGTAAATATAATGATTTACATTTGATATTTTAAATTAATTTTAGTTAGATTTCAATTAATCTTTAAAATCATTTAATAATTTTATTTTTTATTTACACATTATCAAAATTAAAAAGTTTTAAAATTCAAAATTCTTTTATTTTGATCACTTAAATTCAAAATGTCTTCAGTTTGGAATCTGAGAATTATAAATTTGAACTTTGTTTTTCGAAATCGTCTAAATTTCAGCATTTTTATTAATGGGGCATTCCACGCAATATTTGACACCGAAATTTTTTTCACGTACAATATTGTTTTTTCTTATTTAGGAATAAAAATATTCGATACCTATTTTTTTATTTTAATGTGACACGCAAAGTTTTCGAGAAAATTTTTTTTTTAATTCTTCTGTTCATAAAAAGTACCTTTTTCAATTGCTTATACTCCAATATTAAACAATGATATGAAAATTAATACAAAAAATAAAATGGGGACCTTTTCCTCAAATTCACATGAAAGTATATCAAAATCCACTTTAATCATTTATTTAATAATTTAATTCAAATGCTTATAAGAAATAGATCTTTTTCAATTCTCATCTGTTAAAAAAAATTTATTTTAAATAGTGGGTTTAAGTTTTTCACGATCAAGAGAAACGTTTAGTCCACTCTTTAAAATAAAAATAAAGTTTTAAAACAGGTCCAAATTGAAAAGAAATCTATTTTTTATGAATATTTGATTTATATTACTAAATAAACAATTAAGGTGGATTTTAGTCAACTTTATTCGAAACTTGAAGACAAGGCCCACATTTTATCTTACCTATGAATCTTCATATCTTTGCTTAATATCGCAGTATAAGCAATCGAAAAAAAGTACTTTTTTATGAAAATGCATTTTTTTAATTTTCTCGAAAACTTTGCGTGCCATTTTGAAATGAAAAATACCTATCGAATATTTTTGAGTGTTAAACAAAAAAAAATAAATAACGTGAAAAAATTGTAGTGACAAATATTGTGTGCAATGCCCCTTATACATTGTTAAAATTTAACAGTTTTCCATAGCAAATTTTCATAAATAAAACATTTTTTAAAAAGTTCAAAATTACATACCTTTAAAATATAGGTCTTGAAACTTAAAGATTCTCTTTTTTCTTACAATTTACAATTACAAATTCTGTAATTTTGGTACCTTACATTATTTTAATCCTTGAACTTTAAATTGCAAAACATTCTAAAAAATTATGATAAAAAATAAAAAAGTCTGTAACTGATGGTTTTTTAATTATGCAAGTTTAAAGTTTAAAAATGTTAAATCTGTTATTTTGATCCTTTATAACAATTTTAATGGTACCTAAATCTTTAAAATGATTGAACTTTGAACTATGAAATGTTGAAATTAAAATGTTTACAAATTTCGTACATAGAACTTAAGAGTTCTATAATATTGATTTTTTTTAAATTATTTAATTTTTTAGCTTAACACTTAAAAAACTGTAATTTTCATGCATCATAATCAAAATTTCTTGACTTTGGAAAATTAAGAATTGAAAATTCTTTTTTTTTTCTTCGGAATTTAGGCATTTTTAACCATTTTAATTATTTAATCAAGCACGTTTAATTTTTTATTTATAGTTTAAAATTGAATAGTTTTCGATGGGAAGTCTTTAAAATTGTTGAACTTTGAATTGTAAAACGTTGGAACTAAAAATTTTTTATTTTATATATTAAAAATGATAAGTGATGTAACTTTAATGATTTTTGTCAAATTATGCAATTTTTAAGCCTAACAATTGAAGAATAATCTGTAATTTTGATACTCTATCATCGACACTTCTTCATATTGAAAAATTTATAATTGAAAACTCTTTTTTTATTTCCACAAGCTAGACATTTTTACTTATACATGTTTAAAATTGAACACTGATCAATGGTATGGCTTTAAAAGTTTTTAACTCTAGATTGTAAAACGTTATAAATAAAAAAATTTTAATTTTACATTCAAAAACTTTATGAAACGATTTATTTTAGAAATTTCTTTAGTTGGAGAAATATAGAATTAAAGCTTTACTTTAGATCTTCAAAATCATCATAATTTCAGAATTTAGAAATTTGTATTTTTACATCATTAAAATTGAAAAGTTTCCGATTGTTACTTTTAAAAATCAAGACAGTTAATGGCACATTTTTAAAATTAAAAAGTTTTTAAGTTTGGAAATTTACAATTAAATGTTATGAAAGATTTTACTCACAAAATTAAAAATGCTGTTATTTCAACGATATATTTTCAAAGCTTATTTAATTTGGAAGATTTAGAATGAAAAATCTTGCAACAGAAACTTGATAACAATAATTTAAACACTTCCAGTGTCGTAAAGCAAATATATTTTTTCAACAAATTGATAGAAATTGCGATAACGAAGAGAAAAAAATTTCTCTCTTAATCATGGAACTCACAGAAATTAACGAGTCATTTTGCGAGCGCATTCTTGAAGCTCATCAAAAATACAAAAATATCCAAGTTTTGGAAATTAAAAAGGAATTGGCTACTTCTAAAGGCGATAATTTTCTCAGCAAAATCCAAAGAATACTGGTAAAGCGCTGCAAAAATGAGAATAGAAATACGAGAAACCCAAAAAATATTCAAGAAACGAGTTTTATTGTCAAAATATAGATTCCAAGTTTTGCATCCGGATCTGGATCTGAAACAGTAGATGAAGCTTTTCGTACCGAAATATACATGTTTACAAAAGTGCTGCCGAAAACAGAAAACTATGTAGATTGCAAACTTTCACCTTTTCTTTTTTATGGGGATGGAATGTCAAATTATATAATTATGGAAGACCTTTCGAGAGAAGGATACATTGTTGGGGATAGATTCAAAGGATTGTCGTTTGAACACTGTCTCAGAGCAATAGAAAAAATGGCTAAATTTCATGCAGGATCAGTCGCTCTTGCTGAGAGGGTAAGAGATCATAAATTGAGTGCGCGTATTAGAGCCACTGTAAAGTTAGCTGACGAACGCAGCTCGGATCTCACGTACGGAGAACCCCGGTTGGACGAGCGACAAGGATGCGCGCGCATGCCGAGCACGGTCGTTGATTCGCGCCCTCCTCTCTACCAGACCGACGGTTCTCAGCATATGAGAGTCAAGCTGCACACGTCAGATAACTTCACAGTGCCTCTAATCCACTCCCTGATCATAATATTATTCGTTAACCAAGAAAAAAATGTAACCAAGAAAGATAAGTTATCTACAAAATAAAATAATCATTTTTAATTCAAAAATAAGAACTTTCAATCCAAAAAGACGAATTTTCAACATAGCAGTTGAATTTTTCAACAAAACAGATGACTTTTTGATATGATCTTTACATATTCAACCAAATAGCTGAATTTTTAATACCATAGGACGAAATTTTGACAAAATAGTTACATTTTTTACAGAATGTTTAAGTTGTTATAAAAATTTTTGAATTTTCAACTCTAATGATAAATCTTTAACATTCAAATGAATTTTTAACAAACAAGATCAACTTTGAGCCAAATGGTCGTATTATCAAAAAAAAAAGATCACTTTACTCGCAAGCAGTTGCATTTTTAAGCAATTAGTCAAATCTTCTAGTCAAAAAAATTAATTTTTCAGAAGACAATTGAATTTTCAACAAAATTGTTACATTTTTATCCAAATAGTTGAATTTCGTATATATAAAGATGAATTTTTAATCCAAAAGGACGAATTTTCAACAAAGCAGTTAAATTTTTAACAAAATAAATCTCAACAAAAACGAAATAATTGGTATTTTACACAAAAAATACAAACATTTTTAATTAAAAAGAGTCGAATATTCAACTCTAGATTGAATAGCTAAAGCTCAAAGAAAAATTATTGACTTATTAAGTGAAAACGATGAATTTTCAAGGAATAATGAAATAGTTATATTTTCAGTCAAAAAAGTTAATTTTCAACCAAAAAACAACTGATTTCCTACAAATACAAACTAGATTAAATTTCTACAAAAATAAATGCATTTTCAAAAGAAATGACGCATTTTTAACCCATAAATATGAATTTTCAACCAAAAATATAATTTTCCATAAAATAGTTCTTTTCAATCTAAAAAGGCGAATTTTCAACAGAACAGTTATATTATTAACAAAATAAATCTCAAAAAAAAACATAACAATTGGCATTTAAATAAAAAATATTAAAATTTTGTGATTGAAAATATTGAATTTTCAACCCAAAATAGAAGAGCTAAATTTTCTGTCGAAAACATTTATTTTCAACTAAACAAAATAAAAATTACAACAAAATACATCCAGTTCAAAGAAAAATGATTGACTTTTTAACTACAAACAATGAATTTTCAAGAAATAATTAAATAGTTAAATTTTTAGTAAAAAAATATTAATTTTCAACAAAAAATCAACTAATTTTTGAAAAACATGAACCACATCAAATTTCTACAAAAGGAGATGAATTTTTAAACCAAAAAAAGATTAATTTAATATCAATAATGACAGAGTTTAATTTTCAGCTAACAAAATTATCTTCAATAAAAAAACACTAGTTTAAAAAAACGAATTTTCAAAAAAATTGGTTTTTCAACCAACCAGAAAGATCTTCAACTAACAAAATTAATTTTTAAGAAATTATTTGATTTTCAACCAACTTCAACAATGAATTTTAAGCAAAAAGTTCATTTTTAACAAAGAAGTTTTACTTTCATCCAAGTAGATACATTTTTAATAAATAACACAGACCCACAAAAAAAAAGTCTGTGCGAGAGAAGTTACTAGGCTACCCTTATGGATTTTTGAGCCGCTGAATCCGAACATGGTCTCAGAATTTGTCCTACGCGTCTCTGCTTTCCCCTAGAATCAAAAAGTAGGGAAAAGCCTAGGGATTTTCTCGTCACACAGGCCATACAAAAAATTTGACAGCACGAGACAAGTGATCAGGTTATCCTTATGGATTTTGAGCTGCTGAATCCAAATCTGGCCTCAGAAATTGTCCTACACATCTTAGTTTTCCTCTAGATGCAGAAAATAGGCAAAAACCTAGGTATGTACATTTTTTGGGTTTGTTCCATTTTGTCTCTATATGCTAAATGTAGGAAAAAGCCTAGGGAATTTCTGGTCACACAGGCCCACCAAAAAAAAAGTTGTCTGCACGGGGCAAGTGACTGATTTCGCACGCAAAACTGTAAAGGATATTAGATTTTGTGTTATTTTTTCCCGTGTAAATCTGCATAATCTGAGAAAGCCCTTCGATTTCCCTAGAATTACCCAAACTATGAAAAATAGAAGGCACACTGAAGAATTTATGTGTACAAATTAAGTTTCTAACAGTAGTTGCACCTAAGAATATAATATCGATGTGCCTATTTTCGCGTATACTGGTATTATCAAAATAACGTGCAAGTTGTCCCTAGGATTTTCCTTATTTTCTTTATCTTGGGGGAAACTGAGACGCTTAAAATAAATTCTAAAGCCTGATTTGGATTCAGCAGCTCAAAATCCATAAGGGTAGCCTGGTCACTTGTCTCGTGCAGACAAATTTGTTCTATGGCCTGTGTCACCAGAAATCCTTAAACTTTTCCCTACTTGTTGCATCCAGGGGGAAGCTGAGACGTGTAGGAGAAATTCTGAGGCCAGATTTGAATTCAACGGCTTAAAATCCATAAGGGTAGCCTAGTCACTTCTCTCGTTCAGACAAATTTTTTGTATGGCCTATGTGATGAGAAAAACCCTAGGCTTTTCCCTACTTTTTGCATCTAGGGAAAAACTGAGACGTGTAGGACAAATTCTGAGGCCATATTCGGATTTAGCGGCTCAAAATCCATAAGAGTAGCCTAGTCGCTTGTCTGGTTCAGACAATTTTTTTTGTAGGCCTGTGTAATTATTAATTTTCATTTCAAAAAATAGTATTTGATATTTCAAACAAAAATATTTTTATTTCAAATCAAAAACACTTAAATTCAATGAAAAAAGGGGATTTTTCAACAAAGTCATTGAATATTTAAGAGAATCAGATTAATTTTTAGAAAAAAATTTTATTTTAACCCAAATCACATAAAATTTCTACCAAAAGAAATACATTTTTAAACATAAAAGACAAATTTTCAACCAAATAGTTGAATATTTCTTTTGCTTTCTCATTAGAATCAGAATGTTAAACTTAAAGTGCGCGAGATTATTATAACTGAAAATAAGAATTTGTAGGGTCCAGCGTAATTTTTTCACAGGAGGGGAAATCAGGGAAGCGAAGTGAGAGGAATTAGGGGAAAAAAAGGTCGAGGAAAGGATGGAAGTAAGAGGAGGGTAAATAAGCGAGAATTAAGGGTAGCAAGAGGAAAGGGGTTACAGGAAATGATAGAAAATGAACGATCGAAAGTAGGGGAAATGAAGGAAGGGAAAAGTAGACGAATTAAGGGGAAATAAGGGGAGGGTGTTGAGGGTAGTGAAGGAAATAATAGGAGGGCTAGTAGGATGCTGTGGGCGAGTAGATGAGGTAAAGTGATGGTTGCGGAAGGCAAGTAGAATTGTAGGGTTAGCTGCGGAAGTGAGGAGAGGGGGAAGTACAGTAGGAAGAAATTATTAGAGGAAACTTTTTGCTAACGCGAAAGTTAAAAGCGTTCATCAATCCTCACCAAACTACTACTATTTGTAAAATAATTAGAAATTGTTTTTCAGGAACCCGATCTAATTAAAGCTTTTCATGGAATAGGTGGATTGGCAAGATTTCCAGAAAACTTTGACAAATTTGTCAGAATTAGCTTAGAAAAACTGAGATTCACTATTGAAGAAAAATGGAAAGACGAGGAATATCAGGAAATTGCTTGTAAGTTGAGAAAAATAATTGACGAAATAAGAACACGACTGATTTCTGCATTTGAATATGATGCTGATGAATTTTGTGTTTTAAACCATGGCGACTTTTGGACAAGTAATGTAATGTTTAAGTGCAATGAAAAAGGAAACCCCTGCGATGCACTCATAGTAAGTAAAGAAAGAGAAAGTTTAAAGTTTAGGGATGGG
>NC_046662.1:8982871-8988053 GCF_010883055.1 Belonocnema kinseyi | reverse complement strand
GCCAGGCAAGGATTTGTAAGGAGAGCTAGTAGAGTAGTGCGTATCAGGAAGAAAAGTCATATGCAGGGGGTGTAGAGGGAATAATTAAAAAGAACAAAGACTAGGGAAGGAAGTGAAGGAAGGACTAGTAGGGTAGTGTAGGTGAGTAGATAAAGGAAGTGATAAGAAGGCCAAGGAGGAGAAGCAATTGGAAGTGATTGAAGCTAGGCAAAAAAGTGAAAGGAGAACTAGTAGGGTAGTGCCGGTGAGTAGAGAATGGAAAGTGATGGTTGGAGAAGGCAAGTAGGAGAAGGGGAGTTTAGCTGCGCAAGGGAGTAAAGGGGCAAAGTACAATAGGAAGCAGTTGGTGAAGGGAGGGAAAGGAAGTTAAAAAAGGACTAGTAGGGTAGTACGAATGAGTAGATGAGGGAAAGTGATCTGGAGGGGAATTGGGGGGAATGATTGAAGGTGACTGAGGCTAGGGAAGAAAGTGAAAATTGCTGATAGGTTAGTGCAGGTGAGTAGAGAAGGGAAAATAAAGGTTGGGGAAAGCAAGTATGAGAAGAGGAGTGTTAGCTGTTGAAATGAGCAGAGGCGCAAATAGAAGAGGAAGAAGTTGGTGAATGGAGAAGAAGCTAATGGTAATGTGAGGGGTTGAGTAGGGGCTGAGAGTGGAGGGGAGGGGTTGGGGCTTCGTAACATTTTTCGTTTAATACGAATGAAAAAGATGAAAATTTATATATCCATAAAATAATTTTATATAAAATATAATCTTAAAATTAATTTATTCACTTTGTCTACACTTATCTCTTGATTTTTTTTACTTACTAATTCTCCACAAATGAGAGACACTTTGAAAAAAGTTAAATTTTGAACTAAAAATATTAATTTTCAAACAAGAGATTAATTTTCTACTAAAAACGAAGAAATTTCAACAATATTGTTTGACATTTTCAATAATTATTGACATTTTCAACTAAAAAATATTTTCAACAAAAATTAAATTTTCAATCAAAACAAATATTTAGTAACCAACAAAAAATTAATTTTTAACAAAATAATTCTATTTTTATCTAGTTCATCTAAATTATTCTTTAATATTGCAGGACTTCGAATTGTAAATAGTCAGAATAAAGGAGGTTTTATTTTAAAAAATTAAAAATACTGTGGCTTTGACGATTTTTTCAAAATTATACAAGTTTTTAGGTTCATCCTTAAAAATTCTATAACTTTAATGGTTTGTGAAATATTATACAAGTTTTGAGTTTTACAATTACAAATTCTGTAACTTTTGTGATTTATATTTGAAACTTCTACAATTTGGAAGATTTAGATTTGAAACCTTAACTTTTTAGCTTCAAAATTTTGCAAATTCAAGAATAATTGAAACACGCTTAAAAAATATAAAGTTTTTTATTTCAAAAATTAACAGTTAAAAATTCTGTAACTCTTATGATTTTTTTAAATTATAAAAGTTTTGAGTTTCACATTTACAAATTATATAATTTTGATGATTTTTTAAATATTGTACAAATTTTGAGTTTTACAATTAAAAATTCTGTAATATTTGTAAATTATATTGGATATTTCTATATTTTAGAAGATTTAAAATTGAAACCTTCACATTTGGCCTTCAAAATTTTGCAAATTTAAGAATATTTCAAACATATTTCAAATTAAAAATGTTCCATATAAAAGATGTACAATTAAGAATTCTGTAACTTTGGTGATTTTTTCTTAATTATCCAAGTTTCAAGGTTTACAATTAAAAATACTGCAGTTTTGATTCTTAACATTATAAATTTCTCAAATTTGGAAGATTTAGAATTAAAAGCTTGACTTTCAGCTTTAAAATCTTGCAAACTTGAGTATTGTAATGTAAACTTATTTAAAATTAAACAATTTTTAATAGTGATTTTGCAGTATTATAGAACTTTGAATTCTAGAGTTTAAAAATTGATGAGTTATTAGTTTTGACTTTTTGGGAAATTCGAAAAATACTTGAAAATCAATTATAAATCATTTACATTCAAGTGAAAAATAGGACCCTCAATTTAAACAAATTGTGTAATCATAATAGTTAATAAATATTTAAAACATTTATTTAAATACAAGCTGGGCAGTCTTTTTCTAGTTATATAATAAATTTAAATTATTTATAGGTCGATTTTCAATTAATACACTACACTTCGCCAGCGATCGACTTGCAACATTTTCTTGCAATGTGTCCAGAATTCGATGTAAGAGGTGACAAAGATGATTACTTTCTCGAAAATTATCGGACAATCTTGAAAAGTACAATGAAGAAAATAGGGTGTAAAACAAACCCACCAACTATGGAACAACTAAAAAAGGCAATACGCAAAAGAGGAGCTTATTCAATTCTTATAGGCTTGGTCTACTATCCTAGAATAATAGCGGATAAAGAAGATGTTGAAAGTTTTAATGATCTGATGAAAACAGGCACATCAAAAATGGATATTTTTAAAAATCCCTTAGCTGTCAAAATGATTAAATAATTCTCGAAAACTGTCAAAGATAATGGTTACCTAGATTAAAAACTGATGATTTTTCCAATTAAGGCGTTTATTGAGTCGTTTAAACCTTCCCCTACCACAGCTTTCCTCCCCTCGCTTCACCTATCATCCTCTGACCTACCACCTTACCAAATTTTTCATCCTCCACTTCCTCCTCCTCGTTTTTCCCAAACTTCCACTTTTCTTTCCCTACGCCTCTTTCCTGGTCATCTCATCCCCTTCCATACTCACCCTCATCTCTAATCATTTCTCCTACTTTCGCTCATTTCTCAACACTTCGCCTACTTACCCTGTTCTCATTTTCTCGCACTTCGCTGCTTGTAACTTCACTAACGTCACCTACTCATCCTCCTCTCATTTCCCTTAACTTATTCTACTTCATCCTTCCCATACATGCTCCCAGGCTTTCTCATCCCGTTCACATATTCTGCACTTTCTGTTTTCTTTCTTTTCCCAATACATCCTTCCCCTAGCATGTTTCCCAATCTAAATTTTACTATTCTGATCTATCTTCTCACTCTCCATCTCCTTCTAAATACTCTGGTACTCTTTCCTTTTGTATCATCTTATACCATTTATTATATTTTAAATCTTTAATCATCGCCCATTTTTCTATTCATTGTTTTTACCTGCCCCTTCTCTTTATTTCTTTACAGCTTACTCCAGGCCCTTCTCCTACATCTCTAACACTGAAGAACACCCTCCTTTCTTATTTCCATCTTGTTACTTCTATTGCCATCCATCTTCTTTCTTCTACCTCCCTATCTCTTCTTTAGCTTCGTCTCAAATGGCCATGCCCTACTTTCTTGTAAACACTGAATTTCTTTACTTCTATCCCCATATCCCTTCTTCATAATCTACTACCAGCCCTTCTAGCATATCAAATAAACCCATTCTTCTTCTCGAATCTTTTTTTAACCTTCTTTTTCCTATCTCCAGCTTTTTTATCATTTCACTTATACAAGCACTTTATTTGCTTTCCATGTATATCCCAATTATTTAGACTCTCAGTGCATTCTTTACTTTTTCCCTCTCCTTTTATAAACAACATCATCTTCATCTTTTCTACATTTAAATTTAACTCTTTCCTTGCTAAGTATTTCTCTAATCCTGTAACTTACCTCTTACTTACCAGATCATTCAAAACATATAAGTTCTCCATCACCTCTATTCCTTGTCGAAACCCTGTATGATTGGGTGGCTCTATCCTTTTCCCTCGACTTCTTTCTTCAACTTCTTTCTTCAATCTCTTCGATAAAACAGTTAAATATAGTTTCATTTGGAATCTTATCTATACCAGGTGTCTTTCGATTTTTCTTTATTCCTAATACCTTAACTATTTCTTGCCATATTATTTCATCCTCCTTATCTCTTTTCCTACCATATTTTCTACCTTTCTTAACTTTTTTCTCTACTCGTCTTGGCAAATCCATAAAATATTTTTTATGGCACATGAATGATTTCAGTCCTTTTCCACGCTAATGAAGCGAGGCTAATGCTTTACTTTTTACTCCCTACTCTATAAATTTGAATTAGTTAATATTTTTACTAATTTTAATCTGTGGCTCAATCCTAGAATTAAGCTACTAATTGAAATTAGTAAATATTTTAACTGATTCATATTTAGAGAGTAGGGAGTAAAGAGACGCCAGGGATGAATAATTAAAATGATACATCTGTGAGCTCACATTTTAGGATAATCAGCCCACTCATCTTAAAAACTGTAAGAAAATTTTGGTTGCAGATAATTGAATTTTGCGTCAATTTATGAAATGCTTATCATTGAACTTTGGATCATTTATGGTGAGTTACCATATTTTATTATAAAATTACCATAAAACCAAAAAAATAATAAATTTCCGGAAATTTATAAAAATGTTTAAAATTGTATCATTTATGGTAAGTTATTATATCTACCTTTAAAATTAACAGAAATTACAGAAAATGTGTGCGTTTGCAGTACTCGTCGAAAAAGTCTCTCTTTTCCCCCTAGGTGCATAATATACTATTTTCCATTCTACAATCTTCATATCCTAGCTTAATTTTTTTAGTTCATCTCCAAAATTAAGGCAAGACTATTTTAGGTATTTTTCTTTACTGTTTAGGGTGGTCCTATTTTTCATTAATTTTCATGCATACCCCCCCCCCCCCCCCCCCCTCTCACTCCTAATTTATTCGAATCGACAAAACAACAAATAAATGTCTTTAGAATCGTCAATGTTATGTGTATTTAGTTGACCCTCAACATTTCTCTATAAAATCAACCATAAAATAAATATTAAAAATTACTTTTGGAATTTCACCCCCATAAGTCTGTTTAATAGGATCCTGAAAAACCCCATAAGTAACAAATTGGGTTTTGTGAGTTTTTGGCGCTAACTATTATTTTGTTTACGTTTGTAAAAATAATTCATTATACTTAAGATATTATTTTCCAATACTAAGTAGACCTGCATAATTTGTTTAAACAAAATTATTATTGTTTATAGCAATTTTGTTTCAGAATAAAATTAGAAAGACACAGTATTTATGAATTTTTGAACTTGCTTTGATTTTTTCAGTTTGAATGAGGCAATAATTAATTAAAGTTAACAAAATTAATTCAACAAACATAATTGTTTAAATCAATTATAATTGTTACGACTATCTTTTTCAATAGTAATGCT
>NC_046662.1:8978426-8982771 GCF_010883055.1 Belonocnema kinseyi | reverse complement strand
GGTCATTGGAAGGTCAAATCGAGAGAAAACGGTAAAAAAATCCAAAAAAATACGTTATAGGTTTTTGGAGTCGCTAATTACGAATCTGGCATCCGTTCAACTATATCGCTTCAGGTTCAAGGTCATTTGAAGGTCAAATCGAGAAAAAACGGTTAAAAAATTAAAAAAAATATGTTATAGGTTTTTGGGGTCGCTGATTATGAACCTGGTGCCCGCTGACCTTTATCGCGTCAGGTTCAAGGTCATTTGAAAGTCAAATCGATAACATATTTTTTTAGCGTTTTCTCTCGATTTGACCTTCCCATGACCTTGACCCTGACGCGATAAAGGTCAGCGGACACCAGGTTCGTAATCAGCGACCCAAAAAACCTATAATATATTTAAAAAAAATTTTTTTACCGTTTTTACCTCGATTTGACCTTCAAATGACCTTCAAATGACCTTAACCTGAAGCGATAGAGTTCAACGGATGCCAGATTCGTAATTAGCGACTCCAAAAACCTATAACGTATTTTTTTGGATTTTTTAACCGTTTTCTCCTGATTTGACCTTCCAATGACCTTGAACCTGACGCGATAAAAGTCAAGGGACGCCAGATTTGTATTCGGCGACCCCGAAAACCATAGTAAACCCGAGCTAACCTCAGAATACATGTTTAAGAGTGTCAAATCTCTCGAAAATACAGTTGGTGGGTAGTGGTGTTTCCTATATTTGTAGGGGGGTGGGGGTGGCTGGGTGGTGGAGGGTAGTCCGTTTAGCGTGCAATCGACTCGGGATACTTATAAGATACTACCATGATTTTTTCAGATTTTTTGGTCCAAAAATAAATTAGGCCAAAAACCGGCCTTACCGACCCTCCCCCTTTGCAAATCATCAGAAAAAAAAATCATTGGAAAGATATCCTTAGTTAATTCTGTTAAAAATTGTGCTTATTCGTAAAAAACACCAAATTCTTAATTGTTTAATCTAAATTGTTTAAATAATTAATAGTTCTCGTAAATTTACAAACCGAAATAGAAAAGAGTCACCAGATAAACATTGCTAGTAGACTCCGTAAATAAATTGACATGTAGAAAAACGGCAATATCGTATTTTTTAAATCTAAATTGTTTAAAGAATTAATATTTATAGTAAATTTACAAAGCTACCTAGGAAATAGTCATCGGATAGACATTGTTACTAGACTCCGCAAACAAATTGACTCGCAGAAAAAAAAACAAACTCTTAATTTTTAATCGAAAATGCTTAAATTATTAACAATTGTTAATTTGCAAAGCATCAGAAAAAAAACATCGGAAAGATATTCTTAGTAAATTCTGTGAAAAATTGAGTTTATGCGTAAGAAACACCAAATTCTTAATTTTTTAATCTAAATTGTTTATATAATTAATAGTTCTTGTAAATATATAAAACAACATAGAAAAAAGTCATCGTATTGTTAGTAGACTCCCTATACAAATTGACTTGGAAAAAAGAAAACCAAACTCTTAATTTTTAATTGAAAATGCTTAAATAATTAACATTCTTGCAAATTTGCAAAGCATCAGAAAAAAAACATCGGAAAGATATTCTTAGTAAATTCTGTGAAAAATTGAGTTTATTCGTAAGAAACACCAAATTCTTAATTTTTTAATCTAAATTGTTTAAATAATTAAAAGTTCTTGTTAATATACAAAACAACATAGAAAAAAGTCATCGTATTGTTTGTGGACTCCCTATACAAATTGACTTTGAAAAAAGAAAGCCAAACTCTTAATTTTTAAACGAAAATGTTTATATAATTAATAATTGTAGGTCTACCAAACAACATAGAAAAGAGTTTTCAGATAGACATTCTTAGTTGACACCGCGAACAAGTTGACTCGTGAAAAAGGCTGAACCATTAATTTTTAATCGAAATTGTTTAAATAATTAATATTTATAGTAAATTTACAAAGCAGCATAGAAAAGTGTGATCGGATACATATTTTTAGTTGATTCAGTAAACAAATCTTATCTATCCATTGGAAAATAGCCAATCTCTGAATATCTTCAATAAAATTGTTTAAATAACTAATAGTAAAATTTTCAGTTAAAAAGGTTAATTTTTATAAAAATAAAACAACAACCAATAAGACTGATTTCTAACCAAATAAAGAAGGAGTCTTATAACAAGATTATTAAATTGTCAACTGAAGAAATTAATTTTTATAAACAAAATATTTACAGCCAAACAGTAGAATTCTAAACTAAAAATAAAAATAATTTTAAAACCAAATGTCAAATAGTTTGTGAAAATTAAACTTTCAGCTGAAAAATTAGTTTTTCAAGGAAAAAAGAACAAATTTTCAACAAAATAGTGCAATTCTTCAACTAGAAACGATTAATTTTTTCAAGCTAAAAAGACGTCCATTTAACTGTAAAAAAATCTATATTTTCAACAAAAACTGAAATAGTTATTTTTTTATACAAAAAATATTTTAATTAAAGATCAAGAGCAATTGAATTCAACCAAAAAAGAACGCATTTTCAACAAAATAGTAAAAATTGTAATCAACGAAATAAATTTCTAACTGAAATGTGGAATCTTCTACGAAATTAATTTTTGAAATAATTGTAGTTCTTTGAACCAATTAGCTGAATTCGCAACTCAAAAAGCTACATTTTAAACCAAAAATAAAATAGTTAAATTTTTAATTAATAAGATTAATAAAAAAAAAGGACTTTTCAACAAAATAATAAAATTATTAACTAGAGAAATAAATTTCCAACTGAAGTGATGAATCTTCTACCAAAATAAATCTATTTTTAAATAATTTTGTTCCAATAATAAAATAGTTTGATTTTCAATAAAAAATGTAGTAGATTGTTGTATTTTCATGATGCTAGTTAAATTCCCAATTTAAAAAGCCGTCTTGCCTGGAAAAAAAAAATTGAATTTCCAACACACAAATATGCGTTTTTAACTAAATATAGTCAAATCTGGATTTAGTAAACATGTGTGCTTCCCGCTTTGAGTGAACTAACGCAACGTCATGACGCAGTTACACTGGTAGGCTGCAATGCTCCTTTTCAGTCACGCCTGAGTAAACACAGAACGTCCCTGCGCAACTCCTCTGACCAATCCCCGTGGCGCGGCGTCAATTCTCGGAAACATTAATTAATCAAAAATGTCTTTACAAAACGGTATGAAAAAGAAATGAGAATGAAAGTTGATATGTTAACTAAAAAGATTTTACTGACATTAAAACATTTGAATTAAAACAAAAAATTTTCAACTAAGAAAAGTTTTTCAGTCGAGAAAGAAGAAAATGGCTTTCATACAAAAAAATAGAATCAAGAATAAAAGTTTAAATAAACACTGAATTTCATTTTGTATCTTTTAAAAATATTAGGGTAGAAAACTTAAAAAATTTTCTTTCAATATAAAGTTAATTCTTCACTGCAATTTACTTATTTTGGACCAAAAAGCATGAAGAAGTTTGATTTATTAATAGAAAAAAAAATTGCACGAAATTTTATTGCTTAGGGAAATTTAGGGAAAAATCAAGGATATAAAAAAAATCTTGCAAAAATTAAGGAATTTTTGTAAGAAGCACTTTAAAAACTGTCAAGGGCAATGAATGTAAGATTTTGATATTTCAATTTCAAATTCTTTCATTCTATTTATGAAATATCCAATGTTAAAAATGTTACAAGATTAAAATTTTTACCTTTTAATATTAAGTTAATTTTCTTGGTGAAAAATTCATCTTTTTGATTAAAAAATTAAATCATTTCATTGAAAATAACAATCTTTCTTTGTTGAAAATTCAAATACTTAATTGAATGTTAAAACACGAGTACTTTTTCATAAAATAAATTTTTGAAGATTAACTTCTATGGTTGAAAAATAAAAACTTAGCCTTTATATGTTGAAAATAAACTACTTGGTAGCAGATTGATGTACTTTGAAGAAAAAATATCTTTTTGGGTAGAAAATTCATTTTTTTGGTTAGAGATTAAAATATTTGATCTTTTTTATATGAATTTAACTGGTTGAAAATTTATTTTTTGTTCAAAAGTAGTTTATTTAACTGAAAATTTAACTATTCGCTCTTTAAGACTTAGTGAGGTCATAATTAATGCAAGTTAACAAACATAATTTTGTAAACAATACATTATTGTTTGAAACTTTTTTCTTCTTACAGTAATTTTAAAAGCCGCGATTGCTTCTGCAATTTTCAGCTTTCGTTTTACTTTTTAGTAATGAACAAATAATCAAAATAATGTTAAGAAATGGTGTAGAATAAAATTCCGTTTTTTCATAATAAAGTATTTTTGTTTTTTTTCTACTAAAAAAAATTAATTTAAACAAACAGGCTCT
>NC_046662.1:8971498-8978326 GCF_010883055.1 Belonocnema kinseyi | reverse complement strand
ACTCGGGATACTTATAAGATACTACCATGATTTTTTCAGATTTTTTGGTCCAAAAATAAATTAGGCCAAAAACCGGCCTTACCGACCCTCCCCCTTTACAAGAACGTTAATTATTTAAACTATTTCGATTAAAAAATTAGGAGTTTGGTTTTCTTTCTACGAGTCGATTTGTTTACGGAGCGAACTAAAAATATCTTTCCGGTAATTTTTTTTCTATAATGCTTTGCAAATTTGCAAGGATATTAATAATTTAAACTATTTCGATTAAAAAATTAGATGTACAAATAAAAGTTATTAAATCCAGAATGAATATCATAGTATTTTATTGAACTTCATTTCCAAAAAAAAGTTGCACGCAAACTAATTGGTCGCGCGCGGAGCGCACGTATGAGGTTCTAGTTTGGTTAAAAATTCATCTATTTTGTTAAAAGTGCAATATTTTTATTGGTAATGTTAGAAATTTAAATCCTAAAAAATTTATATATGGTCAAATATCTATATCTCGTCAAAAAATTGTAAACTTTCCCCCACGAAGCGATTTGAGAAGAGGGAAGTTCTTCCTGAATTCTCGCAACGTTGTTTATGAGACTTGGCGAAAAGTCTTTAAAGGGTCCGTCGCGTTGGCATGATAGATCCGACGGACGTGGTGTGGCGTGGGTGGTGCACATAGATAACGTACAGCACGCGGTTCTGTGATGGTCTAACCCCCACCTCCACCCCCACTCCCGGTGCATCCAAAATGGCGACCGCCAGACAAAACAAAAACCCAGGCTGGCTAGACCAGACGAGGACTAGACGATCTCGCTGCTGGGGGTGGGGGCAGCGAACGTGGGGGCGGTTCAGATCAAGGGGTTGGCGCGACCCGGACGGCTCTGGGAGGTGGCAGATTACGCTCCAGCATTCACGGTAACCAAACCCAATAGACTGTTTTTTGTTTTTTTTTGTTTTTTTTACTCGCTGCTTCCACTCTCGTCCCATCCCACTACCGTTAAAAATAAAAAGAGATTCTTCGTCTAGTCTAGTTTCAAGCAAATTGTTGCAAAATGGATCATTTTTTATACAAGAAGAACCAAACGGAAATTTAATGGTTAAATCATATTCAATGTTTAATTAAATATCTATTACTGATAATGTGTACCAAGATCACGCAGGAAAAAATCTTTAAGAAATATGTACATTAAATATTCAAATGTTATAATTTTTTTAATTTGTTATATTTTTTTTAATTTTGATATTTTTGTATTGTACTTTTACAAAAAATATCATTATTTTTGCAAAAATCTTGGACAGCAGAATAAAAATTAAAGCCCCCCCCCCCCCCCCCCCCCCCCCCGAAATCTACCCCACCGATAGTTATATTGTAATTTGACACACCAATAAATATCTAATAGTTTCCACCTTCTACGTGGGGGGAGGCGTGAATATTGTAATTTTTCTCATATAAATGTTAGTTATAATTATAACCCTTAATCTCGATTGCAAACGCGAAAAATTAAATAAGTTTAAATTTTGAATCTTTAAAGATGAATAATTTTTTATTTTAATTTTTCGAAATTGAACATTCAGAAAAATCAATTAAAATTGAATACCTTTAAAATATAAATCTTGAAAATGAAATAATTTTCAATTCAATGAATTCAAAATTCATACATTTACAATTCCAGGTTTTCAAATTCAATTGTTTTAAGTCTTACGATTCAAAACTAAGTTATTTTGACGCTTTACATTCTAAATTTCCATTACTTGAAGATTAAAAATAAAAAACTTGCCTTTTGATTTTCAAAATCATCTAAATTTAAGAATTTTATATACGTCTTAAGAATTGGAGAAGATTTAATTGTAAATTTTCCAAATTTAAATATTCCAATAAAAACATCCCAAATCATATACATAGCTTTGAAACATAAATCTTGAAAATTGAATAATTTGCAATTATTTATGTTCAAAATTCAAGAATATTGCATAGAAACTTATATAAATTGCAAAACGTTGAATTTTGAACCATATACCTCCGAAATCTTGAAAACGGATTAATTTACAATTCTATTTATTCGATATTCAAAAAATTTTAACTGTAACTCATTAAAGTTGAAAAACTTTAATCTTTAAAATAAAGGAGTTTCAATTTTTTAAATCGACACTAAAATTCATGCTAGGTTCCATGTTTAAATTAAAATGCTACAACTTAAAGATTTACATTCAAAATTTCTCCAATTTCGAAGATTGAGAATTGAAAATTTGACTTTTGTTCTTCAAAATCATACAAACTTCAGAATTTTTATTTATAAATCTTCAAAACTAAAGACTTTTCAATTGTAACTGTTCAAAATTAAACTATTAAACAAAACAAAATATGCAAAATTACATTATTTTTAATTATATATGTTCATCAAAAATGCACGGATCTACAATTGCAAATCTTCAAGATAAACTTTTTTCAAAAATATGTTTCAAATTTTATGAATTGAAATTATAAATATTAAAAACTAAGCAAGTTGTTTAAATTTATAGCAGTTGTAAAACATAAGACGACCATAGTTCCTTGTCTATGAATTTCATTCAGTTTATGAATTTCATACAGTTCTAAAAGATAAGACGATCAATCACATTATTTCTTGTTTATGAATTTTATACAATTCCTATAAGGCGATCAATTTTTCTTTCATTTGTGAATTTTATACAGTTGTAAAACAGAAGACGATCAATCACAATTTTACTTTTTTACGAATTTAATACAGTTCTAAAATATGAGATGATCACTTAAATTGTTATTTCTTTCTGAATTGTATGCAGTTCTGAAATATAAGACGATCAATCATATAGTTCCTTGTTTATGAATTTCATACAGTTCCTATATGGCAATCAATGTTTCTTTCGTTTGTGAATTTTATACAATTGTAAAACAGAAGACCATTATTCACAATTTTGCTTTTTTATGAATTGAATACAGTTCTACAACATAAGATGATCACTTACATTGTTATTTGCTTTTGAAATTCATGCAGTTCTAAAATACAGGACGATCGATCACATGGTTCCTTGTTTATGAATTTAATACAGTTCCTATAAGGCGATCAATTTTCCTTTCGGTTTTGAATTTTGGACAGATGGAAAACAGAATACGATCAATCAGATTTTTACTATTCCATTAATTTCATACAGTTTAGAAAATTAAAACGATAACTCACACTTCTTTCGTTTCTGCACTTCATACAGCCTTAAAACATAAAACGGCCATTCATATTGTTACTTTCTGATGAATTTATTGCATTCCTAAAACATAAGACGATCACTCACATTGTCATTTAGTTAGGAATTGCATTCATCTCTGAAATATGAAACAGTCACTCGCATTGTTATTTTTTCTGCATTTTATGCAGTTCTAAAACATAGGACGATCAATCACATGATTACTTGGTTATGATTTAGAGACAGTTCTAAGACATAAGAGATCAACCACACGATTATTTGTTCAAGAATTTCAGGCACTTATAAAAAATAATGCAATCACTCACATTTCATTTTCAAATTGTATACAGTCATAGAACATTAGACGATTAATCACATTGTTACTTGTTTATGAATATCATACATTTTTATAAAATAAGGCGATAACTCACATTGCCATTTTTTCTGAATTTTATGCAGTTCTAAAACATAAGACGATCAATCACATGGTTGCTTGTTTATGAATTTCATACATTTTTATAAGGCGATTAATTATATTTCTTTCTTTTCTGAAATGCATACGGCTGTGAAACATAGGACGACCAATCACATTGTTAATTGCTTATGAATTTCATACAATTTTAAAACATAAAACGATCAATCACGTTGTCATTTGATTTTGGATTGTATGCAACGTGTAAACATGTGATTGATCGTCTTAATTTATACAACTGTATGAAATTCAGAAGCAAATGAAAAATGTGAGTGATCGTTTTATGTTTCACAATTGAACACCTGATTCCAAGAACAGTATTAAGTACAACTTTTCGGAAATTGAGAAGAAGTAAATATATTGTGAATGACAGTAGCACGCACTATTATCATTTAAAAAAATTATAAACCGCAAATTCGTTCCAAGCTTTTTATTGTTATTATTATTATTATATTAGTAAAACGCCCCTTTTTAAAGCAAATTATTTGGTTTCTTTTCAGTTATCCTAATAACAACATGTTAAACAATATTAATACATACTTTTTATTTTAATCTTTTCCTAAGAAATTGAAATCGCTTTCTGATACTATAAATGTCTGGAACGAAAAGAAACAGAAAAACCTGAATCTGAAGAGATCTCGAAGTCTTTTATGTAATTGATAGAGGATCTTTATGACAAATTGAGAAAGTTTCTTATGTGCATGGAATAATAAGCAGGATTATTCCATATTCCCTATAGAAATAGATTACGACGATCTAAGGGGTTTAAGAATGTGCAGGAAGGAAGCGAAGTGGAAGAAAAAGATAACGATGTAGGCGGAGAAAAACGTCTTCTACGACATCCCTATTAATCAAGAACGTTCCTATTGCCCGGCGAATTGAAATGGACGGGGTGTCTTCTCGGCAATAATTCTGCCGCAAGCTTTTTCCGGTACCAGATATCGACCATCCGATTTCCGATTGAGATAAAAGATGTGCAGCTTTCTCTCTTCAGATATAAACGTGATACTTTACCTCTTTTATTTCCTATTTTACATCTATATCCGAAAACTATTTTATATTGCAAAAACTGTTTTTTCTTACATTTGTATCCGATATTTGTGGACAAGCCGTGGAAAAGTGTCACCGAGGGGCTTTACCACGACGTTTAAAGACATCGCTGCTAATTCAGGCAATGTCTGGTGAAACGCAACCTTACACAATTTTTCAGCCCTTACACAGAAAATCGCCGATCCTCCAATGTACACCGAAATCGGTGTTCAATAGAGTTGCAACAAATTTGAGCCACACAGGTTCATTCGGAGAATTTAGGGGAAAAGCATCATTTAGACACTGTTTTTTCTCACCCAGTGCAACGTGAAGTGTCTTCTACAAAATGTATAATAAGTCACCTGTCAAGATCATTTTGTCGGTCGTTATTTAGGTGAAACAGATGTTAATAAGCAGGGAAGTTATAATAATAATTACCTAACTTTTTATTTCCTCCCATTTACCAGCGACTAAATAGTCTTGGAATAAAAATAGTACTTGACGTGATGTAATATCCAAATGTTAGGTTAGTCAAAACCTACTATATGACATTCAAACCACCAAAGCCGGGATGTACAAACTAAGTCATGACCGTCTGCATCGAAATTAATGCCTGGTCGTTCGAACAAATTTCCACTAGATTTTCTGCGGAAGTCATCTTGCAGTGGCTAGTGTCATACATGAAAGATAAGGTAAATACAATTGTATAATAAAAACAGAAATTTGTTTTTCGCGATGAGTAGAGATGTAAACTTGCATGAAACCTTAACCTGATGAAAAGTTTCATGAAACATTGCAATGTTTCAAATATAGTGGCGGGAACATTCAAACTGATAAGATAAAAGCCTATTAGGTATTTTCACTTCAACTATTTTGCTAACATCTTCGTAAAAGGTAATTTTTTCTGTATAAGTGTAGTTAAAAAATAGTTTTTATTTTTAAATTACTATTTAATGAAATAATAAAATAGTAATAATGATGATTAATTACAAATATATTTTAGAAATAAAATTTTGTTCCATACATTTGATCCGTTTTTCCCCCTCAGCTTTTAACAAAGTGAAGTTAGCTGATGGTTGAAGTGAAAATACCTAATTGAGGCTTTCATATCCCAACTTTTTCTGCCAGCTGATTTAATTTATTTTTCCGGCTTATACTGTGGACCAATGATGCCAATGTTGGCACCCTGAGCTACTGCGCTTGCGTTAGGGCTGACCGCTCATTGGCCGCACTTGGCGCGCGATTCAAAATTACATTAAAAAACAATTCTTGTAATTTAAGTTAATAATTATTAAAATATCCACAAGGATATATACAAATTGTGTAACTTTAATTTCAGGTAAAGAAATACAACACATATATTATATTAATAACAGTTTATTTTCAGTGAATTCCAAAGGCCAAATTATATTTTACAAAACATTTAATTTAAAAAGAAATTTCTTTGAAAAGTGATTGAAAATAATTATTTATAAGTTTTAAATATTTTGTATGTATTTTTCTGGGAATTCATATAATTATATAACCTATAAATACATAAATTATCACGACTGCATTGTAGTTATTCTTTCTTTTTTTTTACTTTAAGCGTCCTTTTGTCACGCCTCAATCGAAAAGAACAATCTGAAATTTTGTTTTAGAATTATTCAAATATTATTGCTATTATATTTTGCAATTAGCTTCTATATATCAAGCTGCTGAAATATCATATGGTATTTAAAAAAATGTATCTATTAACAAATATTTTGAAAAATATTAGTCTTTCAAATTCAAGGAAAATAAACTGTTATTCATCAAAATATATGTGTTATAAATTTTTTTCTTGTCTGAAATCAAAAGTTACACAATTTGTATACATTTTTGTGTATATTTTAATAATCATTTATTTAAATTACAAGAATTGTTTTTCAATGTAATTTTGAATCGCGCTTCAAAGGGTAGACAACCAGCGCTCAGCCCTAAGGCACGCATGAATGAAAATTATTATCATTTTATTCTTGCATTAAATAGTCCCTAAAAAAGAAAAACTATTTTTCAATTGAACTTATACAGAAAAATTACTTTCTACGAAGATATTAGAAAAATAGAGCAAAAATTAACCGATTCCCATGCATTTGGTCAATTGTTATCCCCTCAGT
>NC_046662.1:8949248-8971398 GCF_010883055.1 Belonocnema kinseyi | reverse complement strand
GCTTTGACAGGTATTCAGGTGGCTGACAGCGCGGTTCAGAACTCCACAACTCTGCATGAGCCAAAATTCAGTCTCCAAATGATACTTTCCCCTAGATGCCCAGATGGGCACCTACGTTTAGAGGAATGCATTTGAGACTTGAAAACTCTCTCAAATGATCATTGGGAGCCCAATGAAATTTGGGCTGCAACAAATTTAACACCAGCGTTTTTCTGTGTATACAGTTCTGACTATTTTTTTCAGATCATTCTTTTTATTTGAATAGTCTTTTATTATAATTTTTCCTGAGAATTAATCTTTTTGGTTAGCAATTTTACTGTTTGATGGAAAATTAAATTATTTTAATAAAAACCCAACAATTTTGTTAAAAATGCATCACTGAACACTGAATAATTTGGTTAAAATTTCATTTCTTCCTTGACTAAAAAATATTTCTCGATTGAAAACTTAACCCTTTCGTCAAAAATGTATTTTTTTAAGTACAAATTTGATATTTATGGTAAGAAATGAAACTGTTTGTTCGCTTTAATTATTTTGATAAAAATTTTTCATTTTTGATTGAAATTCAAGTTTTGTATTCAATATTTTTTGTGTGTGGAAAAATCGACTATTTTAGTACAAAAAATCAAATATTAGTTGCAAATTCAAGTACTTTGTAGAAAATTCAATCATTTTAGGGAAATTTTCTTTTCTTCTTACTTCACAAATCTTTCTTGGTTAAAAATTCAACTGTTTGCTTAATAATTAATCTCTTTTAGTTTAGGATTTAACTAGTTGGTTTAAAAAAAAATCTCAGTCGAATTTTTTTTTGGTAGAAGTATCAGCTATTACATTTTTTGTTGAAAATTAATGTTTTTATTTTAAAATGTTAATGTTCTGTTTTTGGTTTGAAATTTTTATTTTTTATTTGAAAATTTAACTACTGAGTTGAATTTTTTTAATACTTTGTTAGAAATGCATTGTATTTATTACAGAATTATCATTTAAGTTGAAGCTTCATCTCTTGTTGAAAATGTATCATTTTGGTTCATTTCTCATAACTTCTCTACTTTTCCTTCCACGAAATTTCCGTTTTGTATTAAAAATTTATCGTCTTTATTTAAAAGTTTAAGTAGATGGTTTAATTAGGAGTTAAAATTAAAAATTATTTATTCTTTTTTGGTTAAAAATGCAACTGATTGGTGAGAAAGAATCTGTTTTGGTGGAATATTTAACTGTTTGTTGAAAATTTATATATTTGTTTGAAAGTTAACATTTTTTGTATGTATCTCGTTTTTTTGGCATACAAAATAAAAAATTTAGTTGAACCTTTTTCTTCTTGACTAAGAATCTTTCTTAGGTGAAAATTCGTCTTTTTTGTTAAAAATTCACTTTTTCGTTGTTAGAGAAATGTCATCTTTTTATTTTGAAACACAATTTTTTTTAAGAAAATTAATTTTTTTGCTAAAAGGTTCAATTAGTTGAGAGAAAGTTTACTTTTTGTTGAAAAATCATATTTCTGGGTTCAAAATTGAACTTTGTATACTTAAACTTAGTATAAAATTAATCTATTTGGATGGAAATTTAACTGCTTAGTTGAACATTAACTATTCCGTTGAAAATTTATCTTTTATAGTTCAAAATTCAACTATTTGGTTTCAAAGTTAGGCTTTTTGTTGGGCTTTTTTGGGGGTTAAAAATTAATCTTTTTTTTTTAATTCCACTCTCTTGTTGTAATTCATATTTTTGGTTTAAAAATGCTACTATTTTGGTATTAATTAAATCGTTTTTGGTTAAAAATGGAACTGTTGGTTTGAAAATCAATCTGTTTCTTTTGAGTATTCAACTAATTTGTTGAAAAATCATCTTTTATATTTAAATTCAACTTATTTTGGTGGAAACTTAAATTACTTCACGAAATTTCTTTTTTTTTCAATTCATTTTGATAATTGTAAATTGAACCCTAACCGATTTTTTCGCGTTCCTCCAGAAAATGATTTGACCAGTAATCAGCAAAATGTAAAATTAGAAATTAGTTATTCCACTTAAGGTTGAAAATGTATGTGCTTTGTCGAAAATTCTTTTTTTGTTTTGTAGAAAATCAATCTTTTTTTATTGAAAATTTAACTGCTTGGTGAAAAATAGAACTATTTTTTTTTAATTCGTATTTTAGCACCATCGAAAAATTTCCTTGACTCAAAAACAAATTTCCTAATATGTCTAGGTTTTTGCATGTATATAAAAAATGTCTGAAAACTACTTGATCGTCCTTGTTCGAACTTTTACGAGCACTCATCGCATCACAGCGTCAAGAGAAATTAACTTTTGTCCGCACCCTCGAAATTACTCGGTCACGCGTAACAGTTTCATCGCCCTTTTCGTCAGCCCCTCGATTTTACTCATTTCCTAATATAAACGTACTTTCGCAGTTTGGCAAGCCGTTCATCCCATAGACCTATACCGACAATCACTTAAAGTTAATTTGCGTGCAATCACCCATATTCTAAACTTTTACCATTAAAATTCAAAAGGGGAAATTGTTTCGCGATTATGTCGAAAATCATTGTCCGGTTTACAGGGATCTCAGCTTACAAAAAGATTACTTTACCATCGCTTCCTCTCCCTTCCTCAACTTCTTTCTCAGCCACTCCCCACTTACTACCCACTCCACATTTCCTCTAAGTCCCCCAAATTTCCTAAAACTTACTCTATAGCCTCATTCCCCCGCTCTTCCTCTTATTCCCTTTTCCTGACTTTCCCTAGTTTTTCAACCATCACTTTCCCACTTTACCTCTCCTCCTTCCACCTCATTCTTTTCTTATTACTTCTAATTCCCTTGCTGCCCCTCACCTTATATCCATATCACTTCTCCTTCCACTCCCCTCATTTCCCATCACTTGACCGACCTCCACTCCCCTAATTTTGCTTCATTTTCCCTACTTTTCCTCTCATCGTTTCTCCCCACTTACCCTTACTACTCCCACTGTCGTCATTTATCCTCGCTTCACCTATTATTCCTCTTTCATTTTACATCACTTCTCCTCCCCTGATTACCCTATCACTTCTCATATTCCACTCCCTCATTTTTCACCACTTCTTATAATTCCTCTCCTTATCATTTCTTCTCACTTTACCTACTTCCCTTCCCCTAATTTCCCCTCACTTCTTCGACTTCTCTCATCGTTTTCTCTGACTCACCATAATGCGTCTCTCATAATACCCCCTCACATCATTTGGTCTCACTTCCCTTCTTCTCCTCCCCTCATTTCCCCTGCTTCCCCGCCCATCACTTCTCCTACTTCCATATCCCTCATTTTTTGGTAATTAAAGAATTATAGAAACAGGGTAATTTTTTTACGAAAAAGGGAAAAGATTTATAATCATTTATTTTTACATTTAGAGAAAAAAACAATCTTGTTATAAGAAATTTTGTTGTTTTCAAACATTGTCAAACTATTTTTTAATCAATTTTGCGATTAAACTGAAACTTCAATTGGAAACAGAATTTGTATGCGTCGGAAAACAAAGAAATTTTAAATGTTCTAAATACAGCCAAATTTGAATATAACTAACCGTGAAATTAAATCGAAAACAGTTGAATTCAACCAAATGAGACCAATTTTCTACAAAATAGTTAAATGTTGAAACAAAACAAAATTAATTTTTATTAGAGGAGTTTAACTTTTAACTTAGTAGTCCAATTTAAAAAAAAGAATTTTCTCGCCGAAAAATGTAATAATTGATACCTTCAGCAAAAAATATTTAAATTTTAAATAAAAAATAGTTGACTACGTCCAAAATAGATAAATTTTCACCTAATCATTTGCATTTTAAACTAAAAAAAAAGATGAAGTTTTTAAAAAAAGAATTGTTTTTTCGAACCGAAAAGACAAATTATTGAATTTTTAATCCAAAAAAATTAATTTTTGACAAAACAGAGGAACTTTAAACAAATAAAATTAATTTTCCGCCGAAAGGCAAATGTTACAAAAAGAAACATAAGTTTTCAGCCAAAAATGGAATAGACAAATTTTCAGTTTAAATAATTACTTTTCAACAAACAAAAAATTGGATTTTCAACAATTAAATTTTCCGATAAAAAATTTAATTTGCAACAAAAAAAATGAATTTTCAACAAAACAATGAAAAAATAATGAATTTTGAAGAAAGTAGTTTAGCTTTCAACTAAAGGGATGTTTTTTTATCCACAAAAGATTAATGTTTTACCAACGAGTTGAATATCCCAACATAAAGAATTTTCAACGAAGTAGTTTCATTTTCTACGAAATGATTAGATTTTCAAGGTAGAAAGACGAATTTTCTACAAAACAGTTAGATTTTTAATCCGAAAATATTTATTATATTTTAAAGTTTTGAAAAACCCCTACTTGAAAATATTTTCTTTTGCAAAAAATATCTTTTTTATACTCTTTAAAGTCATGCATAAGAAAAAGTGGGCTGGAAACATTTTCGTAATCAAATTGAAATTTTTGCATACACAAAAAAGATATCACAAGAGAGTTAAATTTTAGGTTAGAGGCAAGTTAAACTTAACAGTATTCGTTCCCGGGCGCTGCTTAAGTTCAATGTGGCCCCTTTAAGCCTAAAAATCTGAGTTTGATCATGAAATTGTTTCCAGCCCACTTTTTTCAACTTTCATTTTTAATTTTGATTTTCAAAAAAAAATCATAATGAAATAAAAATTGTTATGATTATCTTAAATTACATTAAAAGATCTTTCGAAAACACTACAATGAAAGTCCAATCAGGTAACCCTAAAAGAAGTTACACTAACGTGAAGGTGAATAGAACCTGGAAAAGTGGAAACTCGAAGCCCCTGTATATTGACAATCGGTTGATAAAGGGACCTATGATTTGGTGAATTAATTTAGATCCACTGGGACAATAATCAAGCCAATTTTCTACCTGATAAAAAAACAGTAATTTTAAGTACACCAGAACCGCGTTTTAGTAACCCTCGGTTTCATAATGCCTGAAATTGCTCGCCCTCGCAATTTCTCAAGGGGCTGGGCGAGAGCAGTTACGACTTTCGCTTTGAAAGGGCCGCAGTGCGCGAGTACTCATACGAGTATATTGCGTAATATTATGTATTTTAATTGGAAACGGTTCAGGCAACTCGGACAGTTTACATTTCGATTGCCCCGATTTAGTAACAATGTCAGTGCAAGGCAACCCCCGACGCTGTAACTAAACCGAGAGTTGGGTGTACTAAACGTACCAAACGTCATTTGAAATCGTAACTTTACTTTCACTAATACCCTCTGCCAAACCTCTGTTACCCACAATAAATTTTAGGGTTTTGTAGCCTCAGGCGGAAACCCTTATAATTTCGGTCAGGTAAGTGAGGAGAGATGAGTAAAGGGGAAGTAAGGGAATCAAAAGGTAATCAGGGAAGTGAAATACGCAAAATTAAGGAGAGATGTAAAAGGTATAAGTATAATTGAGGAAAGTAGGGGAAATAATTTGAAATTAGGGTGAGTAGTGTAGGGGGCGTAAGGGCTGGAGAAGATGAATAGAGGAGGAAGATATTGGGGAAGGGAGGATTAATAATATAGAAAAATATTTTCCACGATACCTTTTTCTGAGTTAATACATCGACGCGATAATAGTAATTGAGGAAAATCAGTTCGGTATTTTCCAAAGTAAGCGCGAGAGAATTGGTCCATATTTCCTGGATTCTGTCGCGATGGGAAACAATAAATACGGACTTTGCGAGTGGCAAACCTGCCACCCCCATTCCACTTTGTCGTATCTCCAACGGCTTAATGGCAACGTTAACTACCGTATTATTTAACGGGAATTTATACATTGCAGTCAGCCGATTAAAACAACGAGAGGCCACAAGACCCCGGCAATGAGATGAAGTGAAAAACGTTTGAGCAAGAGGATGCAAATGACAGCATCAAAGAATTCAAGATTAGAGAACAGAATACCATTAATCCTGCTTGGTGACACTCCAACCTTCGCTTATCCTCACCCCCCCCCCCCCCCCCCCCCCCCCCCCCCCATACTTCCTCGTCCTGTTCATTATTTACTTCCCCTCTTCAAACTTTTGAGAAAACTAATTATCCCTCCCTCAATGTGCTATACTCCCCCCTTCTTATCCCCTGTTCAACCTCCCCTACTCTCATTTTACAATCTTTTCCTAGTTCACCGACCTTCATTTACACTCATTTCCTCTAATTTCCCTCTCAATTTTTTCCTTCTTCCCCCTCCCCTTACCCCCCATCCATAAGTTCTCCTTGCTTTCCTAAGTTTCTTTACTGCTCCTCCGCTCACTTCGTATAGCTACCTCACACATCATCTTCCCTCACTTCCTATACTTATCTCATAATTTTCCGTCACATTCCCTACTCCTTCTCCCATGATTTACCCTCAATTTACCCTTCACTTCATTTCCCATCACTTTCCCTACATCTTGTCATCTTCTTTCCCAGGGCCCTCCTACTTATTTCGCCCACTTCTCCTTCTTCCTCTACCTTTACTTAAAATCACTTTCCTCATTTCTCCTCTCCTAGTATACCATTACTTCTCAATTTTTCTTTCCAACATTTTTGATCACTTTCCCTACTTATCCTCGCCCTCATTTTACCTCACTACCCTTCCCTTAATTCTCTATCATTGCTTCTACTGTCCGTGTCCTTATTTTCCGTAACTACCCCCCACTTAATTTCCCCTCACTTTTCCTACGTTTTACACAAGATTCCCACACTTTCACCTCTTCTTTTTCCATTATATCTCCTAAATTCACCCAATATATATCCAATTCCCTTTACTTATGTAACCCTTAAGCCCTCACCTTATTTCTTATTACTTTCTCTACTTCCCCTCCCCTCATTTCCCAGAATCTATTTTATTTTCCTTGCTTCTCCTACTTGATTTAAATTAAATTTCCATATTTCACCTTCCCTGAATTCGTATTACTCTCCCTTATTCCAATTTAATAATTTATAATCACTTTCCCTACTTTTTCTCCCCTCAAATCCCTTCACAACCTACACATCATTTTCCCTCACATAGACAGCGTTTTCTCCCATCATCTTCCCACACTTTCACTACTTCTTCACCTATTATTTCTTCATAATTTGCATACCATCCCTCCCATCATCATTCGTTACTCCACCTTCTATACTACACTTGATATTCTCTAAATTTTCCTACTTCTTCATCTATCATTTTTCCTCAGTTTAACTTATATCTCTCTACTAATTTCTTATGACTTTCTCTGCTTCATTTCCTCTTATTTTTCAGAACCTCCCTCATTTTCCAAATTTCCTCTACTTCTCTTTACCTCATTCAAACTCACTTCCCCTATTTCCCCTCACCCTCTATCCCAACCATCATTTCACTCACTTCACGTTTTACGGAACGCCTAATTTCCCCTCACTTCCCTCACTACAACTCTCCTTTTTCCCTATCTCGCCTTACTTTCCCTGCACTCATTTTACCCAATTCCCTTTTCCTCATCTCCCCTACTCCTTATTCCTATTTTACCACGCTTTATTTAATTCTCATCCCATAATTGCCCCTTACTACCCTAATTCGTGCGAGATGGAAACAGAGATGTCATTTTTGGTTCGCTCCGTACTCTTATGCAGGATTGCTACAAAATCCCGATTTCGAAATTCTTTGTCCTTCTCTTACTTATACTTGATTACGATTAAAGAAATAACTAACTGCCCTCTAAAAAATTATTCATGAAAAACTTGAATGAGTCTATTTATTTTTTTCATAGCTTTCGTTGTTTGTCAAAAAATTAATCTTTTTAGTTTGATTTATTTACGAATAAACAAAAATTGCGCATCCTATAAAAAAGTAATAATAAACATGTGTAGCCTATTTTTGGATAAACAATTTTTTTTGTCGCTTATGCCGTTAGTCCAAAAAATTAATTTATTTTTAATTTTTAATTTTTATTATTCTTTTTTACGACTAAAAACAAAAATTACGCTTCCGATCGAAAAGTGATTTTAAAAAATTTGTAAATCTTTTTAGGGCGCGTAATTTTAGTTTATTCAATTTTTTTGTATCTTGCGTAATTTGACTAAAAAACGGACTTTTTGGATTTTTCATTATTTTTCGTACGATAAAATTCTAAATTTTCGACCAAATTAAAAAATTTGTTACGACCATCTTATAGGGCTTTCTAAAATCAACGTTTTTTTTCTTGACTTTTTTCATATCTTGCGTTGTTTGGCTTGAAATGTTCATTTTAGTTTGTTTTTTTGGATTTTGAAAATGCTCTAACTCTGATAATTTTCTTTTTATGGAAAAAAGTCATTGAGATAAATTGTTTGTGTTTTTGAGTGCTATAAATAACCGTTCATAGAATTTCCAAATATCGAAAAAATGTGGTTTCAAAAAGTTAAGGTACCATCAAATTTTGAATTTTCAACTTTTCGAGCAAATCAAAAAAGTTGTTATGACGATCTTGTAGGGCTTTCAAAAATCAACATTTTTCTTTTCTTGACTTTTTTTCATGGCATGCGTTGTTTGGCTTGAAATGTTCATTTTAGTTTGTTTTTTTGGACTTTGAAAATGCTCTAACTCCGATAATTTTCTTTTTATAGAAAAAAGTCATTTAGATAAATTGGTTGCGATTCTGAGTACTGTGAATAACCGTTCATATAATTTTGAAATCTTGAAAAGATGTGGTCCTGGAAATTTTGAAAACGTGCTAACTTTTTGAATTTTGATCCAAAATAGCTGGTTCACGAACTTGTTCTTTCTTTTTAGGCCTTAAAAAAGTGCGCCAAAACAGAATCCAATCTGATCAATTTTTTGAAAGTTATCGTGCCTACAGAATACAGGCTACAGACTACAGACAGACAAACACCTTCGTAAAAATCGTTTTTTCTGACTCAGTCGATCTCAAAACGTGAAGATTTTATGAGAACCGACAAAGTGAAATTTTACATAAAACCAATACCTTCTCATTAGATGAGAATGTAAAAATGTTTAATTGTCAGATTATAAAATAAATTTTCAACTAAGAAGTTTAAGTTTCTAACAAAAAGGATCAATTTTCCATAAACATGGAATATTCAAATTTTCAGTTGATGAAACTAATTTTTTTAAAAAGTAGTTTTCAACAAAAAGGTAATTTCAACAAAAACTTTAAATCACAGCCAAAAAGGATTTTAATTTGAAATAAAAACAGAGCAACCAAAAAAGACGAATTTCCAATCAAGTTTAACCCAAAACAGAAAACTCTAATATATTTTGTGATAAAAAATTGTAACAGATTTTAAGTATGAAAATGTTTTTAAAATAAAATATTACAAATTTTCAAACTCAAAGGTTTTGAAAAACAAGTCTATCGGAATGTACTTTTACTACTGAAGAAGCCACGTCTTACTGATAGGAGACTGGATTTTTCTACTTGTAAAGCATATTGGATTTATCTTGCATTTTGCTGTGTATTTTTTTTTTTGACCTATCAAAGTTGGTATTTTTCAATTCAACTGGTTTTGATTTTAAATCAAAACCTGTTTGGATTGAAATATCTGCTTTTACATTTTTTGTTGAAAATTAATCCGATTTGGTTAAAAATATAATTATTTTGTTGAAAATTCGTCTTTTTGGTTGAATTTAAATCTCTTTTCTTTATAATAAAAATGATTTCTCGTGGAAATATCAACTATAACATTTATCGATAATACTTTTTTTCGGTGAAAATTTTATTATTTTGTTGAACATTCATCTTTTTCTTTATATTCAAATGTTTATTGTTTTAAATAAAAATCTTTTTCCTTTGCAATTATGATTTCAATATTTCTCGTTAGAATGCATTTTTTCGCTGACAATGTAATTATTTTATTGAAAATTCAAAATTATTGTTAAACAGACATCCTTTTTGGTATAAAATAATTGAAAATCAAGTAGTTGAAAATTTTCATTTTTGGTTTAAATATCAATAATTTGTTTGAACAAATGCATTGTACTTAACAAGGATATTGAACAAATAATTTGTTATTTCAAGAATAAAAGTTTTCAGCCAAATATAGAATTATCAAGCTATAAAGGTACAGAACAGAACTGTACTGAAAAATTAAATTTTAATATTGTACAGATTTTAATGAAAAATGTAATGAATTTATTAAATAAATAGAAAATTTAATAAATGTGATATTGTACATATATTAATATTGTAACCAACCGTTAAGCTTTCAAACCGAAAATATAATATTTTAACAAAACAGTTACATTTTCGACAAAAAAAGTTAATTTTCAACATAATTGTTTAATGTTTAAGCCGAAAAGTTGAGAATTTTCTACTAAAAAGTAGAATTTTCATACAGAAAATATAAATTTTCACCAAATAGTTTAACTTTTTACCAAAATAGTTTAATTTTTAGTCCAAAAGGATAACTTTTCTACAAAGCAATTGATTTTTCTACAAAATAGATCATTTTCAACAATGAAGTTAAATTTTCAACCAAAGTATTTTATTATTTTTTCTTTTTTGTTATTTTATCATTAATAAATTTTTTTTTAAATTAAACAATTTTCTTAAAAAGTCATTTTTTTGCTCTAAAATTGAACTAATTTGTTGAAAATTCATCTTTTTGTGTTGAAAATTCACCTATTTTGTTGAAACTTAAATTTTTTGTTGAAAATAAAGGATTCTTCTTGGAAATTTGTCTTGTTTGGTTGAATTCGATGGGCTTTGATATAAAATCAAAATATTTTTGGGTTAAAATATCAACTATTACATTTTATAATAATAAATTAATCTGTTTTGGTTGAAAATTCATTTTTGTAACTGAAAAATTAAATATTCAGTTTCGGCTGGAAAACTTATATTTTTTAGTTGAAAATTGGTGTTTTTGGCTTCAAAATTTAATAATTTGATCAATATTTAATTTTTTTCTTGACTAAAAAATCTTTCTTGGTTAAAAATAAAATTGTTTTATAGAAAATTCTTTTTTTTGCCTTAAATTTCATCAATTTGTTAAAAATAAAATAATTTAATTAATATTTTTGTTGAAAATTCATATTTTTAGACTAAAGATTCAACTATTTTGTAGAAAGATCGTAATTTTGGCTTCAGAATTCAACAGTTTGGTTGAAATTTTTTTTTCGTTTTTCATGAAAAAATGTTTGTTGGTTTAAAATTTGTCCTTTTCACTTGTAAATTAATTTGATTTGGTTGAGCATTCAACTATTTCGTTGAAAATATGACTTTGTTGGTTATGTTCAAATGTTTTTTTATTTAAAACTTTCAACAGCAAAAAAGTTCATTTTCAACAATAATTTCACAACAATTGAATTTTCAATTCAAAAGTTCGAATTCTCACAAACAGTTGAGTTTTCAAATAACGAACATTTTTCAACCAAGAAAGAAAATAGCTATCGAATTATTGAACTTTTAAGCCAAAAAGACGATTTTTCAACTAAGAAATATTCGTTTTCCACCAGGAACTGAATAGTTAAATTTTCAGTTAAAAAAAAACTAATTTTAAAAAAATTCTTGAATTCTCAACAAAGAAAGATGAATTCTATACGAAAAATTTTAGAAGTGATATTTTAATCAATGTAGATATTGATTTTAATCAAGACTGTTGAATTTTAAATAAAAAAAAGGATGACTTCTTAATAATGCTGTTGATTTTTACCAAAAAAAAATGGAATTTCTACCGAAAAAGTTCAATTCTTAACTTAACATGTAATAGTTAATATTGCAACCAAAAACGTTTTTTATTATAAAGAAAAAGTATGTGAACTCAATAAAAAAAAACGAATTTCCAGCAAAATAATTAAATTTTTAATTAAAATAAATTAATTTTACATAAAAAACGTAACAGCTGATACTTCAGCTAAAAAATATTTTGACGTTAAATTGAGACCATCTAAAGAGAACAGAAGATAAGAGAGAAAAGAAAAGAAGAGAAGAGAGAAAAGAACAAATAAGAGAGAAAATAATAGAAGTGAAGAGAGAAGAGAAGAGAACATAGAAGAGCACAAAAGAGAAGAGAGAGGAGAAGAAAACAAGGAAGAGAGGAGAAGAGAGTCAGAATTTCAACAGAGAGAAATGGCAGGAAATGTGGTATTGGGGATTTGCATCTCATAGTCGAAAGGGACAAACGCAACGTTACGAAGGAAGGAGGGAAGGAGCATTTGAGAAACAGGGATGCAAAAGCATATCCGGTAGGCATAGTCGTCCTGGGAGTGCGAGAAAGACAGAGAGAATATGGTCGATGTGTCTAGCCTAGCCCGGCTGGCTGGCTGAACTGGGCTGAACCACTGCAGACCATGGGATCGTCTAGCCGAGGAGAGAAGAGCGGAGAATAGAAGAGGAGAGAAGAGGAGAGGACTCTCGCTCACCATCTATATTCTATGTATATGGCTAGAGTCTAGACAGTCCTGCGCCTCCACCGAGAGCTGAAGACCATAGCGGTTTGGCGCTCCACTTGTAATTTACAGCACACCCACCGCAACTATATCCTCTCTCTCTCGTAACCACGAACTGTATAGACTATACTATAGATACCTCCTACCCACCCCCCAAACTACCCCTAAATTGTTCTACCAACCTACCCCTATTCCCAACCCGCCACCACTTTTTGGCTCGATCACCATCTCGATAATTCGACGATCAAAACTTTTTCCCACCAAGAACACAAAAGCTCTTCTATCGAGATAATAAATTACCTTGCTAAGATTATTTTCAGACAAAAAGAGAATCGCTAATCAATTCTTATTGCGGGGAGACTGAAGCTGAGGCTTTCCAAGAGCCAAAGCGATATTAAAGACTCAGAAGGTTTACCATATTTCATAGACTGATTACATTTTCTACAAAACAGTTGAATTTTCAAACCGCAAATTCGAATTTTCAATAAAAAAGATAACTTCCAACTGCATGGTTCAATTTTCGCCGAATAAGATTAATTTTCTAATAAACAATGACATTTTTCAACTGAGAAGGATCAACTTCTAACAAAAAATAATCAATTTCCAAAACAAATAGTACAATTTTTAAGCAAAAAGACTAATTTTCAACGATAAAACTAAATTTGCAACCAAAAAAGACGAATTTTCAACGAAAAAGGATCAATTTTCTACCAAAAGAGAAATGTAAAATTTTAGGATCCAAAAATGGTTTTAAACCAAAATACGATTTATCAACAAATTATTTGAATTTTCGACAAATTAGTTGAATTTTCATCCGAATAGTTGAATGCTCAGCCAACAGAACGAATTTTCTACAAAACAGTCGAATCTTTCACTCGCAAATACAACAAAACTCTTAATTTTCCAACGAAATAGTTGAATTGCCAAACAAGAAGATTAATTTTCTACCAAGAAAAAGCAAATTTTTAACTAAAAATCAACTAAAATATCTCCAACCAATATCAATCGTAAATTAAAAAAACTAATCTGTAGCAACAACAAAAATAATTGTCAAAAAAATAGTTACATTTTTAACGAGAAATAATTATTTTCTACGCAGAAGATCATTTTTCTACCTAAAAATACGACTTTTTAACTAAAAAAGATCAATTTTCTACTAAAAAAGAAGTAGTTGAATTTACAGAAAAAAAAATCAAAACAAAAATTGAATTTCCTACAAAATAATTAAATTTGCAACCCGGTAGTTAAATTTCCAGAAAAAAGACGAATTTTCAACAAAACAGTTAGCAATTCAAAATGGAAATACGGATTTTCAACAAAAAAGTTAATTTCCAACCAAATAGTTCAATTTCCGCCCAAGAAGATTAATTTTCTAATAAACCATTCAATTTTCAACTGAAAAGGATCAACTTCTAACAAAAATTAATCAATTTCCAAAACAAATAGTCCAATTTTTAAGCAAAAAGATGAATTTTCAACGAAAAAACTGAATTTGCTACCAAAAAAGACGAATTTTCAACGAAAAAGGATCAATTTTCTACCAAAAGAGAAAATGTTAAATTTTAGGATCCAAAAATGGTTTTAAACCAAAATATGATTTATCAACAAATTATTTAAATTTTCAACAAATTAGTTGAATTTTCAACCGAATAGTTGAATGTTTAACCAACAGAACCAATTTTCTATAAAACAGTCGAATTTTTCACTCGCAAATACAACAAAACTCTTAATTTTCCAACGAAATAGTTAAATTACCAAACAAGAAGATTAATTTTCTACCAAGAAAAAGCAAATTTTTAACTAAAAATCAACTAAAATATCCCCAACCAATATCAATCGTAAATTAAAAAAACTAATCTGCAATAACAACAAAAATAATTGTCAAAAAAATAGTTACATTTTTAAGAAACAAAAAAATTATGTTCCATGCAGAAGATAATTTTTTACCTAAAAATACGACTTTTCAACTAAAAAAGATCAATTTTCTACCAAAAAAGAATTAGTTAAATTTACAGTGAAAAAATTCAATAAAAAAAATTAAATTTCGTGCAAAATAGTACAATTTGTTACCAGGTAGTTGAATTTCCAGAAAAAATACCAATTTTCCACAAAACAGTTGGCATTTCAAAACGGAAATACGAATTTTCAACAAAAAAGTTCATTTCTAACCAAATCGTTAAATTTTCAACCAACAAGATTAATGTTCTTCCAAAAAAAGACAATTTTAAACTAAAAAATACCGATTTCCAACCAAAATCAATCGACAATTTAAAAAATTAATCTACAACCAAAAAAAATTCCATAAAGATAGTTAAATCTTCATAATGGTTCATTTTTCAACCAAAGAGATTAATTTTCAACGAAGAAGATTGATTTTCTAGTATAAAATATTAATTTTCAACGAAAAATTAATTTGCTACTAAATATCTGAATTTTTAAGAAAAAGGTCGAAATTTCTACAAAACAGTTAAATTTTAAATCCCCGATATAAATTTTTTACAGCAACAAAATTTAGAATAAAATAGTTAAATTTAACAAAAACAGTTGAATTTTTACCCAAGAAGTTGGAAAAATGTTATACTTGATATTTCATAAAAATATTGTTTTTATTTTTAATAAATATGAGTTGATTTTAGAAACCGAAAAGAATAAATTTGCTACAAAGCAGTTCAATTTTCTCACCCGGAATATCGACGAAAAAGTATATTTTCGATTAAATTTAGATTTAGATTAAATAGAAAATAATTCGAATTTCAACGTAAGAGATGAATTGGAAAAGACGAATTTTTAAACAAAAAAGTGAAATTTTAACTAAATAGTAGAATTTTTATCACTATAAATTAGTTTTTAACCAAAAAGAAGAATTTTCTACCAAAATGGGGAAAAGAGGTGAATATGGAAAGAGACTGCGAAACCTATGATAAATAAAGAGTCATTCTGTTAATTTATATGCTACAGAATACTAGTTTAATTTTTTGAAGATGAATCGTTGAAGCATTTGTAACACATTTGAAACCATAGATTAGAAAACTGAAAATTTTGCATGGAAATAAAGTTAATTTTCTACTGCACCCTTTTAAATCCGGACTTCACAACATTTTAGGACCTGTTGAAACCTTTAGCGACTCTATAATTAAAAGACTTTATAAAATAATTGTATACTCTGACAAATAATAATATAAATAATAACTAATAACAAAAACCTCGTTCCAAGAACAGAATGTAAAAACTTAGGAACTTCGAGACTCGTACTATCCTAATATTAAAAAGTCCTTCCTTAAACTAAACAAGTCAGATCTTTTGAACATTAACTAAGTAAGTAAAAGTAGTAATCCAGAGAACATGACCTAGCTCTCGTAAGTGAGTTTGAAGTAGCGTAATTTCCTCTAAGGAAGGAGGGAATGAAATCAGTCATGTATCCAAAGCCCTAGGCGAATGAGAAAGGCGGGATGAAGATGAGGATTCGATGAAGGGTGCGAGGGACTAAATGGGCTGACGCTGTAAGCGACGTAAGTTACGGAAACTTCGCCTCCAACTGGTCTCGAGTGCAGATAAGTCCTAATCTCAGTGCACTACACTCACACCATTTCGCTGTCTCTCAATTCCTGATACCCTCATACCCATACCTAAAACCCGAAACATCCAAACCCTCTCCACCCCCTTTCTCTTATTCAGTGTGTATCAAGACGGTTGCGCGCGATTACTGAAGCTGGAGGTTTATACCAAGCCGTCTGCACCTTTAGAGTTACTACGAGTAGAGATTAAACAGCTTCGGGTTTACGAAACCTTAGTCCACGTTTAGCTTGCTCCCGGATTTTCATAAAGCCAGGCGATCTAGGATCACATCTATCTTAAATTGATCAAAGGACTAGTTGCAGCCTTGTGATTCCGGGTGAAGTAATCGCGGTTCTAGACTCGGATATGAATACGGAATTGTTAGAATTTCTATATGTATGTATGTACTTTAGTAAATTTAGCCTGGCGGCCTAGATTCGACTGAAAATGTAATCTTCAGTTTTCTTCGTTATTATGATTTTATTAGGAGACCGCTCACGCTATGCGAAGCACCTCAAGTTTTTCCTGCGGTACCTGTACATTTACTGCCAAAGTTGGAAGTTACAAGAGACCCCTCAAATCTAAGCGGGCATGCGCACTGTGATCTGCTATCTCCTTTTCTCCCGCTAGAAGAGTTCGAGTGCCGTGTTAAATGACAACTGAAAACTAAAAAAGATCAATTTTAAACGAAAAATAGATAAGTTACATTTTCAGAAAACAAGCTATATTCACGTAGCGTTCTACGTGTAAAATTCCTGATGTAATTTTGTTCCAGTAGGATGTTTGACACTTAGGAACACAACACGCTTCTTTGTCCAGGTAGATTTTTACTTTCCAATTTCCAACGGTTAAGTTTACTTGACCTTCCAAAAACGTGTACAAAAAATTGATATAACTTCATTTTAAATTTCTCGCGGGGAAAAAGTAGATAGTAGATCACAGTGCGCATGCCCGCTTATATTCGAGCGTTGGCTTTAAACGTCTACGTTTGGCAGTAAATGTAAAGTTACCGCAATCAGAACGTATGTACGGAGATCGATCTCCTGATTATTACTCCATGGCATGAATCTACCATTCCCCCACTCAACTTCGTCGCAAGCGGTGCGCTGCTGCCGGAGCGAAATCCATAAAAGGACGGTCCTTGAAACGGAGGGAGCCAGTCTTTACTCATAGGTCTTTTGCGCTCAATTTTTGCCTGAACAATTATCACTAATTCGACAAACCCACAGTATTACTATTAATGTAACAGTATTATAAATGAAATTAGACAGGGCCAAGCTTCTACTTTAGGAAATAGCTTCCTGATAAGAAAGACACTATGTAAAAAGTCATATTTTGTATTTACTTATCACAAACAATAAAGATTTTATTAAAACGCAAACGAAGGAAGTGAGTACCCACTAGAGTTTCGCCCAAATGACTTCTACCTGCACTATCCTGGACCAGTTCTTGGTTTTTCTGTGATTTTTCAATCAGCGCATCGTTCATGACAGCCCGGTTACTTCCCCGAGAACACGAACGCCCTGCACCTGCAGTACCTCTTTTCTGAATCTCACTATCTTGGGCTTGCTCTCATTTAGAGGTGGATTTTTGCTCTTCTAGCTGTCTCAACATTCCTTTCAATGCTTCTTCCTTTTTCGTTGTCAGAAAAATATCATCAGCATATGAGAGCATCCCAAATCTTTTCCCCTTACTATCACTACCCCTTCCAAGCCTCTTTTGTACCACCTCTTCTACATCTAAAATGAGCACTGCCAATAGCATCAGGCAGCAATGTGGATTCTGTCTGTTAATAGCAGCCCTATTTCAGTCCCCTATATGTCCACAATGCTTATCGCCTTCGTGTCTACTTACGCCCTGTTTTTCGTGTCAGCGTGAATCTCTTATCCTATTTAAAGTCTTCCACAGAGTTTCTCTGTCTACTAATAGACAAGCTCCCTTTAGAAATATAAAGAAGGCACAGATTTTTCCTTTCTCATTTGCGAACTCTTTATCTAAAAAATGTTATTCATTGTTTTTCTACCTTATTATTATTTTCTTTTTTGTACAGTGGCGCTATTAAATCTTCTGTCTACTCTTCCGGGAAACCCTTCCCAAACCTTTTAAATAATTTTTTCTTCACCACTTCCCTTCCAAATATCAAAGCATCATTGGCTATGTCATCTCCATTTCCTAATTAATCAAATCTTAACCTTTTTCTTCCTTATCCACCCCGACACCTTTCTCTCATTCAAACCATGTTCTATCTCCTTAAAATAAATTTTCCAAATTTCTTCCACTATCTTATTGGTTATTCTTTCCGTCTTCCTTCGAAATGTATTTATAAGCTTCCATACATCTACTTCTGATTTCATATTCTTTATTTCGTTTTTAAACAAACTCTCCCCTTTTTACATTTTCTATCCAAGCATGCTACTTCTCAATATCTACTGGATCTCTTAAATTCTTTGTCGAATATTTCCTTTAAATTTCTACACAGTTCTTTCCAATCTTCTTCGATCCCAGTCTTACTAAATTCTACTCCTTCCCCTCTTTTCATTAAACTTCTCTTTCGAGTCTTCCGCTCTTGTTATTTGTAATGATATAATTTATTGCTAAAACCGCTTACCCTCTAGCAAATGCATATTCTATTATTTCAACACGCATTGTATTTCCGTTTAATCAATCCCATCCTCTTTCTTCTATTCGCTCTGTCAGTTGCCCCCCTTCTTTGTTACATAGCTTATCTTTCGAGTTTCTGCTAGTGCTTTCCTCTCCTCTATACAATTTCCTATCCATGCCTGTTCTGGCGTTCCAACCAACCCCTAATATCAGGGTTTTTTCATCATTCTCTAAAACTCTCTCTTCTATACCTGTTCTCGGAACATCGAGACATTGTCACCGGAAATATTGGAAGAGATTATTGATTCACAACTCTGAACCTTTCAGGTAGATGAAGTAAGGTTCTATCATGAACTAATCAAAAAGCAAAATATCCAGCAAGATATTAATGTTTCTCAACTGGAACACGTGGCTGACTACTAGTCAGATCTTTGAAGAAAAACAAACTGAGGCAACTTGGGCGTTATGTGGTTATTACTAGAGAGGGAAAGAGAAAGCAATAACCGAGTAATAGACTCTACTAATATAACAGATTCAGACGCTTCACAGGTTTTAAAAAGGGCAAGTAACTGGTAAACCCCTATTCCAGACATGGTGCACAATTTCTGTTATAAGTGCCTCACGAGTATGCACCCTGCGTTGACAAGATGTATTTAACAGATCATCGAACCATAGCCATCGAGAGTGCGCACGTCCCTGGTCTACTTGTGTGGACTCGGCAGTGTGGTTTGACCACAAGTGAACCCTAGCGCAGACGCCTTAAATTTATTTAGTTCTCTGGTCACCCATCCGACCAGTATCCGCGCCAAACGGTGCTGAAAATCTGTGATCAGAATTACTAGCACAATGGCAAGTTGATACTAGGAGAACCTGTGGAACTGTGAGTGTTTGCCGTGGCTGTGCTATGTGAGTGAGGGATCCGTGACATAAAGCCCCAATGATAAAGCGCCCCCTCAATGAGAGTCGCTCTTCGTGAAAAATGCCCGCGAATCAGAGAGCGACTCGCTTCATCGGGATGGATGTATATATGAGCACCCCACTACTCGCTCTCTGATTCGCGGGCATTTCTCACGGAGCGCGCCTGTCATTGAGCGAGCGCTTTGTCGTTTGGGCTTTTTTTCACGGATCCTGACTGAGTCACTATATCATTGTCGAGAATCAAGCCATCTGGCAGCGAGTTGGACTGGTCCAAACAAAGCAACGAGTTGCTGGAAATTTGGGTATTAGCAACGACCCAAAAGTGGTTTTACTAAACACCAGTCACATTGTAAAAAATTTCCTAGACCATCAGGGAGTAGGTGACTGAAACACTATGGAGTGGTAGTTAGTAGCGCTAAAAAAGCATCCAGAAGCGACTGACGTCACCTTCAACGCACTCGGCCGCTGTATAAGGTCAACAGCAATAAAAGACAAACTCCAACCCGGGTGGAAATATAGGCCCTACTTTGACACACTTCAAACTATTATTTGTAGAAGCTAAGGTTTTAAAGAAGAGAATATTCCAATACGATTTTTGCTCCAGCTTTAGCGTTCTTATGGGCACAAATTTCCAAATCTTATATTTAAGGCATATACATAGAAGCTTAGTTTTTGATTCTAATTTAACGCTCCACATTCTGCCAGGAGAAACTTGCACCTGGAGAAAATCGGAATAAAGTCAGGAGAGAAACATAACACCCGCAGATCTGAGGCCTTGAAATCCCATTTTTTTCTAAAATGAATTTTTATGTTAATTCTCAGAGGTTTTAAATTTAAAATTTAACAATTTTTTAGTTTCAAATTCAAATAATTATTCAAAATGACAAGACTATTTCGCTATTAAATATACAAAAATTTCATATTAAAAGCCTTGATAGTCAGTTTTGAATTTGATTATTTTAAATGTATTTAAAAGCATTTTTGAACTGCGAAGCTTAAAATTGTACAATTTAAAAAAAAATAAAATCATATTACAGGAATCAAGTTGTTTATTATTTATTTTTATTTTCAACATAATATCTTAAAATTTCCCGATTTTTAGTTGAAGATTTAAACTAATAAATCATTTCAAATTGAAAAATATTTTATTGGAAAATTTCAAGAGTAAATAGTAGTTCTAAAGTAAGGTTTGACATTAAAAAACAAAAATTAGGTTTAAAATAACAACAAGACAAAAATTAAACTATGAAACTGAAATTGATAGAACAATAAATGCATAATTCCAGTAACTTTAAATGATTAAAATAATTTTAGAGTTCCGAATTTACATCTTGAACGCTCAATTTTAAATTTCTCCCCTTCCCAGTGGGCACAAAGTTTGGCAACGTCATTACAACATCGTTACGACAACTTTACGACATCCTATGGCCATGTCGTTAAGATGTCTTTACAATAGCGTAAATAAGTCGTATGATCTGACGATGTCTTTAAGATATCGCAAAGTCATCGACACGACATGGACATAGGATGTCGTAAAGTTGTCGTAAAGATGTCGTGACGATATCGTAAAGACGTCGCCAAATTTTGTGCCCACTGGCTTCATAGGTTTTAATTTAGCAACTAAAATTGAATTGCTTAAATTTTGCTAAAGTTTAATTAGCAATTGAAAAATCATTAGGTTTTAGGTGATCAATGATCTAATCTTAAAATATTAAATTTCTAAGGATTTGACATTACCCTATTTTCCCAATTTTTAATCTGAAATCATTCAATTTCGTGATTCTTCAATTCAAAATAAAATTGTTTACTTTGCAGGGCTTTCAATTTGGAAATTATAAAATTTAAGTTTTTTTTCTTGTTAAATTGTCAAAAATCGTTCAATACATTTTTTGTGGTATAGAAAAAACTCAATACAAAAGATTTACATATTTGTTACCTTCTTCTTCTGACGTTTCTTCTCGCGTGTCTGATACCTTCTTTCGACTTTTCTGCATCTGGGTTCTTTAGAACTATTTTTCAAATCATTGCGCTGGTTTGCATTTTTCCATTTGTTCGCAGCCACCAGATCAGGGCAAATTTCTTTCTTCTTGAAGCCAACTCGTTATTATCTCTTGAATATTTATAACTTAAATCCACCAGAACTGCTGTTTTCACGAACTGTGGTAATGGAAGTTATACCCAGATAACAATGTGCGCGCACGATGATGGCGTATTGACTCGCACGCGTACGGATTGTCCCACACGCCGCGCCATCATCGCTCGCACGCTTGAAGGTCACACGCATGGCGGTGACATGCGAACTCTAAATTTATGCTTTATGTCAAAAACTTCACTTCAACTATATTATAATAAAAAGCGAAAGTATGAAAATCATTATAAATTGATCATAATTCAATTAAAGATTAAAAGCGCATTAATTTATTTAAGAAAATAAGTAGTTAAAGTTAGAAAAATTCGATTAAACATTAAAGATGCATCTCTGCAAATACTTTAACAAATTTCTAAACAGTAATTCTAAATTTTATGCAATTAAAATTACAAATTGCAGTTATGAAAAATAAGTAAGTAAAAATTATAATTTTACTTACAGCGTTGTTTAAGAAAACAATCATTTAAATATAAAAAGTTAGAAAAAGTATTTGGAAAACTTTCACATTTCGTATTGCAAAAAGGCAGACTAATCATTTTTATTATTTTTTTCATATAAGGGCATTTGAAATAT
>NC_046662.1:8911094-8949148 GCF_010883055.1 Belonocnema kinseyi | reverse complement strand
ATTAGATGATTATTATGGGATTAATCATTAATTGTCTGCAGGATGCACGCACGCGTGCGTCGCAGAGAGCCTGTCATGCGCGGTCATACGTGAAGTACGAAGTGATGGCGATATGAGACGCATTACGCACGCACTCTACCTACCCATCACAGCATTACGACAGGTGATGACAGCATGCGTGCGTCATGTCTCGCACGCATGCGAGCACTGTGCGTCACACGATTGTTATCTGGGAGAGGAAACAACAAAGTATTTGTTACGAGGTAGCAGGTGTGGAGGCAACGACGCCACATATTTTTTTGCGTTAACATTTAAGAGCGTTAAAAGAGAACTTAAAAATTCGACAGAGAATATGGAGCTTTAAAGGAAACATTAGAAAAACTCAACATAATAGGTGCAAGACCTTCAATGTAGGGGCTGAATTTTATAAAGAAGCGACTTAGAATAAAAATATCATTAGAAGTGGCTACATAGGATCTAATAGAATAAGCAGCCGCAATTAAATTCATTGCATATCCAGTGGGCAAAAAATTCGGCGACGTCTTTACGACATCCTTACGACATATTTACGACAATTTTACGACATCCTAAGTACGTGTCGTTACGATATCTTTACGATATCGTAAAAACGTCGTATGATCTGACGCTGTCTTTACGATATCTTAAAGACTACGTAACGAAACTTACATAGGATGTCGTAAAATTGTCGTAAAGATGTTGTAACGATGTCGCAACGACGTCGCTAAGTTTTGTGCCCACTGGGTAACTTTATCTAATCAGGCACTTGACTGAATCCGTGGCTGATGATGAAAAATCAAGTTTACCAAAGTAAAATTAAAAACAATACTAATCATTATTGTATACCAGATTGAAACAAAAGATATTGAAACATCAGTTAAAGGAACTTGCACAACAAGTTCAAGCAGTGATCGGTAATGCAATATAACCCTCTAAAATCTTGAAAACTGCTGAAAATATTCTGAAAAGTAAATAAAAAAGCATCACATAAAATAAATTATTGATGAAATAAAGATATTTTTTACTGAAATTTTTTGATAATTTGTAAAAATTTCAAATATTTCACCAAGATCTGTAAGATTTCACAAAAATGTTAATGAGTTCAAAAAGATTTTAATGATGTAGGAAAGATTTCAAAAGATTTCAAAGATTTTTAAAGATTCCTCAAAAATTCCACAAAGATATTGATTACTGTAGACAGATTTAAAGATTTCACATAGATTTAAAGGATTTTTAAGGGTTTCACATTAATTTCAAAGAATTTACAAAGACTTTAAAGACTTCAACATATTTCAGAAGATTCAAAAGATTTTAAAAGATTTCACAAAGTCTTTAAACATTCAAATAGCTTTCAAATATTTCGGAAGATTACAAAGATTTCAAATACATTTTAAAAATTACAAATGGATTTCAAAAGATTTCAAATATTTCGCAAATATTTCAAAAATTTTAAATATTTTTAAAGATTTTAATGCTTTAAGAAGTATTTTAACAAATTTGATAAAGATTTTAATGTTTTTAAAATATTTCACGAAAAATTCAAATATTTCACAAATATTTCTATTATTTTAACATACTTCAGAAGATTTCAAAGATTTCGCAAACACTTTAAAGATTAAAGATTTCTAAAAGTTTCACAAGTTTTCAGAAAAATTTAAAAGATTTTCAAAAATTTCACAAGGATTTACAAATTTTGAAAACGATTTTAGAAATTGCAAAAGATGTTAAACATTGTTAAAGATATATATTATTTTAAGCATTTCAATAATTTCAGAGATACTTTATAAACATTAAGACAAATTTTATAAATATCTCAGTAATATCTTAAATTATTTCACCAAGATTTCAGAATATTTAAAAGATTTCGCAAAAATTTTTAAGAACTTCCAACATTTCAGAGATTTCATCAAGATTTGAGAAACATTTCTCAAAATTTTAAAAAGATTCCACAAAGTCTTTAAAAATTCCAAAATGTTTCAAACATTTCAAAAATTTTTATATATTTAAATGACTCCAGAAAGATTTGAAGGATTTTTAATGATTTCAAAAAAAATTCAGAGTTCACAAAGACTTTAACAACACCAAGAGATTTCAACCTAATTTATAAATATTTCAGACATTTCGGTAACATTTTAAAGAACAAAGAAAGATTTTAAAATATTTTCAAATATTTCGAAGATTTAACCAAATTTCAAAGATTTTTAAAGATTTCACGAAAATTTCAGATATTTCAAAGATTTACAAAAATTTCAAATATTGTTAAAGCTTTATATGATTTTAAGATTCATATAATCTCAGAAATATTTTAGAAAGATCCAGAAAAATTTCATAAAGATTTCACAAATATTTCAAAGAATTTCAAAGATTTCACAAAGATTTCAAAATATTTCAAAGATTTAAAAAATTTCAAAACATTTCAAAACATTTCAAAGATATTTAAAGATTTTAAGATGTCACAAACATTTGTTTGAACTCACAATTTCATAACGATTTTAGAAAGATTTCAAAAGATTCCATTAAGATATCGAATTTTAAAGATTTCACTAAAATTTCAAAAATTTCACAAACACTTTAAGGATTTCAATGATTTAAATATCATTAAGAAACTTTCAAAGATTTCGCAAACATTTTAAATATTGTAGATTTACTTCAAAATATTTCAAAAAAATGTCAAAGAACTCACAAAGATTTCGTAAGGATTTGAATAACTTCAGAAAGATATTAAAAAATTTCATAAACATTTCAAGGATTTTTAAATATTTCAATTATTTTAACATATTTCAGGAGATTTCAAAGATTTCAAAAGAATTTTAAGAATTTCTAAAAATTTCAAAAGGTTTCAGAAAAGCTGAAAGGGTTTCAAAGATTTCAATGGATTTAAACATTTTTTAAGGATTTCAAAGATTTAAAAAAATTTCAAACCTTGTTGAAGATTTATATTATTTCAGAAATCTCAATAGTTTATGAAGATTAAAAAATTTTATTAAAGATTTCACAAATATTTCAAATATTTCAAATGATTTCACAAATATTTCAGAATATTTCAAAGATGTCGAAAAAATTTTAAATGATACAAAAAGATTTCAAAAGATTATTATTATTTCGCGAAAATTTCAAAAATTTCAAAAATTCCATTAAGATTTCAAAGATTTCACAAATCCTTTAAAGATTTCAATGATTTCAAAATAATTCAGAAGATTATAAAGATTTCGCAAAGATTTTAAAGATTGCAGAAGGACTTCAAAAGTTTTTAAAGATTTCGAAAAGATTTCGCAAATATTTAAACACTTAAAAAAAGATTTCGAATAATTTAAAAGATTTCAAAAACATTTTAGGATTTTATAATTCGCCGTCAAGTATTTTACAAAATCATATTATTTTTTCATGTCTTTAAAGTCTTGTAGCAACCTTCTTAAGACTTGAAAACTGCTGAAAACATTATGAAAAGCAAATGAAAAAGCATTGAAAAAATTATTGATAAAATAAATTATTTATATATATATTATAAAATATATTATATTATAAAATAAATTATTGATAAAATAGAGAAATTTTTCACCGAGTGATGCATAAAGGGTCGCTTCCATCCACGCGTTAAGAGAGATGGATAGCAAACCGTCCTTCGCACTGGCTGCTTAAAAGCTCTATAACTCTTCTGCTGTCTGAGTTCCTACTTTCTTTGCCCGCGAGACATCGAGTTCCGCTGAATTAATCTACTTTCCTCTCTAGGAAGAAAAGAAGATCCTTCCTTCCGTCCCTCCTTTTTAGGACTTTCCCTTCCCTTCTGCTCCCTTCTCTTCCCTTCTCTTTTCTTCTCTTCTGTAGCAACCAAGACTTCCGCAGCTTTATCGAGCATGGAGTCATACTGATCTACAAAACACCCTCAAAACACTTGTCTTTTTCTCCCAAGTACAAAAATCCCCGCAATCCTTCAAATCTTTCAAAAATTTTGAAATCTCTTTAAATCTTTTCAAACCTTTAGAATCTTTGTGAAATATTAAAAATTCTCCAATATTTATGAAATCTTTTGAAATGTTTAGAATTCTTTTATGTATTCGTAAAATCTTTAAAAACCCTTGAAATATTTATGTAATATTTTGAAATATTTGGAAATCTTTGAAATGATTGTGAAATCCTTGAAATCTTCATGACCATTTTTCAAATCTTTCTTATGTTATTGAAATTTTTATGAAATATTTATAAATTTTTTTTTAATTTTTCTAAAATCATTGAAATCTTTTTAAAATCTTTTAAAATCCTTTTAAAATTTTCAAATCTTCCGAAATAATCAAAATCTTTTTGAATTCTTTGATTTCAAATTCCTCAATTGTAACTGGAGAAAATAGGGAAAGTTTTTAGAAGGTTGCAACAAGACCTGGAAGACCTGTAAAAGTTAAGGAATTTTGTAAAGTATGTGCTTTACTGCGAATTCGAAAATATTTGAAATTTTTTTTTTACTTTTGACATAATTGGAAATTTTCGGGAATCTTGAAAGTTTTTGCGAAATAATTAACAATTTTGTGAAATCTTTAAAATCCCCTAAAATCTTTATGAAATATTTAGTAATGTTTTGAAGTCTTTATGAAATCATTGAAATCTTTGAGAAATCTTGCAAACATTTTTAAAAATTTGAAATTTTTAGTAATCTTCTGAAATATTTAGACATTTTTTGTAATCTTGAAAGTCTTTGTAAAATCTTTAAAAATATTGTGAAGTCTTTAAAATCCTTGAAATATTTATCAAATGTTTTCAAATATTTATGAAATCTTCATGAGTTCTTTGAAATTTTGTGGAATCTTTAAAATCATTGAAATTTTGTTTAATCTTACAAATCTTTGAAATCTTTAAAACAAAAATAATCTTTGTTAAATCCTTTAAAATCTTTTAAACATTTTGAAACCTTTTCGAATCTTTAGAATATTTGTGAAATTTTTGTAAAAACCTTGAAAATCCTTCAAATATTCACGAAATCTTTTGAAATGTTTGAAAATCTTTGAAGTATCTATGAAATCTTTGAAGTATTTGTGAAATATTTAGAAATCTGTGAAATCTTTATTACTTTTTTTGAAATCTTTCTGATTTCATTGCAATTTTTCAGAAATATTTACAAAACTTTTTTCTATTTCTGAAATCATTGAAATCTTATGCAAATCTTTTAAGATCCTTTAAAAAATTTCAAATCTTTTAAAACATTTAAAATCTTTTTCAAGTTCCTCAATTGTAACTAGAGAAAAGAGGTGAAGTTTTTAGAAAGTTGCAATAAGAACTGGACAACCTGTAAAAGTTCAGAAATTTTGTGAAGCACTTTACGGCGAATTTCAAAATATTTGAAATTTTTTAACTTCTGACATAGTTGGAAATCTTCTGTAATTTCGAAAGTCTTTGCGAAATATTTTTAAAATTTTGAAATCTTTAAAAATCTCTAAAATCTTTATGAAATAGTTTGTAATGTTTTTAAAGTCTTAATGAAATCATTAAAATATTTGAAATCTTTGCAATCATTGAAACATTTTTTTTAATTTTTAATTTTTAGAAATATTCTGAAATATCTGGAAATCTTTCGAGATCAATATTTATGAAATAGTTTTCAAATATTTATGAAATATAATTGAAATATTTTTGAATTCTTTGAAATATTTGGAAATCTTTGAAGTGATTGTGAAATTCTTTAAACTATAAAGAAATTTCTTCTAATGTTTCCAATATCATTAAAATTGTTGTAAAATCTTTTACATTTTTTAAAGGAATTTTAAATCTTTTGAAATGATTAAAATCTTTCTGAAATTTAAAAAAATTCCTTTCAAAATTTGAAATCTTCTGAAATATTTGAAAATCTTTTTAAAAAGTTGTGTGATATGTAATAATTTTACAAAATCCTTGAAATCTTTTGAATCTTTTGAAATATTTGAAATTTTTGTGTAATATTTTTAAATCTTTTAAATATCAAAATACTTGTAAATCTTCGAAATATTTTTAAATATTTCTGTAATCTTTAAAATCCTCTCAAATGTGCTGAAATATTTTCAAATCCGTAAAGTCTTTGTGAAATGTTTAAAAATCATTGAAATCTTATCAAATCTGGATAAAAATATGTAAAATCTTTCTGAAAGCATTGAAATCTTTGTGAAATCTTAGAAATTTTTGTGAAATCTTTAAAAGTCCTTAAAATATATATAAAATAATTTGAAATCCTTGTGAAATATTTTAACTCTTTCTATAATATTTAAAATGTTTGGGACATTTTTTAATCCCTAAGAATTTTTAATTCATTTGAAATATTTGAAATCTTTCTAAAAGGTTTCTTAATTCATTTTAATTTTAGAGATTTTCTCAAAATCATTGAGATCTTTAAAATATTTGTGAAATTTTTGACAAAATTTTGTGAAATATTTTAAATCTTTCTGTAATCTTGAAAATGTTTGCAAAATTTTCAATTAAGTATAAATTATTATTATGTGTTTTTATTAAACTTTTACTTGGGTAAACCCGGTTATACATCATAGCCACGGACTAAGTCAAGTGACTGATGAGATTAGAATGTTATGAGTTAATTCAAATAATTTAATACGATGGTTGAAACCTCCTGCGATGATGTTGTAGGTATACAATTACGAGCGGCCACGAGCGTTGGAGGTGACAACAGTCACCTCTGGATGCTTTCTTAATGCTACCATCTGCCACTCCACGGGTTTTTAATCGCTCGCTTCCTGATGATCAAGAAAGTTTCTTACAATGCAACAGGTGTTTAATAAAACCGCCTTCTGAGCTGCTGCCAAACCCTACTGACTCCTAAATGTTCAAGATTTTCAGTGCATCTTGCGTGCACATTGGCTGTAGCCGAAATCATAATAAAAATTCCACCTTTTTTTTCTCGCATCACGATGTCAGGTCGTATATTCTCTCTGAGCCATTACGCGACAGCCATCAATAATGTGCTCGATGGATTCGTTGGTATCTCCACATAATCGGCACCGGTCAACCACGTCTTGATGTAACACGTGTTTCCAATAATTCCTGGTGCTGACAACCTTGTCCTGTATTGCAATGACGAAACCTTCCGTCTCTGGATACAGAACACCCTTTCTTAACCAAACATTAGAAGCCTCATTAAGCACTTCATTTTGATCTAACGTGTTGGGTTGCTCGCCATGGATGACTTTCTGCCTCCATCGTATTTCTAATTCCTCTATGGTCTCTGCCCTGATATTCAAGGCCCCACCTGAGAACAAATTTAAGGGCGTGTTCTCAAGATCCGCCTGGCAGATGGTACTGTAAAGCGCAACATTTCGTTTGCTGTTAAAATAGTCTCGCAAATGTATAACTTGTGACTCACACAGTTTTTTGACATCTACAACGCCCCTACCCCCTAAATGCCGTTGTAGAACTACCTTTTCAGTCGCTGAATTTCTGTGGTGCATTCGGTGTTTCGTCATTTCTACACAAACAATTCTGTTTAACTTTTCAAGGTCGGTGTTAAACCATTTTATGTGTTGATCGCCCTGATTTTTATTTGCCGAGTTGAGAAAACTCTTCATAATTAACCTGAGTCTCGTAGTGAAGGCAATCGTTAGGCTTGTCTTAACTATCGTATGTTGAATACCCTTAGATTCAAGAATACCCAGATATTTATATGATTCGCCTGCAGCCATTGCCTCGATGTCATTTTCGAACTTGTTCTCTAACTCTGGGGTCCCTAATTCCCCTATGATTAAATGCACTGTTCTACATTGATCTAGTCCGAACTCCATGTGGATATCATTGAAAAACTGCTTTGTGACATCGATCACTTGCTGCAGTTTCTGGCCTGAACTAGCGTACAGTTTCAGGTCATCCATGTTAAGAAGATGGGTCACTTGATGACCATCCTGATTATCATGAATTCTGAACCCATAAGACATGCTGTTTAGTGTTTTTCTCAATGGATTCAACGCTAAATAGAACCACAGTGCGCTGAAAGAGTCTCCTTGAAATATACCCGTCGTAAAGCGTATTGATCTAGTTATCCTTGGTTGTCCATGATCAAAATACTTGATTCTTGTACCCCAGAGCCTCATCGCATGGCTTAGAAAGTCAATAATGCGTGGGCAGGTTTTGTAAAGTTTTAAGACTTCAAGCAAATAGTCATGCGGCGCGGAAGGAAACGCTTGCTTGTAGTCAATGTATGCCATGTGTAAGTTCCGTTGATGCTTACGAGCTTGGGTCATGGCAACAGCGTCTATATTGACTAGATCTTTACAGCCTTATGAGCTTTTACAACATTCTTTTTTTTCTTCTGTAAGAATGTCCTTCTCGTTGCAATGAGAATATACCTTATCTGCAATGATAGCTGTAAGACATTTATAAATTGTTGGAAGACAGGCTATCGGTCGAAAGTCAGATGGATTTTGAGCGTCTGGTTTTTTTGGTATTATATACGTAGTTTGGAGCATAAAACCTGGCATCAGATCTGGGTGTTCAATGATCTTCTGAAAACACCTTGCCAACGCAAGATACAAACTCATCAGGTACTTGTACCAGAAGTTGTGCACCATGTCCGGACCTGGACCTTTCCAATTACTTGCCCTTTTCAAGACCGCTGAAACATCCAAAGCTGTGATATTTGTCAGATGCATTTCAGGGCTATTGCTTGCCCTTGCTTCCTCTAGTTTGAACCACGCAATGTCCAAATTGCATCTGTTCATTTTTCCCCAAACACCCAACCAGTAGTTAGTCATCACTCCCAATTGAGGGACTTCGGTGTCTTGGTGGTTATTTGGCTTAACTCTCAGTTCACGATAGAACCTTCTTTCATCTGTCTGAAAGTTTTGATTTTGTTGCCTTCGTGCATTACTTTTCTTGTACCGACGCAGTCTGGCAGTAAGAACATCAAGTCTCTGTCGTTGAGAGTCTAAAATTTCATCCAATATTTCTGGTGTTAATGTGTCGATGTACCGAGGGTGGATGATTCTGGTTCTATTTCCTTTTTTATATTGAGTTAAACGACCCAATTTGCACCTTTCTTTGCTGACATTCATATACAAACTGATCTTCCATGGTGGATCTCGATCCCTTGTTGGGACAAAAACTGCATTGCAGGCCTAGTTTTCCGGCCCAACGTTCTAACGGTTGCCACAGCTGCACAGTATACAAGAGTTTGTACCTCTAACGCAGTTTGTGCTACTTTCAAATACGTAGGTAAAACCCTGCTGTCGAGATGTGCTATTAGTGCACGCAGATCATTTGTGATGTTCACTTTGGGCAGAGAATGTCTTAGTGTTAGTTCTACAAATCTGAACTCTAGTAAAGCATGGCCTTCAGCATCAATCAAGTCTTCGTTATCCACATCTTCCAAGGCGAACTCATCAATAGGAAGCTGCCGTTCTACTTCCATTTTGATAGCAGCTATTTCAACAGCCGAAAGCAGTCTGTTTACAGATATTGAGCATTTTTGATCTTCCAGATTCTGCTCATTTATTTTTGTGGCTAGCTCTGGGTATTTAGGTAAGAAGAGTCTATGATGTTTTCTCCTCACACTTTGCCCACATTTCTCTGCCAAAAAATAAAAGCACATAACATCTCTGTTCATATGGTATGTCCATTTTCGTCGCTTTTTTGGTTGCTGAACCTCTACTTCTGCCTCTGGTTCTATAAGGTCATAAACCTCTGGAGGATATGGTGGTGTTGGATCATCAGTAGGTTGAGGAAGAACATAAATTGCTCCTGCTTGACTGTTTGACGCGGCTTTCTCTAACTGATATTCATTGCCGTGGTTTTTCCACGCCAAGTCAACCTGTTGTTTAATGTCCATTGCTCGTTCTTCTGTAACATGTAGATTAGTCCTGATGTCCTTCACCTTAGCGACAAGATCTCTTAGTGCGACTTTTTGTATATTAGGATACTTTGCAGCAAATTTTGTTCCTAAATTGTATCCTTTTTCCATTTTTGAATCAAACTTCGCACTTTCGTAACAGAGACGCACCAATTCCTCTTTCATTGTGGTATCCCAATTGATGCTCTCTCACGGTATTTCTGCCGAGGTGGCTGGATGCAAATAGCTAGCGCTAACCAAAGCATCCTCAGCAGGCACAATTGATGTTCCAATGCCTACCGTTTGTCGCAGACGTTCTTGCTGGCCAGCTGTTTGATTAGTGAGATCTGCCTGACCATCTCGCAGCTCAACATCGCCACCGTCCCGCATGCTGTGGCCCCCAGCTGCGGCTCCAGGGGCACCCCAACGAACCTCAGGAAGCGACGAGCGTTTCAAAATCTTTAATATATTTTCCATTTTTCATTGATGGGTTTTGGTGTTCTACTTAGTCCCTTTCCTCTTCGTTATCAACCTATTTAGCATGGGAAACCCTGTCAGTAGCAATGCTACCGCCAACATTGCCGTCAAGGTCGTGAGAGGAAAGCTCAAGCCCTACCGCGACATCAACGCGGAACACCTTCGGTAGGGTTCTTTCATTATTATTATTATAAAAAACATTCCAGTGTTGAAATGTTGTCACAGGCTTATACTGCCCAATATGTCCAAGGCATTTTTGCTTAGAGTTGGATTTTTTATTTGATCATTTTTGCACGGGGCTGTCCCGGTATATATCATCAGTCACGGACGCATTTTTATAATGCAATCAAGTGATATGATGAGATTAGTTTGCCCAGACATATTGGACAAAGCCTGGTTTTACCCCATCATTGACGGACTGGGTTGCAGTCAAGTACACGATGGGGAGACCTACAGCTTAAGGTGGGTTCCGAACCACCAGAACCTCGGTAAAGGTACATTGGAAAATTTCCAGAGGTACCGGCTCAAGGATCGAACCCCGGACCTCTGAGGTGAAGTCCGAGTGTCTAACCAACTGAGCCACCGAGGCTCTATTATAATAATTATTATTATTATTATTATTATATTATAATTAAATTATTATACTAAAAAAATTAATTGTTTTAAACAATTAATTGTTAATTGTTAAAAAATTAATTCTTTTAAACAATTAATTTTTGTCACAGGCTTAAGATGGTAACTGCCTAACATGTGGAAGGCATTTTTCGTTAGAGTTGGATTTTATTTTTGATTATTTAACACGGGGCTGTCCCGGTATATATCACCAGTCACATACGCATTTTTATAATGCGATGAAGTGATCTGATGAGAGCAGTGTGCCCCGACATATTGGACAAATAGTGGGTTTTACCCCATCATTGACGGACTGGGTAGCAGTCAAGTAAACGATGGGGGGACCTGCAGCTTAAGGTGGGTTCCGAACCACCAGAACCTCGGTTAAGGTACGTAGAAAAATTTCCAGAGGTACCAGCTCAGGGATCGAACCCCAGACCTCCGAGATGAGGTCCGAGAATCTAACCAACTGAGCCACCGATGCTCACTGAGCATTATTATTAGCAATATTATTATTATTAATCTTGAAATTATTTAAGATCTTTATGAAATTTGACAGAAATCCTCGAATTTTTTTTTAATATTTGTAAAATATTTAAAAGTTCTTTGAAATCTTTCTGAAATAATTGAGATATTTGTGAAGTATTTATGAAATCTTTTTTCAAACCATTGTGAGTTCTTTAAAATTTGGGTAAAATAATAAAACCATTGAAATTTTCAACAGTCTGAATTTTTTTTAATCTTTCAAATCTTTTGAAATTTTTTTTATCATTTTGAACTCTTTGAAATCTTTTCAGATCTTTCTGTAATCTTAAAAGTGTTCGCCAAATTCATGAAATCTTAAACATTATTGTGACATTTTTTCATTTTTTAAAGATTTATGAAATCTTTGTGAGTTCATTTTAATTTTTCTGAAATCTTTAAAGCCATTGAAATCTTTGAAAATTGATTTTTTTTAACTTTGAAATATTTTTAAATATTTCTAATCTTTTTGAAATTTTTTTAAATCTGTAAAATTTTTGAAATCTATTAAAATATTTAGAAATCTTTGTGTCAAATCTTTAATATTTTTCTGATATCTTTAAAAATACTCGAAATGTTTCTAAAATCATCGAATTCTTTGAAATCTTTGAGAGTTCTTTGAAATCTTTCATATTCTTTGAAGTTTGTCGAAATATTTTGAATATTTTGAAATTTTTTCGATCTTTTTAAAATTTATAAAAATCTTAGAAATGTTTTGAAATTTTTTAAGTCTTTGTGAAATCTTTTAAAATCCTTGAAATCTTTATGAAATTTCTTGAAATAATTCTAAAATCATTAAAATATTTGTGAAATCTTTTATGTATTTGTGATATCTTTAAAAATTCTTGAAATCTGTGAAATTTGTTTTGAAATCTATCAGAAATCATCAAAGTTCTTGAAACCTTTGTGAGTTCTTTGAAATCTTTTGAAATCTATCAGAAATAATTAAAATCTTTGTGTAGTATTTGAAATCTTATTAAATTCTTTAAAATTATTATTACAGTTTTTTACATCTTCCACAATCTTTAACATTTTTTGGAATATTTTCAAAGTTTTAAAATGTTTATGAAATCTTTTGAAATCTTTAATATTCATCAAATATTTTACATATTTCGAAATATTTATGTAATTTTTAAAATGTTTACGAAATCTTCTGAAATATTTTGGAACCTTTAAAGTCTTTGTGAAATCTATGAAATATTTGACATTTTTTTGAAATTTCTAAAAGGCCTTTAAATATTTTTCGTCACATTTTTTTTTTAATTTTAATATTTTCAAACAATATTTGGGAATTTTTGAAATCTTTTTAATTCTTTCTGTAATCTTTAAAAATTTTGCCAAATCTTTCCTCGCGAGACATTTACTTGAGCTGAATTAATCCACTTTCCCCTCTAGGGAGAAAAGAAGATCCTTCCTTTTTGTCCTCTCGCTTTTCCTTCTCTTCTCTTTTCTTCTCTTCTATAGCAACCAAGATTTCCGCAGCTTTATCGAGCAAACAGTCACATTGATCTACAAGACACCCTCCATACAGTCGTCTTTTTCTCCCAAGTACAAAAATCCCCGTGAAAAATTATTCTTCAAGTGATGATTAATTATGAATTCCTCAATAGGAGATAAAGAAAAGAGGGAAACTCGCAGGGACGAAAAAATTCAAAAAAAGGAGCCAAAGAGGCAAGGACGTGAGAAACGTGGATTTTTTTCTGGAGGATTCATCACGGCTGATAATATACGGTAATTTTTTATTAGAGTGGTCCAAAAAATAAATAAAATGGCTCCCAAACTTCACTGACCAAAATGCTCTCAAAACAGGAAAAATAAATTCTTTCAGATCAAATTAATTTATAGGTAAAAATTCAAATGTTTTAGAAAACTATTGACTTTTACAACTGAAAAGATCAATTTTTACCAAAAAAAGTTATTTTTCAAACAAGCAGCTGAATTTTCAAAAAATAATAATATTTGTAGACCAAACGTTTTCAGTTACAATCAAATGGTTGAAATTGCAAGCAAAAGAGACGAAATTTCAACAAAATAGTTGAATTTTTATCAAAATAGTTGAACTTTCAATCAAAATGGACGAATTGAATAAAATAGTTGAATCCTCAACCAAAACAGTCCATTTTCAACGAAACAGTTACATTTTCAACAACAAATTTAAATTTCTACCAAAAGAGATACATTTTTATACAAAAAAATACGAATTTTTAATGAAGAATGATTTTTCTGTGATCACAAAAAAACGATATCCAAAATGTTGAATTTTTTAGACAAATGCGATATTTTTACAAAACACGAAAATATGCATTTTTAAAAATAAACTTAAATTTTTGACCGAAAAAGATGAGTTTTTAACAAATTAGTGGAACTTCCTACAAAATAAATTTTTAACGTAATAGTTGAATTCTTAACCAACTAGTTAAATTTTCAAACGGAAAAAATTAATAGTCAGTTAAAAATAGAGCAATTAAATTTTCAGTTAAAAAAATTACTTTTGAACTAAAAAACATAATTTCAACCAAATTTTGAATTCTTTATCAAATCTTTTGAAATTTTCTGAAACCGTTGAAAAATATTTGCAAATATTGAAATTATTAATTATTCTTATTATTATTGATCCTGAAATTATTTTAAATCTTTCTCCAATTCGACAGAAATCCTCGAAATTTGTTTAAATCTTTGAGAAATATTTGAAGTTTTTGTAAAATATTTAAAAGTTCTTTGAAATATTTCTGAAATTGTTAACATTTTTGTAAAATCTTCATGAAATCTTTTGAAATCATAGCGATTTCTTTGAAATTTTGGTGAAATCATTTAAATCATTGAAATATTTAACAATCTTTCACATTGTTTTAAGTCTTTCAAATCATTTGAGATTTTTTTATCTTTATATCTTTGAAATCTTTGGAGATGTTTCTGTAATATTAAAATTGTTTACGAAATCTTTGAAAGCTTTTGAAATATTTTGAAATTCGTTGGAATCTTTTAGAATCATTAAAGTCATTGTAAAATCTTTAAAATTATTGTGACTTTTTTATAAAATCTTGAAATTTTCATTGCAAATTTTCTGAAATCATTGAAATCTTTGAAAATTTTTAATAATCTTTGAAATCGTTGTGAGTTCTTTGAAATTTTTGTGGAATCTTTAAAATCTTTAGAAGACCTCAAAAACTTTTAAAATATTTTGAAATATTTCTAAATCTTAGAAGTCTTTATGAAATCTTTTGAAATATTTGGAAATCTTAGACATCTTTTGAAATATCTCTGTAACCTTTCAAGTTTTTTGAGAAATCTAAGAACCTTTTGAAATCTTTAAAGTTTTCGTGAAATCTGTAGAAATCCTCGAAATTTCAATAAAGTCTTTTGAAATATTTGGAAATTTTTTAAGTGTTTGCAAAATCTTCAGAAATATGTTGAAATCTTTTCGTGAAATCTTTAACAATTCTTGAATTCTTTATGAAATTTGTCGACATACTTCTAAAATCATTGAAATATTTGTGGAATCTTTGAAATTTTGTGAATTTTGAAATTTTTGTGAAATCTTAGATATTTTTTTTATATCTTAAAAGATTCTTGAAATCTTAGTGAAATTTTTTTGAAATCTTTCTGAAATCATTGAGATCTTTATATAATATATGAAATCTTAGAAATTTCTTTGAAATTATTATATACGAAAAAGACGAAATTTTAATGAAAAATGATTTTTCTGTCACTAGAAAAAAGTTTTATCCAAAATGTTGACGTTCTAAAGCAAAGACGAAATTTTTACAAAACACGAAAATATGAATTTTCAACAATAAGCTTAAATTTTCGACCAAAGAATATCAGTTTTTAACAAAATAGTGAAATTTCCTACAAAATAATTAAATTTTCAGCGCAATAGTTAAATTTGTAACCAACTAGTTAAATTTTCAACCTACACAGATGTATTTCCGACTAGAAAATATCATGTTTTTAACCAAATAGTTAAATTTTTAAACATAAAAGATCAATTTTCAACCAAAAACAGAACAGTTAAATTTTCATTTAAAAAAAAAAATAGCTTGTAACTAAAAAACATATGCCCAACAAAATAAATAAATTTTTAACCACAGTTTTACATTTTTAACTGAAATGATGGATCTTCAAAAAAAAATTAATTTTCAACAAAGGACATCAAATTAATAAATAAATTTTTTATCCAAAACGTCATTTCCACAAAACAGTTGAATTTTGAACCCAAAAATATAAAGATTTTTAATCCAAAAGGACGAATTTTCTATAAAAAAACGAACAAAAAATGACTATTTAAGAAAGCAGTAGAAAAAATAGAATAGTTACATTTTCATTTAGGAAAATTATTTTTTATTTTTTTAAAATTTCAACAAATAAGTTAAATTTTCAACCAAAGAGCTGAATTTTCATCTGAAATTATGAATCTTCAACAAAACATTTTATTAAAAAAAAAAGAATTCCTAATAAAAAATGATAAAATTCTTTTATTAAAAATAGTCTAATTCAAGCAAAAAGATAATTATTTAAGAAAGCAGTCGAATTTTCAAACAGAAGAACTTTTCAGTCAAGCGAAAGAAATTACAACGAAATTTTTGAATTTTAACCCGAAAATATGAATTTTCAAGCATGATATTAACTTTTAAACAAATAGTTTAATTTTGAATTAAAAACAATCAATTTTGTACCAAAAATAGAATAGTTAAATTTTCAATTAAACAAACTAATTTTTAACCAACAAAAAAGGAATTTTTAACTAAATAATTCAATCTCATCCAATACAATTTTTTTTAACAGAACAGTTAAACTTTTAACCAAGTCGTGTAATTTTCAAAGCAAAAAGATGCCTTTTTAACAAAATAATTAAATTTTCAACCAAATAGTTAAATCAACAAAAATTCAAGCCAATAAAAAGTTAATTTTTTACTAAATACTTTAATCTTCAACCAATAAAATGTAATTTTCAACAAAACAGTTAAATCTTTAAAAAATAAAATGAATTTTTAAAAAAATATTTAAATTTTTAAGAAAAAAGTAGAATTTTTAACCAATGAATTAATTCTAAACCAAAATACAATTAGTAGACTTTTCAATCAAAAAATTCAATTAAAAAATATTCAATTTCAACAAAATTGTTAAATTTTCAACCCGAAAACATTATTTCAAACAAAAATTTAACTTTCATCTAAATAGTTGATTTTTTAACTTCAAACAATAAATTTTCGATCAAGATCGGAATAGTTAAATATTTAATTTAAAAAGTCATGCAACAAAAATTTAATTTGCAACAAAATAGTTGAATCATCAACCAATAAAATGAATTTTGAATGAAACAGTTGAATATTCAATCAAGTAAGCAGTTATATTTTTAACTAAAAAAGATGAAATCCTAATAAAATTCAAATATGTAGTTTAATTTTTAACAAAAATTGGAATAATTCAATTTTTAGTTCCAAAAATTTTCTACAACACAACATTTTTTTCAATAACATAGTTGAATTTTCAAACAATAGCATTAATTTTTAACAAAACAGTTAAATTTTCAACCAAATAGTAGAATTTTTCAACTAAAAACTATCAATTTTCAATAAAAATCGGAATAGTAAGCTTTTCAATATAAAAAAATTTAAGCAATAAAAAATTAATTTTTAATAAAATATTTGATTTTTCAACTAATTATATGAATTTTTAACGAAACGGGTAAACTTTCAATCAAGTAGGCCGTTCCATTTTTTACTGAAAAAACTGAAATCTCAATAAAAAATCAAGTAGTTGAATTTTCAACCAGAAATGTAATAGTAATATTTTCAATTCCAGAAATTAATTTTCTACAATAAAAAAAAGAGTTTTCAATAAAACAGTTGAATACTTAAACAATAGAATGAGTTTTTAACAAAATAATTAAATTTTCAAGAAAATAGTAAAATTTGTAAGCAAGAAATTAATTCTAAACCGAAATTCAATTACCAGAATTTTCAATTAAAAATTATTAAATTTCAACCAAATTGTTATGTTTTCGAACCGAAAATATGAATTTCAAGCAGAAAGATAATTTTCAACTATTCAATTGATTTTTTAACTGAAAACAATAAATTTTCAATCAAAATCGGAATATTTAAATATTCAATTAAAAAAATGCAACAAAAATTTGATGTTCAAGAAAATAATTGAATCTTCAAGCAATAAAATGAATTTTTAATGAAACAGTTAAACATTCAACCAAGTAAGCCGTTTATTTTTAAACTAAAAACAATAAATTTTCAATAAAAAATTAAATAGTAAAATTTTAATTTTTCAAAATCAAGAAAAAAAATTTAATTTTCCACAAAATAGTTGAATCTCCAACCAAAAATAGAATTATTAAATTTTCAGTTCAAAAAATTTTCTACAATAAAAAATTTTTCTCTTATAAAATAGTTGAATTTTCAAAAAATAAAATTAGCTTTTAACAAAGCAGTTCAACTTTGAACTAAGAAGTAAAATTTTTAAGCCAAAAAGATGACTATTTAAGAAAATAATTAAATTTTCAACCAAATTGTTGATTTTTCAACTAAAAACGATCTATTTTCAATCAAAATCGGAATAGTAAACTTTAGAATAAAAAAAAAAAATTGCAACCAACAAATATTAATTTTTACTAAAATATTTAAATCTTCAACCAATTATATGAATTTTTAACGAAACAGTTGAATTTTTAATCAGGTAAACCGTTAAATTTTTTACTCGAAAAGATGAAATCTGAATGAAAAACGTAATAGTCAAATTTTCAACAAAGGGGTTGACTCTTCATTCAATTTTACATTTTAAATTTTAACAAAAAGCGGGAAAGGGGGGGGGGGAAGGGGGGAAAATGAATTCATTTTTTTTAACAACAAAAAAAAGAGGAGAAAATTAAAATCAAAATTAAAAATTAAAATTAAAATAAATAAAGATTGTAAAATAAACCATAAGTTAAAATTTTGTCGCCTAAAATGTTTTTCTTTCCTTTTCAAAATGTCCCCTGACTTTTGGCATAATTTAACATAAATATTTAAGAAACATTTATAAAAACCCTTTTTTTGGAAAACATTGCTTATTTATTAAATTGACGCTCTTAAAGAATTATTTTACTTACCAAAAGGAACCATTTTTAGTGGAACCATTTTTGAAAAATAATTTTTTCGGACCACCCATTTATGTATTAAAATATTCTGGATATGGACAAAAATGAGAGTAAAGGCCAAATTGTTAATTTCATTTTTAGATTTATTTTAAATAGTTATATATTTTAATATGGTTGCATTGATTTCTGTACATTTTTCTCGTAGTTATAATTTATAAAAAGTATTTTACTAAATAACTTTAAATTATATGTATATATTTGCCTGCCTAATCGTACAGTAAAAAATTATTACTGTTTAGAAAATTAAAAAAAAGTCTAAATTATAAAGAATTAAAATCTACCCTTTCGAATTGTATGGATTAACTTCTGGAGATCTTCGATGTTTGTTTCTATTTTTAAAGTAGGTTCAAATTTCTTTTCAAAAATTTATTTTATTTTAAATATGATTTTAAACCATTTTTCTCTGATAATTCTGTATTTTTCCGACGTATCGAATGTTCAGGCCTGCCAAAAGTTTAAAAAAATAATGAAAAAGTGGATTTGCTGATCGGCTTTAATTTTTCTCGGGTGAAATTAAATTTTAAGATTTTTAATTTAGAAAACGAATAAATTTCTTGTTGAATTTGAGGAACACTTTTTCTGTCAGTGGACTTCCCTTTTAAAACAAAAAAATCGATTTTTATGTTAACTTTTAAGGAAAAAAATAAGCAAAAATAAAATTATAACCGTATTTTCGGCAATTTTTTCCTTTAAAATTTATCAATCAATTTTTTTTAAAGGGCCGGTTTCATTATTATACATTTTATTTTTTTTATTTTTAGTAAAATGCCGCGAATATCACGGCATTGTTTGGGGCAGAAATATATTGTTTTCCCCGGAAAATTATGAAACATATTTTTTGTATTTCATTTTCTTTTTTTTAAAAAATCAAATTTTTTTAAATTACAGAAGCAGCATAAATTTTTATTTAAAATAAAAAGTGCTTTTTTAAAGAAAAATTTTTTTCAAATTGTTTAATTTTGATCAAAGTAAATTAATTTGTAAACAAAAATATATTAAATTTTAACAAAATACATGATTTTAGACCAAATAGATGAGTTTTGAACTAAAATTATGAATCTTGAACTGAAATAATTCAATTTTCTGTTAAAAATTAAATTTTTAACCCAAAAACGATTTTTCAAAAAAGTAATTAAATTTTCCATCAAATAGATGAAATTTCACTTAAAACGATGCTTTTCCAAACAAAAAATGATTTTTTAACGAATTATTTCAATATTTCACAGACAACAAAATTAATTTTGGACAAAAAAGTTGAATTTTTAGGCAAAAAGACGAATTTTCGACAAAGCAGTTTAATTTTCAAACATGAAAAATTAACTTTCTACCAAAATAGACGAATTTTCAAACAAAATACGTAGATTTTCAACAAAAAAAGTTCATTTTCAACCCAATAGTTCAATCTTTTAAAAAAGTAGTTGAATTTTTAACTTAAAGAGACGAATTTTAAACAGAACAGTAGATTTATCAACCAAAAAATGTTTTCCACCTATGATTTGTTTAAATAAACGAATTTAAGACTACCGAAAATGTTTACTAAGAAATTCAAATTTATCGAATCAATTAAATTCCCGAAATTACATACTTTTCAAAATTCCAAAATTTCAAATATTAATTTTAGATCTTTTTTTTTGTGTGGGAATTTCAAATTTTGATAATAAGAAATTTTGTAAATTTACTAGTTTCCAGAATTTACTAATTTCGTCAAGTTGAAATTTTGAGATTTTCAAAATTCTGCTTTTCAAAAAATCAAATTTTCAACCCAAAAATATGTATTTTCAATTAAAAGATTAATTTTCCGTGAAAAATGTATTACACAACTGATATTTCAAACAAACAAAATATTAGTTTTTAATACAAAAAATAGTTGAATTCATCCAAAAAATACGAAATAGCCAACAAATATTTTTCAACGAAGAAAACTAAAAAAATATCAAGGAAATTGTTGAGTTTTCAAACCATAATGCCAATTTTTCTACAAAGCAGTTAAATTTTCAACGAAAAAGTATATTTGCAATCAAATAGTTGAATTTTCAAACAAGTTGTTAAAGTTTCAAACCAAAAAGACGAATCTTTTATAAAACAATTCAATTCTAAACCATAAATATACATTTTCTACAATGAAGTAAATTTTCAACCAAGAAGGGACGATTTTTTAACAAAATACTTCAATTTTTAACCAAAGAAATTAATTTTAAAGTAAACATGTATTACATAGTTGATATTTTAACCCAAAAATATTTTTATTATCAATGAAAAGCAGTTGAATTCCAAAACAAAAATTTGCTAAGAAGGTGAATTTTCTATTTTAAAAAATTAATTATCAAATCATAAATATGAATTTTCGACAAACACTTTTAAAAAATACAACAAAAAAGTACATTTTCAACTAAAGAAATCCATTTTAAATAAAACAATTCAATCTTTAAATAAACTGTTAAAAGTTCAAGCCGACGAAAGGAATTTTCTATAAAGAAATTTAATTTTTAGCCAGAAAATACGATATTTCGACAAGAAAAGTATTTCTTTCCAACAAAAAAAAAACGCTTTTTCAAGAAAGGTCTCTAATTTTCAAGTAAAAAGATGAATTTCCAACAAACAAACTGTTTCATTTTAAAACCAAAAAGACGGGTTTTCTATCAAAGAAATTTAATTTTCAAACCGCAAATATGGATTTTTGACAAACATTAAATTTACAACCTAGAAAATAAGAATTTTTTGAAAAAAATAGAATTTCAAGCAAAAAAAAAACTTTTTCTCAACTAAATACTTCAATTTTAAACTTAAGAGATGAATTTTGAACCAAGATATTGAAATTTCTAGCCAAAGGAACGAATTTTCTATAAATCAATTAACTCTTCAATCTGAAAGTTCAAATTTTCCACAAAAGAGTTAATTTTAAACTAAGAAAAAACGCTTTTTCAATTAATACTTCAATTTTCAACTCAAGAGATGAATTTTCAGTCACCCTGTTGATTTTTCAAATCAAAAATACGAATTTTCTATAAGAAAACTTTATTTTCAAACCGTAAACATGAATTTTAATAAAAACTTAATTTAAAACAAAGAAAATACGAATATTTGACCCAGAAAAATTAAATTTCAATTCAGAAAATATTTTTCAACCAAATATTTCAATTTTCAACTGAAGTGATGACTTTTTAACCAAACTATGGATTTTTCAAGCGAAAAAGAGGAATTTTCTATGAGAAAATTTAATTTTCAAACCCTAAACATGAATTTTCGACAAAAACCTAATTTAAAACCAAGGAAATACAAATTTTTAACAACAAAAAATTAAGTTTCAATTAAGAAAAAACGTTTTTTTAACCAAATAATTCATTTTTCAACTGAAGAGATGAATTTTCAACTAAAGTGTTGATTTTTCAAGCCAAAAAGACGAATTTTCTCTAAGAAAATTTTATTTTCGAACCGTAAACATAAATTTTATCGACAAAAGAGTTCATGTTTAACTGAGAAAAAACGTTTTTTCAATTAATACTTTAATTTTTAACTGAAGAGATGAATTTTGAAACCAAACTGTTAAAACTTCAAGTCAAAGAAAAGAATTTTCTATAAAACAATTAAATTTTCAAACCTGAAAATTCGAATTTTCGAAAACAAAATTCATTTCCAATCAGGAAAAAACGTTTTTTCAACAAAATACGTTAATTTTCAATTAAAGAAATGAATTTCAAACCAAACTGTAGAATTCTCAAGTCAAAGAAAAGAATTTATTTTATTAAATTTTTATTTTATTAATTAAATTTTCAAACTGAAAATTCAAATTTTCGACAAAAATTTCATTTTCAGCTAACAAAAATCCAATTTCCAATCAGGCAAAAATGTTTTTTTAACCACATATTTTAATTTTCAACCAAGCAGTTGATTTTTCAAGACTAATTTTCCATAATAAAATTTCATTTTCGAACCGTAAATACGAATTTTCGACAAATAAATTTCATATTGAATCAAGAAAAAACGCTTTTTCAACTTAATGCTTTAATTTTCAACTGAACAGATGAATTTTGAAACCAAACTGTTAAAACTTCAAGACAAAGAAAAGAATTTTCTATGAAACAATAAAATTTTCAAATCTGAAATTTAGAATTTTCGAAAACAAAATTCAATTTCAATTAGGAAAAAGTGTTTTTTCAACAAAATACTTTAATTTTCAATTAAAGAGATGGATTTTGAACCAAACTGTAGAATTTTCAAGTAAAACAAAATAATTTTCTATAAAACAATTAAATTTTCAAACTGAAAATTCGAATTTTCAACAAAAATTTCATTTTCAACTAACAAAAATCCAATTTCCAATCAGGCAAAAATGTTTTTTTAACCACATATTTTAATTTTCAACCAAGTAGTTGATTTTTCAAGCCAAAAAGACTAATTTTCTATAATAAAATTTCATTTTCGAACCGTATATACGAATTTTCGACAAATAAATTTCATATTGAATCAAGAAAAAACGATTTTTCAACTTAATACTTTAATTTTCAACTGAACAGATGAATTTTGAAACCAAAGTATTAAAACTTCAAGACAAAGAAAAGAATTTTCTATGAAACAATAAAATTTTCAAATCTGAAAATTAGAATTTTCGAAAACAAAATTCATTTTCAATCAGGAAAAAGTGTTTCTTCAACAAAATACTTTAATTTTCAATTAAAGAGATGAATTTTAAACCAAACTGTAGAATTTTCAAGCAAAAAAAAAATAATTTTCTATAAAACAATTAAATTTTCAAACTGGAAATTCGAATTTTCGACAAAAATTTCATTTTCAACTAACAAAAATCCAATTTCCAATCAGGCAAAAATGTTTTTTTAACCACATATTTTAATTTTCAACTAAGCAGTTGATTTTTCAAGCCAAAAAGACTAATTTTCTATAATAAAATTTCATTTTCGAACCGTAAATACGAATTTTCGACAAATAAATTTCATATTGAATCAAGAAAAAACGATTTTTCAACTTAATACTTTAATTTTCAACTGAACAGATGAATTTTGAAACCAAAGTGTTAAAACTTCAAGACAAAGAAAAGAATTTTCTATGAAACAATAAAATTTTCAAATCTGAAATTTAGAATTTTCGAAAACAAAATTCATTTTCAATCAGGAAAAAGTGTTTCTTCAACAAAATACTTTAATTTTCAATTAAAGAGATGAATTTTAAACCAAACTGTAGAATTTTCAAGCTAAAGACGTATTTTCTACTACAAAAATTAAATTTTCAAATTAAAAATACGAATTTTCGACAAAAAAAGTTCATTTTCAACCAGGAAAAAACGCTTTTTTCAACAAAATACTTTATTTTTTAACTAAAAAGATGAATTTTCAACAACACACTTGAATCCTCAATATATTTCATCCCCAAACAATTCCGTGACATCACCCCACATTCAGACTGTCCGATTTTATATAACGAAATCGTTAATTTCTATATTAAATTATAATAATAATCGTTTTCGTTTCTGTTTCTGTTTCTTGTTTTTTTTTTTTTTTTCAAGCAAAGAGGTAATAAATCGAGAGAAGAAATTAGAGAAGGACTGGCCGGAAAGATACAAGTACCTCACGGGCGAGTACTTTAAACAGGTGGGTTTATCACGATTCGTTTTCGTCGTTCTGGACACTGCATACGAATTTCGAAGGTGTCACTGACCGCAGGTGCTTGCCGAGGAATGCAGAAAAGCAGGACTGCCGATGGATTCTTTCCAGCGAAAAAACTCGGAGGACCCTCTGAAGAAATCTCCGATTCCTCTGAAATCCTCGCCTCCGATTCCCAAAACGAGTTCAGCAATCATCGGCTGGAGGTCGTCGCTTTCCGAAAACAATTTGGAATTTCTCGGCCCCTTTTACGTATCACCGAAAACGACAATCGAGCCGCCTCTCGAACCTGGTGAATTTCGAGTCCAAAAACAGTGGTTCATCTTCCTGGGATGAACTCAAACTGCTGCAATCAATACCAAATTATCATTCAAGAGATTTTCAGAAATATTTTCCCCGTTTTTTTGCCATTTTTAAAACTAAATTCAACTGCAATATTGTCATCTTTCACGAAAATGGGAGAATAACGGGGAAATAAATTAATTTTTATCAAATGTATGTACGTATCATATTCTTAATATTCCAGAAAGAAACAATTTCAGAATAAAATTTTAATTTGCTGCTTTATTTATACCAAAAAGATGACTTTCCTACCGCGAAAAATTAATTTTCAATTCAAACGGACGAATTTTCAACAAAACTGATTAAATTTTCGACCAAAAAAGATCATTTTTAAACAAATTAGTTCAATTTTTGATTTTCAAAGATGAATTGTCAACCAAAGGGTTGGATTTTCTAACAAAAAAGATTAAACATCGACCAAAAACAGTTGCAGTTTCAACCAAATAGTTGAAATTGAATGCAGAAAACACGACATTTTTGGTAGAAACTGGAATTATCAAACCCGAAAATTTTAATTTTTAATGAGAAGCTGAATTCTCAGCAAAAAAAGTAATAGGTTGATATTTCAACAACAAAAAAACAGCATTTTCTTCACAAAATAATCTAATTTTCAATATAGAAAGATGAATTTTTAAAACAAAAAGTAATAGATTGTATTTTAACCAAAAACTATTAAATGAGTACCAAAATATATTAATTTTAAAACCAAAATGACGAATTTTCAACCAAGAAGATTAATTTTCTACCGATGAATACGAATTATAAACAAAATACGTGAATTTTAATCCAAATTGCTGAACTTTCAAAAAAACAAAAACAAGTTTTCTACAAAGCAATTGAATTTTTGACAAACAAAATTTTCAATTTTCAATCAAATATTTAAATATTGAACCAAACAGCAGCATTCATAACCAAATAGTTGAACTTTCAAACAAAAAAGAATTTTTGGTCAAAAAGGAAAAAAATGTCAACCAAATTGTTGAATTTCCAAACCGAAAAGTAGAATTTTCTACGAAACAGAAGAACTTTTAAATCCAAAATACGAATATTCAATCAAAAAGTTAATTTTCAGCAAAATAGTAAAATGGTTGAATTTTTAAACCAAAAAAGACATTTTTTTCAAAACCGTTTAATTTTCATCCCAAAAATATAAATTTTCAACAAAAAACTTAATTTTCAACATTTTTGTACAAAAATGATCAATTTTCAATCCCAAAAAGATGAATTTTGAATAAAATGCATGATTTTTGAACTAAATAGTCGTATATTCAAATGAAAAAGATTGATTTCAACCAAAAATGAAATATTTAAACTTTCAGTTACAAAAATAAATTTTAAACCAGAAAACGAATTAATTTTCAAACGAAGAGATGAATCTTCAAACAAAAAAATTATTTTTAATTAAAGTAATTCAACTGTCAACCAATGAAGACAAATTTTCAAACTAAAAATACAAATTTGCAACTAAGCAAATATGAATTTAAAAAAAAAAATCTGCAAAATATTACAATTGTTCAATTGTTAAACCAAATAGACCATTTTTTTTACAAACTACTGGAATTGTCATCCCAATAATATGGATTTTTAAAAAAAGTGATAAATTTTAACAAAAAAATTGCATTTTTTATCAGCCTGTTAAAATTGCCTGCCAAAAGGACAAATTTTCAAGAAAACAGTTGAATTTTTAAATTCAAAATATGAATTTCCAATAAAAAAGTTCATTTTCAGCAAAATAGTTAAATGGTTACATTTTTAAACCAAGAAACGCATTTTTTTACAAATTGGTTTCATTTCCAACCAAAAAATATGAATTGTTAAAAAAAATTTGGGTTTTTAATAAAAACAATTACTTTTTCTACCAAACTATTGAAGTTTCATGCCAAAAAGACGAATTTCCATTACAACCGTTTAATTTTTATCTCGAAAAAATTAATTTTTAACAAAAAAAGTTAATTTACAAACAAATTCTTAAATTTTCGAAGAATTATGTGAGTACTTAGCCAAAAAAGATTGTTTTTTAACCTAATAGTTGATTTTTTTACAAAAATTATCAATTTTTAACTCAAAATATGAATTTTCAATAAAATTTTTTTTTTAATTTCAGCAAAACATTAAAATTGTTAAAATTTCACGCCAAAAAGACGAATTTTCAACAAATCCCGTTAAACTTTTATCCCAAAAATATAAATTTTTCATCAAAAAAGTTTAGTTTCAACAAACTGTTGATTTTTTTTACCGAAAATTATGAATTTCCAACAGCAAAGGGCGAATTTTGAATGAAATTGCATAATTTTTCAACGAAAAAGTTGTACTTTCAAATAAACAAGATCAATTTTCAACAAAAAATGGAATAGTTAAGCTTTCAGTAAAAAAATTAATTTTCAACCAAAAAATTTTTTCAGTCAGTTTAATTTTTAACAAGATAATTAATTTTTAGTAAAAAGAAAAGAACACTAAAACCAGAAATATAATAATTGATTTTCCAGTTAAAAATAATTAACTTTCAACCAAAAAAGATGACTTTTCTACCAATCGATGAATTTTCAATCCAAAAGGACGAATTTTAAATGCAAAAAGACGAATGTTCAACGAAACAGTTGAATTTTCGACCAAAATAAGATTCAAAACATAATTTTGAAGGAAAAAAACGGATTGTCAACCAAATAGTAAATTTTTTAAGCACCGAAATTTATCTTTAACATCTTTAGATTTTAATTTGAGATAAAAAAATTGTTGAATCGTCGACAAAAATGAAATAATTTTCAACCAAGCAATTGAATTTTTAACCAAAAGAGATTAACTTTCTTTAAAGAGATTAATTTTTCAAACCAAAAAAACGAAAACAAATTTTCAAGAAGAGTTAAGTTTTCAGCCAGAAAAGATTTTTCTGTTAGTCAAGAAAAAAATGCAACCATTTTTTTTTTCATTTTCATGCCGACTTTTCTATCAAAAATTTTAATGTTCAACCCAAAAAGAAAAAAAAATCATAAAAAGACGAGTTTTAAAGCTAAAAATTCGAATTTCAAAGTAGGAATTGGACTTTTAAACTCGAAAAGATGAATTTTCAACAAAAACTTTTTAAATTTGGAACCAAGAAAGATGAATTTTCAAGCAAATAGTTGATTAAAGCACGAAATATTTTTCAGTCAAAAAGGAAAAAAAAAACCAAGCTGTAAAATTTCCGAACCAAAAAGATTAATTTTTAAATAAAAAAGACGAATTTTAAACAAAACACTTAAATTTTCATACCAGAAATATAAACATTTAACAAAAAAGTTCATTTTTAAATAAATAGTTCAGTTTTCCAACAAATAATTCAATTATCAACAAAATAGTTGGACACGCTCTACATAAAGAGATTAATTTTTAATCAAAAAGTTGAGTTTTTAACCAAAAATTATTAATTTACTACCGAAAAAGACGAATTTGGACAAAATACATGATTTATCAAACAAATAGTTAAATCTTCAACTAAAAAAAATTAATTCTTAACTGGAAAACAAATAATTGTTTTAAAAAAGTTCATCTTCAACCAAGTATTAGTTCTATTTTCTACGAAATACATGATTTATCAACCAATAGTTAAATTTTCAGTTAAAAAAGATCAATTATCAACCAAAGAAAAAAATTAATTTTCAAAAAACTGATAATTTTCAACCCAAAAAAACTAATTTTTAACAAAATATTTCAATTCTCTACATAATAGTTTACTTTTTTATCGAATTTTCATCCAAAAAAGATCAATTTTCAAAAAATACAAAAAATAATTTCCAACCAAAAAACAAATGAATTTTCAAAAAATAGTTCATATTCAACCGAAGGTTTCAATTGTCAACAAAATAGTTTACTTTTTAATCAAAAATGATGAATTTTCAAATCAAAAAGATGAATTTTGAATAAATAGTTGAAATGATAAAAAAGAACATTTTCAAATTAAAAATTGAAATTTCAACCCAAAAATACGAATTTTGAACAAAATATTTTTAAAATTTCAACATAATAGTTTACTTGTTTAACCAATTTTCATCCAAAAAAGATCGATTAAAAAAAATGTTTGTAACAATTTCCAACCAAAAAACAAATAAATTTTCAAAAAAAGTTTACTTTTTATTAAAAAAATTTTAATTTTCGAATCAAAGAGACGAATTTTGAATAAAATATTTCAAATTTCAACATAATAGTTTACTTTTTTAACCAATTTTCATCTAAAAAAAGATCAATTTTCAAAAAAGAAAAGAAATATAAAAAAAAATTTCAACCAAAAAACAAATAAATTTTCAAAAAATAGTCAACATTCAACCGAAGATTTCAATTATCAACAAAAATGTTTACTTTTTAATCAAAAATGATGAACTTTCAACCAAAAAAGATGAATTTTGAACAAAATAGTTGAATTTTAATAGAAAAAAAAATTTTCAACCACATAGTTTAAACCAAAATAGTTGACTTCTTAACAAAAAATGATGAATTTTGCAACTCAAAAGGACGAATTCTGAACAAAATACATGATTTAGGGAGCATATAGTTAAATTTTCAACTAAAAAATTGAAATTTTAACATAATAGTTTACTTTTTTAACCAATTTTCTTCCAAAAAAGATCAATTAAAAAAAAGTTAACAATTTCCAACCAAAAATCAAATAAATATTCCAAAAATATTTAATATTCAACCGAAGATTTCAAATCATAATTCAATTTCAACAGAATATTTGAAAACCCAAACCAAAACAGTTGACTTTTTAACAAAAAATGATGAATTTTCAACTTAAAAAGACGAATTTTGAACAAAATAAATCATTTATCAAGCAAATAGTTGAATTTACAAATAAAAAACATCAATTTTCAACCGAAAAAGCAAATACATTTACTTTATTAACCAATTTTCATCAAAAAAAAAACCATTTTCAAAAAATTGATAAAAAAAATAAATTCTAACCAAAAAAACAAATAAATTTTCAAAAAATTGTTTATCTTTAACCAAATAGTTCAATCTTGAACAAACTAAATTATTTATCAACCAAATAGTAGAACTTTCAATTAAAAAAGAAAAAAAAACAAATAAATTTTTTAAAAAACAGATAATCTTCAACTAAATAGTTCAATTTTCAACCAAACAGTTAAAAACTCAAGCCAAAATACTTGAATTTTTAGCCAAAAATGATGAATTTTCAACCCAAAGACGAATTTTGAAAAAAATATTTTAATTTTTAAGATAATAGTTTACTTTTTTAACAAATTTTTATCCAAAAAATATCACTTTTCAAAAAATTGATAAAAAAAATAAATTCTAACCAAAAAAACAAATCAATTTTCAAAAAATAGTTTATTTTTAACCAAATAGTTCAATCTTAAACAAACTAAATTATTTATCAAACAAATAGTAGAACTTTCAATTAAAAAAGAAAAAAAACAAATAAATTTTTTAAAAAGCAGATAATCTTCAACTAAATAGTTCAATTTTCAACCAAACAGTTAAAAACTCAAACCAAAATACTTGAATTTTTAACCAAAAATGATGAATTTTCAACCCAAAGACGAATTTTGAAAAAATATTTTAATTTTTAAGAAAATAGTTTACTTTTTTAACCAATTTTCATTAAAAAAATACCATTTTCAAAAAATAAATTTAAAAAAATAATCTTTTACAACCAAAAAAACAAATAAATTTTCAAAAAATTGTTTTTCTTTAACCAAATAGTTCAATCTTGAACAAACTTATTTATCAATCAAATAGTAGAACTTTCAATTAAAAAAGAAAAAAAAACAGATAATCTTCAACTAAATAGTTCAATTTTCAAGCAAACAGTTAAAACCTCAAACCAAAATACTTGACTTTTTTACAAAAAATGATGAATTTTCAACTTAAAAAGACGAATTTTGAACAAAATAAATCATTTATCAAGCACATAGTTGAATTTACAAATAAAAAACATCAATTTTCAACCGAAAAAACAAATACATTTACTTTTTTAACCAATTTTCATCCAAAAAAAAACCATTTTCAAAAAATAAATTTAAAAAAATAATCTTTTACAACCAAAAAAACAAATAAATTTTCAAAAAATTGTTTATCTTTAACCAAATAGTTCAATCTTGAACAAACTAAATTATTTATCAACCAAATAGTAGAACTTTCAATTAAAAAAGAAAAAAACAAATACATTTTTTAAAAAACAGATAATCTTCAACTAAATAGTTCAATTTTCAACCAAACAGTCAAAAACTCAAACCAAGATACTTGAATTTTTAACCAAAAATGATGAATTTTCAACCCAAAGACGAATTTTGAAAAAAATATTTTAATTTTTATGATAATATTTTACTTTTATAACCAATTTTCATCCAAAAAAATATCACTTTTCAAAAAATTAATAAAAAAATAATTTCCAACCAAAAAAACAAATCAATTTTCAAAAACAAAGTTAATCTTTAACCAAATATTTCAATTTTCAACAAACTAAATGATTTATCAACCAAATATTAGAACTTTAAATTAAAAAAGAAAATACTTAACTTTTAACCAAAAATGATGAATTTTCAACCCAAAGACGAATTTTGAACAAAATATTTTAATTTTTAAGATAATAGTTTAGTTTTTTAACAACTTTTCATCCAAAAAAAAGATCCATTTTGTAAAAAATAATAAAAAAATAAAAAAATAATTTCCAACCAAAAAAACAAATCAACTTTCAAAAAAAAAATTATGAATTTTCAACCCAAAAACAAATTATGAACAAAATACATAATTTATCAACCAAAGAGTTAAATTTCCAGCTAAAAAATATCAATTTTCAACTAAAAAATGAATTAAATACACTTTCAGTTAAAAAATTAAATTTCAAACATGCAGTTCAATTTTCAACAAAATACTTGAATATTCAAAACAGATAAATTTTTTTAACCAAACATTTGATTTTTCAACCAAAAAGGAGAATTTTAAACAAACCAATTAATGAATTTTCAATCCGAAATTATGAATATTCAATAAACAAACAAGTTAATTGTTAACCAAATAGTTGTGCACTTCAAGTTCAAAAAGAAAGGTTCATCTTCCTTGGCTGGCTGAACTCAATTATTCACCAGGTGCTCGCAACTCTCGAGCATTTAATAATGGATTTATGTCCTATTTTCGGGACGAATTTAACGCGTGGGCGAAAATAAGTTTGTTTGCTGTTCGACCGTATTTTCTGCGAGAGTCGCCTGGTCAGCAAGGTCAAATTAATTCAGTCTGATTCACACACGAGAGAATTTATTCTCGCCGAGTGGCTTCGATGTACCTGTGGAAGATCAGTGGGTGGACTCTCTGTTTACATGCCGAAGCTCTTTTGCTTCAGGGTCGGTGGCAACTTCTCCGTCAGCGATATCGGATTTACCTCCACGGCAACCATCTCCTCATTACTCAGCCAGTCCAAGTGAACCAAGTGCTGCAACCAATGAAAAAAAAAAAAAAAACAATTATTCAAAAGCTCTTCAGAAATCTGTTCCTTTTTTTACATTTTTTATTCCAATAACGGGATATCCACTCAAATCCTGGAACAAAATTCCCTGATAATTCCATCTTTTTCCAAGCATCTCAGGTTTCTTCTTTTATCTTCTTACACTTCAAATTCAATGCATATTGAGGTAGAATTAGTGTAAGTGCTATATTAAATAAAATTTAAACCAATTCAAATCCCTAACTTTTCATGTAAAAATATTCAGGGTGGCCGTGTTAATCGACGAAATAAATTCCCGGTCACTCAGAGTGGAACTGTTAAAATTTGAACTTTTAAAATTTAAATTTATAAGTTTTTGATTAAAAAATTTTGTATTCCTTGGAAAGTTTCAAAATTTTATTTCAAAATCTTGATAAATCTAAAAGTTGTTTTAAATTTGTTTTAAATTTTTAATTATTTTGGAAATTTTTTCAGAACTTCTAAATATCTGTCAAAATTCATTGAATTTTTTCTACAATTTTCAGAGAATCCCGGAAAAAATTTTAGAACATTTCTCTACAATTTGGATGTATAAATAACAATTGAACATTTATTATTTATAGGCGAAATTTGAGTAACTTTAAGAGATATGTAGAAGTTTTGAAAAGATTCAAACTTAATGAAAATCTTGAAATGATTGCCTAATATAAAACAAAATGTAGATTTTTTCAGATTTTGAACAAAAAATTAGATTCTTTTCAAGAATTGTGAAAGGCTTCAAAAGAATAAAAATACTTTCTTAAGATTCATAGGAAAATTAAAAATTATTTTCATTTCCAAAAATTATTTTAAGAGAATATTTTAAAAGTTTGTCAAAGATTTAAACAAAATTTTCAAACAAGATTCTTGAAGATTTTAAGAAAACTTTCTAAAATTTGCATGATAATTTTTTATCTTTTCGAAACTCCTAAATATCTCATAAAATTACTGAAATTTTTTCTACAAATGTTCATTTGTAAATTATACATAAAAAATTAAAAATTTCACTTACAAATTAGGCATTTCAAATATCAAATATTGCTAAATATTCAATAATTAATCTTTTTTTTTAATTAAAAATTTCCAATGGAATGGGTTAAAAATGGAATATTTTAGACTGAAAGAACATTTTAAATTTAATAAAATCCTTTAATTACGAATATATTATTATGAAGTTATTTTTAAGTTGAAAATAGTTTATAAACTTTCAGTCACACGTTCACATTTTTTTAATGACTAAGACTTTCGAATTGAAACCGTTTAAGTTTTAACGTTAAAATCTGAAAATTCTTAAATTTTGAACTGATTTAGAATCGTTTTGTCAAATCGTTTTGGTTCACTTTTTATTACTTAAAGTACAGCGAAATTTTAAAAAAGTATTTATTTATTAAATAAAAAGGTTTTTTATCCAAAATTTTCAACATCAAAGGCTTATTATATTTCGAAGATTTTTTTTTCTTGAGAATAGTTCAATTTTGAATATTTTAAATTTTAACTATTCGAAATTAAAAATTCTTGAATTATTAGGATTAAAAACGGAAGATTCATTAATTTGAGATAATATAGATTAAAATTATGTAAATTTGAACGTTTTTGGAATATGTAGTTCAATTTGGAAGATTTAAAATGGAAAATTCTTCAATTTTGATGATTCAAGATTGAAGATTCTTCAATTTTGAATGTGTATAGTTCAAAATGATCTAATTTTTCATGTTTTTTGGAATAGTTCAATTTTTAAAATTAAAAATTGAAATCTCTTCAATTTCAAAAATGTGAAAATAAAATTCCTTGAATTTTAATGATTTTGAAGACCAAAAACACAGTTTTCAATTCCTCATCTTCTAAATTGAAGAAATTAAAAATGTAGAACGTGAGATTTATATAATTTGCGACTACAAAACTTAAGTTCGAATAATTTTTTATTGTTTAAGCTAGAAACATCAAATATTAAAAAATTTTAATTGAACACTTCTTAAATTAGAAATTTAATTAGTTTCTTTTTAAATAGTCAAACATCCTTGAAAAGCTTCCAAATTTTATTTCCAAAATCTTGAGAAATCTAGAAATTATTTTTAATTTCTTTAGATTTAAAATTATTTTGGAAATTTTTTCAGAACTTTTAAATATCTGTCAAAATTAATTGAATTTTTTCTACAATTTTCAGAAAATCCTGTAAATTATAGAAAATTTCGTTACAATTTCAATGTATAAATAACAATTGAACATTCATTATTTGTAGGCAAAATTTGAGTAATTTTAAGAGATATGTAGAAGTTTTGAAATGATTCAAACTCAATGTAAAAGTTGAAATGATTGCCTAATATAAAACAAAATGTAGATTTTCGCAGATTTTAAACAAAAAAATTAGATTCTTTTCAAGAATTGTGAAAGGCTTCAAAGGCATACATTTTCTTAAGATTCCTAGCAAAATTAAAAATAAATTTTCATTTTGAAAAATTATTTTAAAAGAATATTTAAAAAGTTTTTCAAAGATTTAAACAAAATTTTCAAAAAATATTCTAGAAGATTTTAAGAAAGCTTTCTAAAATTTGCATGATAATTTTTAATCTTTTTAAAACTCCTAAATATCTCTTAAAATTACTTAATTTTTTCTACAAATGTGCATTTGTAAATTATACATCAAAATTTGAAAATTTCACTTACAAATTAAGCATTTTTTAAATACAAGAATTAAAATTGTAACATTCAAAGTTTAAAGGCTCTTCGAAATTTTAACGATTCCAGGTTTTCTATGTCAAACAATTCAGTTCAAGATTCTTTACTTTTAAATATTTGATTTAGATTTACTTGTCTTAAATAAAAATTTAAATATTGCTAAATATTCAATAATTCATATTTTTTTAATTAAAAATTTCAAATTGAATGGGATAAAAATGGAATATTTTAGGCTGAAACAATATTTTAAATTTAATAAAATCCTTTAATTAGAAATATATTATTATGAGGTTATTTTTAATTTAAAAATAGTTTATAAACTTTCAGTCACACGTTTACATTTGTTTAATAACTAAGACTTTCAAATTGAAACCGTTTAAATTTTAACGTTAAAATCTGAAAATTCTTAAATTTTGAACTGTTTTAAAATCGCTTTGTCAAATTTATTTTTTATTTGTCCAAGTATTTAAGAAAGCATTTAAAAATTCTTTAAATTAAAAATGTAAGCTTAAAAATAAAAATTTTTAATGGAAAATTTTTAAAGTAAAAAAATTTTTAATTACGCATTGTAAGCTAAATAATAGCATAATTGAAAAACATAACAATTCAACTAATTATTTTAAAACTGTTGAAATCGAATGTAGACGGATTTTTCTTTTACAAATTTGTAAAATTCCCGGTAAAAAAAAAATTCACTGTCATTTCAGGGTTTTTCCCGGTCTCAAGAAATTTCCGGTCATTTCCCGGTTTCCCGATTCAGCAACCACCCTGTTTTTATTCCAATAACGGGGTGTCCACTCAAATCCTGGAAAAAATGCCATGATAATTCCATCTTTTTTCCAGCCCATTCAAGTTTTTTCCAGGTGTAATATTTCATTTTGCAGTTTTATTTTATCTTCTTAAACTTAAAATTCAGTGCATATTGAGGTAGAATTAATGTAATTACTATATTAAATAAAATTTTAACCAATTCAAATCCCTAACTTTTCATGTAAAAATATTGCATTTTAAACGAGATCAACGAATTTTTATCTAAATAGTTGGGTTTTTTTCTAAAAGATTAATTTTCTATCAAACAAGATGGTTTTTTTGAAAAAAATACATGATTTCCCAAACAAATTAGTTGAATTTTCAACTAAGAAATACCAATTTTCTTTTAAACAAAATACAAGATTTCCCAAACAAATTAGTTAAATTTTCAACTAAGAAATACCAATTTTCAACCAAAATCGGAATTTTCCGTTTTTTTTTCAATTTTCAGTTCGTCAAAAAAGACGATTTTTCAAAAAAATACATGAATTGTCAACAACATAGTAGAATTTTCAAACTAGAAAAAAATAAGATATTATCTAAAAATAAAATAATTAAACTTTCAGTAAAGAAAATTAATTTAAAACACAAAAAAAATCTAAAAAAAGTGATGAATTTTCAAATAAAATAACGAATCTTCAACTGGAATTGACGAATTTCAAACTGAAGAGGTAAATTTTTAACAAAAAAGTTTCATTTTAAACTGAAAAAAAAAATATTTAACTAAAATACTGAAATACTTGAAAATTTTCAACTAAAATTATGAATCTTTAAGTGGAGTAGATCAATTTTAGACCAAAAACATAAATTTAAAAAAAAAGAATTTCATTTTTAACCAAGCAATTTTATTTCAAGCAAAAAAAAATGAATTTCTAACTAAAATGTTGAATATTTGACGGAAATACTTAAATTTTCAACAAAATAGTTACACGACTTTTAATCAAAAACATTCATTTTCCACACAAAAAAAATTGAAAAAACTTTAAAATCAGTGCATACTGAGGTAAAATTAATGTAATTACTACATTAAATAAAATTTTAAACAATTCAAATGCCTTTCATCAATTACTTTCATGTAAAAATATTGTATTTTAAACGAGATCAACAAATTTTTATCTAAATAGTTGGGTTTTTTTCTAAAAGATTAATTTTCTATCAAACAAGATGGTTTTTTTAAAAAAATACATGATTTCCCAAACAAATTAGTCGAATTTTCAACTAAAAAATACCAATTTTCAACTAAAATCGGAATTTTCCGTTTTTTTTTTCAATTTTCCGTTCGTCAAAAAAGACGATTTTTCAAAAAAATACATGAATTCTCAACAACATAGTTGAATTTTCAAACTACAAAAAAATAAGATTTTATCTAAAAATAAAATAATTACACTTTCAGTAAAGAAAATTAATTTTCCACACAAAAAAAATCTTTAACTAAAGTGATGAATTTACAAATAAAATAATAAATCTTCAACTGGAATAGATGAATTTTAAACCGAAAAGGCAAATTTTTAACAAAAAAAAAGCGTAATTTTAAACTGAAAAATTATATATTTAACTGTAATACTTGAACATTTGCACTACAATTATGAATTTTTAAGTGAAATAGATAAATTTTAGACCAAAAACATAAATTAAAAAAAAAATAATTTCATTTTCAGCCAAGTACTTTTATTTTGAGCAAAAAAAAATTAATTTCCAACTAAAACGTTGAATATTTGACAGAAATACTTAAATTTCCAACAAAATAGTTACATTTTGAAATAAAAAAAGACGAACTTTCAACCAAATAGTTGAATTTTTAACTAAAAAATATCAGCTTTCAACAAAATAGTTACATTTTCAACCAAACACATTAATTGCTAACCAAGAAAATTTATTTTCTACCAAAAAATACGACTTTTCATCAAAATAGTTCAATGTTCAACTAATAAAGATCAATTTTTAACCAAAAATGGAATAGTTAAATTTTGAGTTTAACAATTAATTTTCAACCAAACCGAGGAATTTTCAAATTAAATTTATGCCAAAAAAGACAAATTTGGAACTAAATACATGCATTCTCAATTAAAAAGGGATAAATTATCTACAAAAAATTGAAGTTACATTTTCAGTTTAAACCAAAAATAATTTTTAAACATAAAAGAGTTAATTTAAAGAAAAAAAATGTTACATTTTCAACCAAACTGATGAATCTTTAACTGGAATAGTTAAATTTTCAACCAAATAATTCGATTTTCAACAAAATAGTTGAACACTCTACAAAAAGAAGTTTATTTGTAATTAAACAGTTGATTTTTTAACAAAAACTTAAGTATTATCAATCCAAAAAGACGAATTTTGTACAAAATACATAAATTATCAAACAAATTGTTGATTTTTTAAAACTCAAAACCATTAATTTTTAACAACTAAAAGAAAACTAAATCGCAAAAAAAATAGTTATATTTTCAAGTTGAGTGATGAATCCTCAACTAAAATTATGAATCTTCCACTGGAAGAGTTAAATTTTAAACCAAAAAGATGAATTTTCAACAAAGAAAATTACTTTCTACCTGAAAAAGGCGAATTTTCCACTAAAAATGATAATTTCTG
>NC_046662.1:8869254-8910994 GCF_010883055.1 Belonocnema kinseyi | reverse complement strand
TCAAATTTTTAGTTAAAGAAATTAATGTTCAATAAAATAGATAAAAAGAGATTAATTTTGTTCAGATTATGGAATATTCAATTTGAATAATTACATTTTCAGATTAAAAATACAATTTTCAAACAATACGAAAGAAGAAAAAATACATTTCTTAATAAATTAATGAATTTTCAACTAAAATTATGAATCTTTGACTGGAATATTAAATTAATAAACCAAAAAGGTGAACTTTCAACTAAACTGATAAAAAAGAGTTGTATTTTCTTACTGTATTCTATTAATTATAATTTAAGCGAGAAAACAAGAAAAAGGGTAAGTTTCTTAGAAATAAAAAAAGAGGAAATATTTTAAAAAATGGAAAACGACAATAATAGGAGAAAGAGTTTAAGATCTGCATTTATATTGTTATTTTGAAATTGAATTTTCCTTCAATTTTAGAAAAAAAAATTGTCGAGCTTACCTTATACTTTTTAACAACTTGAAAAATTTGTTGAGTTTGTGAGCCGAGTCCAGAATTGGAATCGTCTTTTGAATCTCCATTTTCCAGCTTCGGTATTTTTACCCTAATGTTAGGAAGTTCATTCTTCTTATTTAGAACAAAAACTGAAGTATCATCGTGCATGATAATAACGTTTTCATTTCTAGGATCGAAGATAATATTCGTAATCGGAAAGGGTCGCGACAACCAATTTTGGGGCAGGCAATTTTGAAGGTTTTTCGAAAATTCCGTGTACTTTCGGGTTGGAATGTTGTATTCAATAATCTGCAAAACACCAACAAAAATAGTGATTATATTAGTGAGTTATTTATGTGACTTGAAGAAACTTTTTCAAATCGAGGACCATTTCTTGGAAAGCAACGAAGGATGATGACGTGAATGGAATAATTAATAGCGACATGGCAAGAATTATTAAGATCGTTAGGATGCGTTTTGAAAATTGAAATAACAATATTCATGAATTTTCGCTACAAGAAATAGAATTCAGATTGACATATTGAAAATATTTTATTTTTATTTATTTATTTTAAATTCAAAAAACGAGACAATTAATCAATTCAATCAATTCTCACAGAAAATGGGAAATAGGGTGTTTTTTTTTACAAAGATAAGGGTATAAAATCTTAACAATAAAATTAATGGAGATATCATGTTCGATTCAGTATGCATTTTCAAACAAAATAAATTATTTTTTAACCAAATAGTTAAATTTTCAACTAAAAAGATCCACTCTTAAGCAAAAATAGAATAGTTTAATTGGCAGATGAAAAATTAATTTAAAAAAAGTTAGGTTTTTAAGTTAAAAAGGCGAATTTTTTAGAAAACAGTTGACTCTTAACCCCGAAAATGTAAATTTTCAAAAAAAAAAGTTAATTTTAACCAAAAAAAAAATGAATTTAGAATTAAACAGTTGAATTTTCAACAATAAGAACTAATTTCCAACCAAAAAGATCCATTCTTAAGCAAAAATTGAATAGTTTAATTTGCATATGAAAAATTAATTTTTAACAAAAAAAAAAAGAATCTTGAACAAAATAATTAGATTTTTCAAACAACGAGAAAAATTCTCAACTATATTGATAAATCTTTAACAACCTTTTTTTTTAAATAAAGTAGTTGAAGTTGCAATCAAATAGCTGAAATTTCAAGCAAAAAATACTCATTTTGAAGAAAATTAGTTCAGTTTTTAAGTTAAAAGGGCAAATGTTTTAGAAAACAGTTGACTCTTAACCCCGAAAATGTAGATTTTCAATAAAAAAGTTATATTTTAACAAAGAAAAATGAAATCACAACCAAACGGTTGAATTATCAACAATAAAAACTAATTTCCAACCAAATAGTTGAATTTTCAACAGAAAAATTAATTTTCAACAATAAAAATTAATTTTCAACCCTAACAACTAAATAGTTGAAATTTTAAGCAAAAAATACAATTTCCCAACGAAATAGTTGAAAATTTAACCCAAAAAAATTAATGTTTTAGAAGACAGTTGAATTTTCAACAAAAAAGTTCATTTTTAACTCGAAAAGATAAATTTTGAATCAAATAGTGGAATTTGCAACAACAAAAAATTAAGCAAATGATCCATTTTTCAAATAAAAAAGTTTAACCAGAATGTGTTGAATTTTCAACCAAAGACTGAAATTTTCAAGCCAAAAAAGTAATTATTAAGAATATAGTTGAACTTTCAACAAAAAGTTTATTTTCGAACAAGAAACATTCATTTTTATAAAAATAATTGAATTTTCTTTAAAAAATATGAACTTCCACCTAAAAAGATCTATTTTTAAAGAAGAATTAAATATTTTAATTTTCAATTGAAAAAATAAATTTTCAAACAAAAAACATTATCTCCAACAACATAATTACATTTTTCAACCAAAGAGAAAAATATAGAACTAAATTGATGAATCTTCAACGAAAACTAAATTTTGGACAAAGTAGTTCCACTTGTATCTAAATAGTTGAATTTTCAATCAAAGAAGATGAATTTTCAACAAAAAAGTTCATTTTTAACGAGGAAAAATACATTTTTTAATCGAATACTTGAATTTTCAACAATAAAAACGAGTTTTCAACCAAATAGATGAATTTTCAACCGCAAAATTAATTTTCAACACTGAGAGCCTGAAATTTCAAGCGAAAGAGAAAAATTCCAACAAATTAGTTGAATTTTTAACCCAAAAAGATAAATATTTTAGAAGATAGTTAAATTTTCAACAAAAAAGTGGATTTTCAACCAAGAAAAATGAATAGTTCAATTTTCAACAATAAAAAATAATTTTCAACACTGACAACTAAATAGTTGAAATTTCAAGCATAAGACATTTTTTCAACAAAATAGTTAAACTTTTAACCCACAAAAATTAATGCTTTAGAAGACTCTTGAACTTTCAACAAAAAAGTTCATTTTTAACCCAGAAAGACAAATTTTGAATCAAATAGTAAAATTTACAACAACAAAAAATTAACCAAATGTTTCATTTTTCAACCAAATAGTGACATTTTAAAGCCAAAAGAGTATTTTTGTAGAAAACCGTAGAAATTCCAAGAAAAAACTTCTTTTTTAAACAAGAAAGATTAATTTTGATCAAAATAGATGAATTTTCGACAAAAAAGATGAACTTTCATCTAAAAAGATAAATTTTCAAATAAGAATTGAATAATTCATTTTTTAGTTGAAAAAAATTTTTTAAATAATAACCTCCAACAAAATAATTACATTTTTCAACCAAAGAGAAGAACTTATAACTAAATTGATAAATCTTCAACAAAAAATAAATTTTTGACCAAGTAGTTCACCTTGTATCCAAATATTTGAATTTTCAACCAAAGAAGATGAATTTTCAAAAAATAAAGTTAATTTTTAACCAGGAAAGATACATTTTCAATCAAACAGTGAAATTTGCAACAATAAAAAATTAATTCTGAATAAAACACTAGCATTTAAAGACAAACAATAGTTGAAATTCTAAGCTAAAGAAATGAATTTTCCAAAAAATAATTGAACTTTAAAAAAATTTGATTGTCCACTAAATTTTCGAATTTTCAAATAAGAGATAAATACATATAATAATATAATATATATTAAAATAAATACATGTAATAATATATAAAAAACAACCAAAGAGATCAATTTTCAAGCCAAGAATCAATTTTTTATGAGGTAATTGAATTTTTAATTTAAAACAATTTCAACCAATCACTTGAACTTTCAAAACAAAGAAAAGACGAATTTTTTCGAAGACCGTTGAATTTTCAACAACAAAAATTCATTAAATAAAAATTGATTTAACACGAAAATTAATTTTTAAACAAATACTTGGATTTTCCAGCAAAAAGACGCATTTTGAAAAAAAGTTGAAATTATAACAAAATATTCGAAGTTTCAACAAAACAATTAATTTTTAATCAAGAAATATGATATATTCCAACCAAATAGTTACAATTTCAACAAACAAAAACATCATTTTTAACCTCGATTTTAACCAACCTGTTGCATTTCAAGTAAAATAATTGAATTTTCTAGACACAAAAAAAGGTTTTTTAAAAATCCAGTTGAATTTTCAACCACAAAAGAAGAATTTTCAATCAAATATTTAAATTTAGAAATATAATAATTTTCAACTGAATTTACGAACAAATATTTAAACTTTAAAGCAAAAGAAACACATTCCCAGAAAAATAGTTGAATTTTTAACTAAATAGTTGAATTTTCAATCAAAACCGGTTGCATTTGAAATAAAACTGTTGATTTTTTAACAAAATAATTAAATTTTCAACCGAATCGTAGAATTTTTAAACAAAGGAGATTAATTCTTAACAAAAACTATAATACTAGACTTCCCCACTAAACTAAATTAACTTTGAACGAAAAAAGTTGGATTTTCTTATTTTGTCCTATTAATTAAGTTCGCATTTAACCGAAAAAAAAGTGTCGTGAAACAGGAGAAAAAGAGGGATTCTCTAGAAAAAGAGAAAAATAGGGGAAAGAGTGTAAAATCTGTAATGTTCCCTCTAATAGCGTGTTAAGCTTCAATATTTTTTAATGGCCAAACACGATAAATAAAGAAAATTTAATCCAATCGTCGAGTCGCTAAAGCGTGATGGTTTTATAGTTTTTAATTCATCGTCTAAAGACATAATCTAGATGGTAGGATTATGATAGCAATTTGGCGGAGGTCTGCTTCAGGGTGAAATTGTACCGAGATAGATATTATGAATCTTTATCGCCGATCTCATCAGGCTGATGTATCTTTTTTACGACACAGCGTATTTCGCAAAATGAATTACACCGCGACGTGTCTTGCGAAAAAAAAGTTTTATTCTTATTAGAAAAAACTTTGCACTCTCTTCTAATAAAAACTGACTGCAAGTTTACTTCAGATAATCAAGGAATCTTTCTATATAATTATTAAGAAATTGTCAACCAAATATAGGAATTTTTAACTAGAAAGAAAAAAACTTTTAACCAAGTAATTCAATTTGCAACCAAGCAGATTCATTTTCGACCAGAAAATACGAATTTTTAGACAAATCGTTAAATTATCAACTAATAAAAAAATATAAATTAGCATTAAAAAATGGAATAGAACCAAAAATGGATTGATTTTTTTGTTCTTTTCTGTTTGAAAATTCAACTAATTTGTTAAAAATGTCATTCTTTTTTTGAAGGTTCAACAAGTTATTTTAAAAGATATCCTTTTCGTTTTAAAACTAAACTGTTTGTCTGAAAATGCGTTTTTTTTTGGATTAACAGTTCCACTATTTTAGTAGAAAATTTAGCTAATTGGTTGAAAATTAAGTTTCCATAATTTCCATAATTTTGGTTGAAAATTATCTTTTTTATTTAAAAAATCAACTAAAATCAACAAATTGTTTACAAAACAGTTGAATTTTCAATCCGAAAATATAATTTCTCAAACAAAATTTCATTTTCTACCACAAAGTTAAAGTTTCATTAAAATAGTTTACTTTTTAACCAGATAGTTGCATTTTCAACCACAAATTTGAATTTTAAATAAAAAATATAATTTTCAACTAAAAATAAATTCATCTCTTTTAGTGGAAATTTAATCTTTTTTGGTTGAAAATGCACATGTTTGGTTTAATATTTAAATTTAAAAAATGCAAATCAAAAGATTAATTTCCTACAAAAAAAAGAAGTTTAAAAAAATACATCAATTTTCATCAAAAAAAAAAATTAATTTTCAACCGAAAATGGACAAATTAAATTTCTGGTTGAAAAAATTAATTTGCAAACAACAAACATGAATTATTTACAAATTCCATAATTTTTCAACCGAATAGTTAAACTTTCAGATAAAAAAAGATAAATTTTCTAAAAACTATCTTTTATCAAAAATTGTGAACTTCAAACGCTTTTAATTTTTAATTGTTAAAGTCATCACGAATGCACTTTGAATTCCTTTACATTTAAAATATATAGGCTTTAAAATAAAATATAAAATTAAGAATTTTTAAGTCAAAAATATTTGAATCACGCATTGTGAATTGAATAATATCATAATTGAAAAGGATATCAATTCAACTAATTATATTAAAATTCTTTTGATTTAAATATACGTTAAAAAATTAGTTTTTACGGCCAATGACATTTAAAAAAAAAGAACACTAAATCTAAAAATTGTTCCATTCAAAGTAATAAAAACTGACCTGCAAATGAAAGCTAGCTTTTCAACTGAACAATTTTAAATTAAATGCTTTAATCAATTGTAGATTTCAAAGATTCAGCAAATTCTTCAAATGCTTCGAAATTATATTTCAAAATCTTGAAACATCCCCATGTTGTATTGCATTTTTTCAAATTATTATTTTTCCAATAATACCAAATTAAAAAAATTTCTTAAAATCTTCCACATTTATTTTTGACAATTTTGTAAATTTATACATAAAAATTTAACAATTTGACTTACAAATTAATTTTGGTTGAATCGAACAATTAAAATTGTAACGTTCAAAGTTTAATTTTGAATATTTAATTTATAATTACTGATTTTAAATAAACAGTCAGATATTTTTAAACATTAAGTAACTATTTTTTTTCTTAACTGAAAAATTTCAAATTGCATGGTTTAAAAATGGAATATTAAAGAGTAAAATTAGATTTGAAATTTAATAAAAGTCTTTAATTGTAAATATATAATTTTTACGTTATTTTGAAATTAAAAATAGTTTATAAAGTTTATATAGGCGTTCACATTTGTTTAACTGATCAGACTTTCCAATTGAAAAAGTTTAATTTTTAACGTTAAAATCTGCAAGTTCTAAAATTGTGAACTGATACCGAATCGTCTTGTACAATTAATTATTATTTACTTTTTAAATCTTAAAGTACAATTCAATTTTTTTTTAAATTATTAATTAATTTATATTTACATCTGATCAAATAAAAATGTTATTTCTAATAGAAAAAAATCGATTTTAAACATTTTTGACTGCTTAAGACCTTAACACTGCATTTTAAATTTCTTTATAATATACTGTACGCAGGGTGGCCGTTTTAATCGAAAGAAAAAATTTCGGCGTTTTCTCGATTCATAAACATTTTTCACGATCAATGAAATTTAAAAAATCGAACTCTACTCTAAACATTTTTCCATTTAAAGTAATAAACAACAATTTAAAGCATTTAAAGTAACACTCTTGAATTTCAAACTTTTAAAATTGAAGTTTAAAAGTTTTTCACTTTTATAAATTATAGAGTTCAAAGATTCAGATTAAGTTCCAAAAATATAAACCCACGTTAACATTTTCAATAGTCTACATTAAATAATTGAACAATGAACTTTAAAAATTTTCAAAATTATATTATTTTAAGTAATTTTAAACTAGGCACATTGAAAATTGGAAAATAATTTTTTTAACTTAACAGTTCTTAAATTATTCTTATTTTAAATACTCTAGGCATCCTTTAAAAGCCTTAAAATTTTATTTCAAAATCTTAAGAAATCTAGAAGTGGTTATAAATTTTTCCAAATTCAAAATAATTTTGAAATTTTTTCTATAACTTTTAGAAAATCCTGCAAATTAAAAAAAATCAATTTGAATTTATAAATAGCAATAGAACACTTATTATTTGTAAAAATATTAGAGTAATTTTAAGAGATATTTAGAAGTTTTAAAAAGATTCGAATTAAATTTAGAACTTGAAATAATTTCAAATACTTACAGCCGAATTTAAAATAAAATGTAGATTTTTGCAGATTTCAAACAAAAATTTAGAACATTTTTTAAGAATTGTGAAAGAGTTCAAAAGAATAAAAAAAATTCTTAAGATTCTCAGGAAAATTGAAAATGATTTTTCACTTTGAAAAATTATTGTAACGGTAAATTTGAAAAGATTTTAAGGATTTTGGTTTAATTTGCAGGATTTTCAAAAATTGCCGGAAAATTACGATTAATTTTAAAATATATTCAAGTTTTTTATTAATTTTCAATCTCTTCAAAACCTCTAAATATCTCTTAAAATTACTCAAATTTTTCTATCAATAATAAGTGTTCAATTTTTATTTAAGCGTCAAAATTTAACAATTTCACTTATAAATTAAACACTTTTTAAATAGAACAATTAAAATTGTCACGCTAAAAGTTTAAAAGTTCTTCGAAAATCTAAAAATTCAAAGCTTTCTATGTAAAAAAATTCAATTTCAAATTGTTCTCTTTTAAATATTTGGTTTCAATTTACTCGGTTTAAATTAACAGTGAAATATTGCTAAATATGAAATACTTACTCTTTTTCTAGATTAAGAAATTTCAAATTAAATGGGATAAAAATTAAATAATTTAGACTCGCAATATTTTTAATTTAATAAAAACCTTTAATTATGACTATATTATTATGGATTGATTTTTAAGTTGAAAATAGTAAAACGCACATTTAAATTTTTTAATGGCTAAAAAAATTAATAGAAATAATATATTAATAAATTTATTTATTTAATTTAATATAAAAAATAATATGAAGGAAGACCTGAAACTCTGAATTAAAAATATATTATTGATAAATCATGAAAAATTTTATTTAAAAATAAAATTATCGGTTTCTTGGCTTCATAAAATTCGCGGTTTTTCGGTCCAGTTGCCACCCTGGAATTGGGCATTTCAAACTGAATTCCAGGTTTTCCAGGTGTTTAAGGTCGCAGCTATTCAATTGATGGTTGAAAATTCATTTTTTTTTTAGTTGAAAAATCACATTATTTGATTAAAAAATGCGTGACAAATATAATATATATTATTGTATATTATTTATATAGCCAAATTTTGTCGGTACACACACTTCGTTTGAAATATTTGAAATCATTTCAAGTTCTAAATTTAATTTAAATATTTTTAAAACTTCTGAATATCTCTTAAAATTACTCTAATTTTTTTATACAAATAATAAGTGTTCTATTGTTATTTATAAATTCAAATTGTAAGGATTTTTGTTCAATTTGCAGGATTTTTAAAAGTTGTAAAAGAATTAAATTCATTTAAAAATATATTTAAAAATTATGAAAAAAATTTCTGAAATTATTTTTAATTTGAAAAAATTTAAAACCACTTTTTGATTTCTCAAGATTTTGAAATAAAATTTTAAAGCTTTTCAAGGATGCTTGAACTTTTCAAAATAAAACTAATTTAACTTCTAATTTAAGAACTGTTAATTTAAAAAAAAAATTATTTTTCAATTTTTAGTATATCGAGCCTAAAATTACTTAAAATAATATATTCTGAACATTTTCAAGTTCATTGTTTAATTCTTTAATTCAGAGTATTGACAATGTTAACGTAGATTTAAATTTTTTGTTCTTTCCCGGTTTGCAAAATATTTTTCACGGTCAATGAAATTAAAAAAATGGAATTCTAAAGCTAAAAAATTTTCCACTTTAAGTAATAAAAAGTGAGCTGCAAATGAAAGCACTCAAAGTAGAACTCTTAAATTTTGAACTTTTAAAATTAAAATTTAAGTTTTTAATTTAAAAATGTTGTATTCAAATTCGCAATAATTTACGCGTATAAAATTAAAGGTACTAACATTTTTCAATAAATAAAAATATATAAATCCGCGCTATCATTTTCAATTTTCTAAATTAAACAATCAATCAATGAACTTTAAATTGTTCAAAATTATATAATTTTAAGAATTTTTAAGCTAGCAACATTAAATATTGAAACATTGTAAAATTTTTAACGGAACACTTCTTAAATTAGAAATTTAATTATTTTCTTTTTACATAGTTTAAACATCCATGAAAAACTTCAAAATTTTATTTCAAAATCTTGAGAAATCTAAAAGTTTTTTTAAATTTGTTTTAAATTAAAAATTATTTTGGAAACTTTTTCAGAACTTCTAAACATCTGTCAAAATTAATTGAATTTTTTCTACAATTTTAAGAAAATTCTGCAAATTTTAGAAAATTTCTTTACAATTTGGATGTATAAATAACAATTGAACATTTATTATTTGTAGACGAAATTTGAGTAATTTTAAGAGATATGTAGAAGTTTTGAAAAGATTCAAACTTAATGTAAAACTTGAAATGAAAGCCTAATATTAAACAAAATATATTTTTTCGCAGATTTTAAACAAAAAAATTAGATTCTTTTCAAGAATTGTGAAAGGCTTCAAAAGCATACATTTTCTTAAGATTCCTAGGAAAATTAAAAATAACTTTTCATTTTGAAAAATTATTTTAAGAGAATATTTAAAAAGTTTTTCAAAGATTTAAACAAAACTTTCAAAAAATATTCTAGAAGATTTTAAGAAAGCTTTCTAAAATTTGCATGATGATTTTTTATTTTTTAAAACTCCTAAATATCTCTTAAAATTACTAAATTTTTTCTACAAATGTGCATTTGTAAATTATACATCAAAATTTGAAAATTTCACTTACAAATTAAACATTTTTTAAAGGCTCTTCGAAATTTTAACGATTCCAGGTTTTCAATATCAAACAATTCAGTTCAAGATTCTTTACTTTTAAATATTTGATTTAGATTTACTTGTCTTAAAGAAAAATGTAAATATTACTAAGTATTCAATAATTAATTTTTTTTTAATAAAAAATTTCAAATTGAATTGGTTGAAAATTGAATATTTTAGACAGAAACAATATTTGAAATATATTAAAATTCTTTAATCAAGAATATATTATTATGAAGTTATTTTTAAGTTGAAAATAGTTAACAAACTTTCAGTCTGATTTAAAAATTGTTTTGTCAAATCGTTTTTGTTCAATTTTTATTATTGAAAGTACAGATAAATTTTAAAAAATTATTTATTTATTAAATAAAAATTTTTTTATCCAAAATTTTCGACATCAAATGCTTTTATTTTTTATTTGTTCAAGTCTTTAAAAAAGCATTTAAAAATTCTTTAAATTAAAAATATAAGCTTAAATATAAAAATTTTAAATAAAAAATGTTTACTGTAAAAATTCTTTGAATTACATATTGTAAGCTAAATAATAGCATAATTGAAAACCATAAAAATTCAAAGAATCATTTAAAAACTTTTGAAATCGAACGTGCACATTTTTCTTTTTCTACAAATTGGTAAAATTACCGACCAATAAAAAATTCACTGTCATTTCCCAGTTTCCTGGTCCAGCGGCCACCCTGCATTTGTGTAACTGATAAGACTTTCAAATTGAAACAGTTTAATTTTTAACGTTAAAATCTGGACATTCTAGAATTGTGAACTGATACCGAATCGCCTTGTACAATCAAATATTATTAACTTTTTAAATCTTAAAGTACAATATAATTTTTAAAAATCATTCATAGATTTATATTCACAGATGTTAAACTAAAAATGTTTTTTTGAAATCAAAAATTTTCGAATTTAAACATTTTTTAATTTTTAATTGCTCAAGTCATTAAAACTGCATTTTAAATTTCTTTAAATTGAAATGTACGTTAAAAAATTATAAATCTAAAATGAAAAAATTTTGAAGTAAAAGGTGTTCGAATTACGCATGCTAAACTGAATGACATCATAATTGAAAAAGATCATAATTAAACTAGTTATTTAAAAAAAGGTTGAAATCCAAGCTATAAGGATTTTTTTTCCTAAAAAACTGTACATTTCCTGGTAAAAAAAATTAATTATTTCGCGGTTTCATAAAATTCTCGGCTTCCCGGTCCAGTTGCCACCCTCGAATTAAGCATTTTAAACTGAATAATATCATAATTGAAAAAAGATGAAAATTAAACTAATTATTAAAAGAAAAATTCCCCGTCAAAAAATAAATTCACAGTCATTTCCCACTTTCTCCGGGCCCAGCGGCCACCCAGAAAGAATGTAAGGAGATTTCCAGGTTTTCAAAGTTTAAAAAAAAAATGCAATTAGAATACCAGGTTTTCCAGGTGTTTGAGGTCGCAGCTGTTCCATTGATGGTTGAAAATTAATCTTTTTCGATTGAAAATTCACATTATTTCGTTAAAAAATGAATGGAAAATATAAATTAATTTCTTACCTTATGATCGGAATAGACAACGACTAAATTCAGCGTCTCCTCCTGAACAGCCATGGCAGTAGCCGGACAACTATATTTCGGCAACGACCAGGGTTTCCTCGACTCCATCGTCAAATCTCCATCCACATGATAAACAACAATCCGACTCTCGCTATCCGACAAAATTAAATACCTCCCATCTGGAGAAAAACAGACCAGTCCAACACGACAAATAGACTCGCTATTCGTCTCAAAACTCCCGAAAAGCCTCAACCGATTCTTCCTCTCAATCTCATAAAAAGTCACCGTATTCCCCTGCCCGCCATTGTTTATCGTCACAAGTCGCTTCGAGTCCGGACTGAAAAATATCTTCTGCACCCTCGTTAACGGAATATCCGTGTCATTCCTACGCAGACTCGCATTTCCCTCGACGACGTCAAAATTAAACACCCTGAGATGACTCTCGGTCGAGTAGACAATGATTTTCGATGTCTTGTTAACCGCACAAGTGACAATATTCTCCTCATCTTTCGTCTGGAGTGTCAGAAGTTTCACCGGTTCCTCCTTGAGCTGATGCAAACTCCCAATCGGCAGAGAATCCTGCGAACTCTCCCCGAGTCGCCAAAGCTCGAGGAAATTGCTATACCTCAGGAGAATGCATCGCGATTTTTTGCAAACACTGACACAAGGTGGTTGCAATAAAGGCGGATATTTTACGAGAAATTTCGGTGGATAACTCGACTGTGCCAAGTAGCCATCAACTCCGGCTGAATAGAGCTTTCCGTTAGCCTCGACCAAAGCCCGAACATCATGAACATGAAGTCTCCTCTCTGTGCCACGCACCCACTGGATTCTGCCCTTGGAGATGACTTTCGAGAAGATACGAATCACAGGATCAACGCCTGCACAATAAAACATACTCTTGTCATCCGACATCGTGATGGCTTGAATATCAGCTGTGTGGCTCTCATAGGTTTCTATCAAGATGCCCATATTCGGATCCCAGATGCAAATTGCTCCCCGAGAATCCCCGGAAATTATTGTATTCTCTTCAGTGACTTCGAGACACCAAACTATCGTTTCTTTCTTCGCCTCCTTCCTGGAGGTGGTCATCCGATGGACTGCGTGGCCGGTCAGGGTGTTCCAAATGCGGACAGTGTCCGAGGAACCACTGAAAATCATGTCACCAGTGTTGTCCCATTTGAGGCAGAGAATTCGGCCCTTCTGTTTATCGAAAATTCGCTCGTAGAGGAGGGAGTCTGAGGTGATGAAGAAGGTATTGATGTAGCCGTCTTCAGTTCCAACCGCGAGACGCGTTTTCGTCCGATTTACGTCCATACACCAGGCTGCTCCTCCCGTCACGCCTATTTCCGATTTTTGACTTAATTTTGTCAAGTCATACTCTACTATCATTGCTCGAAGACCCGTGGAGAAGAGGCGAGATCCTATCCAGAGGATCGCTTCTAGCGATGTGTCTGAACGACCTGGTATTGTGCAGAGGATGAAGGGTGCATTCTCCACGTTCCATATTTCTAGGGTGTTGTCCTCTCTAGAAGAAAAGACATAATTATCGACTAAAAAGAAACGAATTTTCAGCCAAAGAAATTAATTTTTAATCGCAGTGATGAATTTTCAAACAAAAATATAAATTGTTCACCAAGTAGTAGAATTTCCAACCCAAAAGATCAATTTTCTACAAAAAAAATAGAATGTGAAGAATTCCTGAAAATGAAACCAAGAATCTAACGACCAAATTTGGACAAAGAAAAATACAAAAGAAATAAAAAAAAAGAGAAGGAAAGGGATTTGGTTGGTTGCCTTCTCATTTTTCTTTCCTCTTTTTTATTTCTGGCCAAAAGGAGAGAAAATTTTTTTTTATCTTTTAGAAGGAAGAAGTTTTTTCTCTTTTTCGGATTGCAATGGGAACATTTTCTGGTATTTGTCCAAATTTGGTCGTTAAATTCTTGGTTTAATTTTCAGGAGTTCTTCACATTTACTTGATTATTTAACGTTAAATAGGATTTTAAATTTGATATTAATCTCATTTAAATACCTGAAATTCGATAAAAAAAAGAATAGAATACTTATAAATTTCAACAACAAAAAAATATTTATATTTTCAAACAAAGTGGTGAGCTTTGATCTAAAATTGTAAATCTTTAACTGGAATAGTGGAATTTTAAACAAGAAAAATAAATTTTCAACTAAAATGATCAATCTTTTACTAGAATAATTGAATTTTTGAACAAAAGGGTGAATTTTCAACCAAGAATAAACAAATTTCACCAAATAGTGGAATTTTCAACCCAAAAGATGAATTATCTACCAAAAAAAAATAGAATAAAATAGTTACATTTCCTTCAAAACAGAAGAAAATAATTAAATTTTGAGAAAGAAGTTTTTTAACTAAAATGAACACTCATCAAGAAAATAAATCAAGTTGGAACAAATGGTGGAATACTGTAAAACGGTTAAACTTTCAGTTGAAAAAAATATAGCTTTAATTATTTCGAACGGATTTTAAGAAAAATAGTTTAATTTTCTACTGGAATAGTTAAACTTTTAGTTTAAACAATTTCGTTTTCAAGAAAATAGTTACCTTTTCAATTAAAATGCTGACTCTTCAAAAGAGATACTTTGAAATAATATGATAAACATTTAACTGGGTTACTTGAATTTTTAACCGGAAAAAATCATTTTTAAACAAATATGTGGATTTTCAACGAAATAGTCCAACAAAAAACGAATTTTTAAAGAAGTATCTTTTTTTCAACCAAAGAAATGAATTTTTTTAAAACAAGAATACTTCAACTTTCTTCAAAACAGAACATTTGTATGCATAAAGCGGAATAGTTAAATTTTCAGGAAAAAAAAATTTAACTAAGAAATATAAATTTTTATCAGAACAGATCAATTTTCCACAAAAAATGTAACAGACACATTTTCAATTTAAAAAATTAATTCTAAATAAGAAAAAACTCATTTTCAACCATAAAGTTCAATTTTCAACCAATAAGAAGAATTTTCTACCTAATTTTTGACAAAGTGCAGGAATTTTCAACCAAATATTTGAATTTTTAAAGGAATTTGAATCCAAATATTTTAATTTTTAACTGAAGATACATTTTTAACCAAACATGTACAAGTTAAATTTTCAGTTAAAACAATTAATTTTCAACTATAAAACATAATTTTTAACTAAATAATTAAATTTTGAACAAAAAGAAACATTTTTCAACTAAAATGATGAATCATGAACCGAAAAAAATCAATGTTGAACAAAGTACTCCCATTTTCAACTAAGTAGTTAAATTTTCAACCAAAGAAGATACATTTTTAACAAAAACTTGATATTTCACACAAAAAGGATTTTACTTTTTAACCGAAAATAGTTAAGTTCAAAAAAAAAGAATTTGCAACAAAGTAGTTATATTATTTTCTAGAAAACATTTAAGTTTTCCACTAAAAAAATATCCATTTTTTACCAAAAGTAGAAAGTTAAACTTTCAATTCAAAAAATTAATTTTTACCCAAAAAAGCGAATTTTCACAAATCAGTTTAATTTTGAAACAAGAAGATTAATTTACAAATAAAAATATTAATTTTCTACCAAAAAATACATTTTTCAACAAAATACATGAATTTTTAATTAAAGAAGACAAATTTTCAACGGAAAATAAAATAGTAACATTTTTAGTTTAAAACTGGGATTTTAAACCAAAAATAAGAATTTCCAACTAAAACAATGAATCTTTAACTGAAATAGTTGAATTTTCAAACGATAAAAAAATCCATTTTTGCTAAAAAAGATAAATTTTCAGTAAAAAAAATTAATTTTCAACAAATAATAAACAAATTTTCAAATAAAAAATTAAATATTCAGCAAGAAAATGTCGTTCCATCCAAAGAAAAAATAATTTTTTAATTAAATAGCTCATATTTCAACCATATAAATAAATTTTTAATTAATCTTCTTTATTTGAAGATTCAATTATTTTGTTGAAATTTGACCTTCTTTGTAAAAAACATCGTTGAATATCGTAAATTCAAATTTTTTTAGGTTAAAAATTAAAGATTAAAAAAGATTAAAAATTATTCTATTAGCCATTTGTTTCAAAAATTCCATTGTTTTGTTGGGAAAATCTTCTATTTGGATTGAAAATTTATCTTTTTTGGTAGAAAATGTTTTTTCTTTTATTAAACAAATTTCTTTCTTTTATTGAAAAAAATTCATCTTTTTGAACTAAAAATGCAACTGTCTGGTTAAAAATTGATCTCTTTCGGTTGAAAAATAACTTTTTTGTTAAAAATTCCCTTTTTTTTTGAAAATTAAACTGCTTTCTAAAAAAAATTGTATTTCCGGCCCGAAAAATGAATGTTTTGAAAGAAAATTTAACTATTTGGTCGAAAATTGATGTATTTTTAAATTCGTATTTTTTGTAAGATAATCACTTTTTTGGTTAAAATTGCAATTGTTTTGTTGAAAATTTATCTTTTTAAACTAAAAATTCAACTCCTTCGTTCAAATTTGAACTACTTTCATAACAGTTCTTTTTTTTTGGTTAAACATTTTTTATTTTAGTTGAAACTATCGTTTTTTGGGTCAAAAGAATTCTTTAAAATGAAAATTTAACTATTTTGTGGAAAGTTCATATATTAAGAAGAAAATGTATGGCATTTGTTGAAAATTCGTATTGATTGGTAGAAATTGCATCTATTTTGATACAAATTTATGTAATTTGTTGAAATTCGTCATTATCTGGTAGATATTAAACTATTTGGTTCAAAACTTTTGTATTTTGCCCGAAATTCGTCTGTTTTAACAAAACATAAATATTCTTAGTTAAAAATTAAACTATTTGGTACAAAATATATGTATTTGGTTTACAATTTATATTTTTTGGTTGAAAATTCAACTATTTTGTTGACAATGCAAACTATCTGAAAACTGAGGTTAAATTAATCGAAGCAAAACAATCAAAGCATTTTAAAAAAACATTGCTAACTATATAGCATGTATAATACTTAATTACAAATCAAAATATCAATTTGTAGGGAATTTCGGCAAATCAAGGGAAAATTCAGTATTGATAACCATAATAACTAACCTCGAAAGAGCCAACTTTTTAGTTTCCTGCTCGTAACATAAACATGTTACTGCTTTCGGTTCTAGATTATAAAATCTAACGTTGTGAATTCTACAAGTGGACATTATTAAAACTAAACTGTTAAAATCATTTGAAATATATATCAAAATCACAAAAATCACTGTATTGCGTCCGAAACATAACCACAACGCACGTGGTGGTTTGAGTTTCCAGCATCGCAACAGATTAGGTTAGTTTAGATGGCGCTGATGTTCGTACAGCGCGAAATCTTGAATGTCGTTCGTTCCTAAACAATATTTTTTAACAATAAATAAGTTAAAGAGAAATTTCAAAAGTTATGTCTCTTGAAAATGAAATCTATCAAAATTGTATGGTTTCCCCTTAAAAATAAAATATATAAAAGACTTTTTTCTGAAAATTACAAACGGAATCGAAAGTTAGGTTATGTTTGGGCCAAGTTTACAAAGTATTTTATTGGAATTGAAAACGATGCTTTTATTTTACTTTGGCGGTAAATAGTAAGAAAAACAGTGAGGAAAAACAACACAGGATGATTATTCCCATCAGAAGGTTAGTAATATAATTTTAATTTCAGTTATTGGAAAGCTTCAAATTTTCCCAATTTGGAGCAACTTGAGATCCTTTTTTTATAAAAGGAAAATTTATGTTTTCGAAGCTAAAAAAAGGAAATTTGCATATGTAAAAATTTTATATGTAAGCTTTTTACGTATTTATTTGGGAAAAACTGAAGTCCACTTTTTTCCCCTTAAAAACAGGCTAAAATGGCCCAGTTTGAGGGGTAATAACTCATGACCTATCACAGGTAGGATATTGTTCTTTTTTGTAATTACAGGAAATTGAGTCTAGTTTCACTCACCTGTGGAACACTTTTCCGTGCAGTAATTATTTGCAAAGATACACAGTGTTATTTGAAAGTTAGTGATTTTTCACTGAAAATAAAAAAAATTGGGAAAATACAATGTATTATAACTCGGAACCAATAGAAGTTAGCAGATTTTTTTCATACAAAATTTATTCAGAATTTTGTTTTCTTTCTTTTTTCTGTTGGGCATTTTGTTCTAAAATGCAATGGGAATTATCCGTCCACGCAAAAATAACTTTTAGAACTGTTAAAAAAAAAAATTTTTAGATTTCAAAATTCAAGAATTTTGAAGTAACTCTTCAAAATGTCAAAAATTTAATTTTTTAATCTTTGGAATTAAAGAAATTTAAATTTTTAAATTTTAGAAGTAAAAATTATGCGAGTTTTTAGTTTTACCATTTAAAATTCTGTAAATATAATGATTTCCTTTTTAAATTTCTTAAATCTGAGAGATTTGGATTTACAACTTTAATTTCGAGCCTGAAAATCATGAAAATTAAATGTTTTTATTTTAACATATTTAAAGTACAACTCTTCAAAACTGTAAATTTTGAAAATTAAAGGATGTTTATTTTTTTAAATTTAATTAAAAACCATGCAAATTTTAAGTTTTACACTTGAAAATTCTTTAATTTTAATTTTATTTTTTAGATTTCGATTAATTTCCTAATAAAGTAAAAAATGCTGTAATTTTTATCATTTTAATTCGACATTTTTTCACTTGGGTAGATTTGATAATTAATAACTCTCGAATTTTGATCTTTAAAATTATAAAATTACAGAATTTTTATTTATGCATCTTTAAAATTATTATTCCAAATTAATGAATCTTTAATTTTAGACCTTAAAAATTCAAGAATTACAAATTTTTTAATTTAAATTTTCAAATTCTGAATCTTAAAAATTTATTTATTAAAAAAAAACATTCAAAATTAGATAACTTTAAAATATAAATCTTGAAAATTGAATTTCTGCAATACTATATTTTCATGATTCGAGAATTTTCAGTTGCAGCTCTTCAAAATTGTAGGACGTTCAATTGCAAATTTTCAACATTTTAAACTTTTTTATTTTGAAAATTAAAAATTATGCTACATTTCAAGTTTTACAGTTGAAAATGCTGTAATTTTGACGATATATGTTCGACATTTTTTCATTTTTAATGATCAAGACCTGAAAACTGTATTTTTAATTGTCAATATTATTAAAATTTAAGATTTTTTATTTTTACATATTTAAGATTTAAGAGTTTCTAATTTTAAATCATTAAAATTTTTAATTTTGAAAAATAACAATTCAAAATTATTCTATTTTTAATACTTACAGTTAAATATTCTGTAAATTTCATTATCCACATTTGAAATTCCTTTAATTTGGAAGATTAAGAATTGAAAACTAAATTTTTGATATTCAAAATCATTAAAGTATAATAATTAAAACAATTAAAAACAATAAAAAATTATTCGAATTTTAAGTTTTGTAGTCGAAAATTATATAAATTGCATAATATACATTTGAATTTTATAAAATTCTTAATTTTCAAAATTGAACTATTCCAAAAAAACAGTCATAATTGAAGAATTTTCCTTTGTCAATCTTCCAAATTGAACTACATATTCCAAAAACGTTCAAATTTACATCATTTTAATCGATATTATCTGAAATTATTGAATCGTCAATTTTTAACCCTAATAATTCAAGAATTTTAAATTTCGAATAGTTTAAATTGAAAATATTCAAAATTGAACTATTCCAAAGAAAAAAAAATTTCGAAATTAAATACATCGAAATTTAATAAGCCTTTGATGTTGAAAATTTTGGATAAAAAACATTTTTATTTAATAAATTAATAACTTTTTAAAATATATCTGTACTTTAACTATCAAAGGGTGAACAAAAACGATTTGACAAAAAGATTTTAAATCAGTTAAAAATTTAAGAATTTTCAGATTTTAACGTTAAAACTTAAACGGTTTCAATTTGAAAGTCTTAGCCACTAACCAAATGTGAACGCAACACTGAAAGTTTAAAAACTATTTTCAACTTAAAAATAACTTCATAATAATATATTCTTAATTAAAGGATTTTATTAAATTTAAAATATTGTTTCAGTCTAAAATATTCCATTTTTAACCCATTCAATTTGAAATTTTTAATTAAAAAAAATAATTAATTATTGAATATTTAGCAATATTTGAATTTTTATTTAAGAAAAGTAAATTGAAACCACATATTCAAAAGTAAAGAATCTTTAACTGAATTCTTTGACATAGAAAGCCTGGAATCGTTAAAATTTCGAAGGGCCTTTAAACTTTGAACGTTACAATTTTAAGTGTTGTATTTGAAAAATGCTTAATTTGTAAGTGAAATTTTTAATTTTTGATGTATGATTTACAAATAAACATTTGTAGGAAAAATTTGAGTAATTTTAAGAGACATTTAGGAGTTCTAAAAAGATAAAAAATTATCCTGCAAATTTTAGAAAGTTTTCTTAAAATCTTCTAGAATCTTTTTGAAGATTTTGTTTAAATCTTTGAAAAACTTTTTAAATATTCTCTTAAAATCATTTTTCAAAATGAAAATCTAATTTTAATTTTTCTATGAATCTTAAGAAAATGTTTTTATTCTTTTGAAGCCTTTCATAATTCTTGAAAATAATCTAATTTTTTTGTTTAAAATCTGCGAAAATCTACATTTTGTTTTACATTAGGCTATCATTTCAAGTTTTACATTAAGTTTGAATCTTTTCAAAACTTCTACAAATCTCTTAAAATTTCTCAAATTTCGCCTAAAAATAATAAATATTCAATTTTGATTTATACATCCAAATTGTGAAGAGATGTTCTAAAATTTGCAGAATTTTCTGAGAATTGTAGAAAAAAAATCAATTAATTTTGACAGATATTTAGAAGTTCTGAAAAAATTTCCAAAATAATTTTAATTTTAAAACAAATTTAAAACAACTTCTCAATTTCTTAAGTTTTGAAATAAAATTTTGAAGCTTTCCAAGGATATTTAAACTATTTAAAAATAAAATAATTGAATTTCTAATTTAAGAAGTGTTCAGTTAAAAAATTTTCAATTTTTCAATATTTAATGTTTCTAGCTTTAAATTCCTTAAAATTATATAATTTAAAAATTTTTTAAGTTCATTGATTGATTTTTTTATTTAGAGCATTGAAAATGATAACGTGTGTTTTTATTACCTCAAGTGGAAAAATTTTTACCGTTAGTGTTCCATTTTTTTAATTTCATTGACCATAAAAAATTTGTTCGAACCGGGAAAAAACCGGTAATTTATTTCGTCGATTAAAACGGCCACCCTGAATTTTCAATTCTATAATTTCAAAATACCAGAATTTTAATTGTAACTCTTCATAATGGTAGAACTTCGTATTATAAATTTTGACAAATTAAAGAATTTTTATTTTAGAAAATTCACAATTAGAAATTATTCCATTTTTAAGTTTTACAGTAGAAAATACTGTAAATTTTATTTTTACATTTATTAAATTGAAGAGTTTTTAATTCTTAATCTTCGAAATTTAATTTTTCCGAAAAAAAACATTAAAAAGTATAAACCGTTAAAATATAAATCCTGAAAACTAAGTAATTTGCAATTCTATATTTTTTAAATTCAAGAAATTTCAATTATAAATTTGATTGTAACTCTTGAAAATTGAAGCATTTTTAATTTTGAAAACTCACACGTCAAAAGTATGGAATTTTTAAGTTTTACAGTTGAAAATTCTATAAATTTCACGTTCTACATTTGAAATTTTTTGAGTTTGGAAGATTAAGAATTGAAAACTGAATTTTTTATTTTCAAAGTGATTCAAATTTAAGAATTTTTATTTACTTCTTTAAAATTGAAGATTTTTCAATGCGTAATATTCAAAGTTGAATTATTCCGTAAAAGAATATTAAAAAATACAAACCTTTAAAATATAAATCCTAAAAATTAAAGTAATTTGCAATGTTATATTTTTTTAAATTCAAGAAATTTTAATTTCCACCTCGATTGTGACTCTTGAAAATTAAAGCATTTTTAATTTTGAACTCAGAATTCAAAATTATTTAATTTTTAAGTTTTACAGTTAAATATTCAGTAAATTTCATGATCTACATTTTAAATTCCTTTAATTCGTAAGTTTAAGAATTGAAAACTACATTTTTGGTATTCAAATAAGTTTCTATTCTGATTCTGTGTTTTCAAAATTTAATCATTTTCATTTGCAACTTTTTAAAATGGTAAAAAATTGTATTATACATTTTGAAAAATGAAGACGAATTTTTTATTTTGTATGATTTAGGATCGAAAGCTCTTGAATTTTGATCTTCAAAATCATTCAAAATTAAACATTTTTATTTTTACATCTTTAAAATGGAAGAGTTTTTAAGTGTATATTATCAAAACTGAACTATATATTCAAAAAAAAAACGTTCAAAATTACATTGTTTTAATCCCTTAATATTCCAAGTTTATGAATCTTCAATTTTAAATCTCAAAAATTCAAGAATTTAACATTTCAAATCGTTAAAAGTTACACATTAAAACTTGTAAATCTTCAAAATTGAAATATAAAAAAAGTTCTAAATTGCATATCTTTAAAATAGAAATTTTGAAAATTAAATAATTTGCAATTCTATATTCTCAAAATTCAACAATTTTAATTATAACTGAAAAATGGTAGAACTTTGGATTATAAATATTCAAAATCGAACAATTTTTTAATTTTGAAAATATAAAATTACTGTTCAATAAATAAATAAATTAAAAATTATGCAAGTATTACATTTTGAAGATGGTGAGAAACATTATAGTACCCTGTTCAACATTTGAAACTCTTTTTGGTTTTAGTTTTACAGTTAAAGATTCTGTAATTTTGATAATTTATGTTCGATGATTTTGAATTAAAAAGTCTCGTATTTTGATCTTAAAAATCACTCAAATTCTCGAAATTTTATTTATACATATTTAAATTGAAGAATTTTGCATTGTAAATCTTCAAAATTCAGCTGTTCCAAAAAAGGTTCAAAATTACATCCCTTTGAAATATAAATCATGAAAATTGAATAAGTTGCAATTCTGTGTTTTCAAAATTCAAGATTTTTCAATTTTAACACTTAAAAATTGTGGAACTTTGAATTAAAAATTTAGATGATTGAAGAGTTTTTAATTTTCTAAATTAAAAATTAAAAATCATTCAAGTTTTAAGTTTAATAATTTAACATTTTTATAATTTAGGTAAATTGTAAATTTATTAAATTCTGAAGGTTTATAATTGAAAGCTTAAATTTTGATTTTTAAATTTTAAAAAAATTAAGAATCTTCATAATAAACAAATTTTTGAAGAAGTTTTCGATTTTGAACTATAAGTCTTACAAATTAAACAAGCTGGGAAATTTAAAATAATAAATATCTTAAAAATGAATTAGTATCAAAAATTAGTATTGTATATATTGTATATACTCGTATATATTATGTATCAGTATTGTAGATTTTGAAAAATTAAATAATTTTTATTTTAAAAAATTCACAATTAGAAATTATTCCATTTTTAAGTTTTACAGTTGAAAATAGTGTAAATTTTATTTTCACATTTGTTAAATTGAAGAATTTTCAATTCTTAATCTTCGAAATTTAATTTTTCCGAAAAAAAAAATTAAAAAGTATAAACCGTTAAAATATAAATCCTGAAAATTAAGTAATTTGCAATTTTATATTTTTTAAATTCAAGAAATTTCAATTGTAAATTTGATTGTAACTCTTGAAAATTGAAGCATTTTTTATTTTGAAAACTCACAAGTCAAAGTTTTACAGTTTAAAATTCTGTGAATTTCAAAAAAATTAATAATCTTCACAATAAACAAATTTTTAAAAAAGTTGAAGATTTTAAACTATAAGTCTTACAAATTAAACAAGCTGGGAAATGTAAGATAATAAATATCTTAAAAATGGATCAATATCAAAAATCTTATTACAGCATAAAATCCCAGATTACCTTATAAATAAAAATATTTTTTGCTTCTAATTCTAGCTGCGCTAAAATCTTATATTTAAATAAAAGTTAAAACACATTTTAATTGATTTAATATTATCATTATATCTCATTGTTTTCTTTAAATTCAAGCACATCATTTAATTTCATAATTAGGCAATCAAAATAAGAAACATATAAACGCGCTTTTTTTTTACTAGTTATGCAATAAACGTTAAATAATTAACAAAATTGCAGAGATGCGAATGGAGTGGCAGAATGGGCGATGATCGAACTTCACGGAGATTTGAAAGAATCGCCAGAATTCAAAACCAAAATACACATAGGAGATCTTTGTTACAATAAATCTGGCACTGCTACACTAATTATTGGAAATCACATTTTAAGTGGAAAAGAAACGTCCATGGACAAACCCATCGCAGTTTTGGAAAAGAAAATTCATAGCGAAAACTCTACTGATAATATTGATTGTGATACGGATTATACAGTAATTGCAATTATTAGAAAGAAGCTACTCTTCAAAGGAAGGCCAAAACCAATTACTGTTAATGTTCCAAAGTCAGTCAAATAATTCTTTTCAACTTTGCCTAGTTAATAAGGCAAAATAAATATTTTTTTTTACTTTTATATGATTGCATTTTTTATTTTCCTGGTATAAAAAATTTTTAAAAGTGGAGAAATCAGTAAATTTCATTATCTAAATTTGAAATTTCTTCAGTTTGAAAGATTAAGAATTGAAAACTGAATTTTTGATCTTCAAAATCATTGAAATTTTAGCATTTTTATTTTTACACATTTCAAATTGATGATTTTTTTATTGTTATTATTCAAAATTGTAAGAATTTTTAATTTTGAAAATTTAGAATGAAAAATTATGCACATTTTAAATTTTAAAGTGGAAAATTCTCTAAATTTCATGATCTGCATTCGAAAATTCTTTAATTTCCAAGTTTAAAAATTGAAAACTGAATTTTAATTTAAGTCAGAAAAATTAATGTTCAATCACACAGATACATTTTTAACTAAGACTATGAAATAGACAAATAAGATAATAAATACTTAAATGAAATAATTTAACCTTAGACAAAAAAAAGAATTTTCACCTGAAAAAGATCATTTTTCAGCCAGAAATTGAATAATTGGATTTTGAATTTAAAAAATAAATGTTCAAGCAAAGAAATGATTTTTTAATTAAGATTATGGAATATTTAACTGGTGTAATAGTTACATTTTCAGTTGAACAAAAGTAATTTTTAAACTAAAAGGAAACAAATTTTTAAAAAAATACTTGGCTTTTCGGAAAAAATTCCTTTTCATCCAAAGAAAAAACAATTTTTCAACCTAAGAAATGAATTTTTCATTAAAATTACGAATCTTAAAAGGATTGTTCATCCTGAAAGATGACAAGAATATTTTTTAGACAAAAAGATTAACTTTCAAAGAGAAAGATCATTTTCAATATTTGAGTGGAATAAACTAAATTTTTATTTAAAAAATTACATTTAAAAAAAGTAACTAATAATTTAATTTTTGACCGAAAAGATGAATTTTCAGTCAAAAACGTTGATTTCTACCAAAAAAGACGAATTTTCAACTAAAGAATAATGTTGAATAATTAAAAAGCTAAAATAAAATATTAAAATGATTTTTACCAAAAGAGTTGAACTCTAAACGAAGTAATTTTATTTCCAATGTGAAAGATGAATTTTTAACTAAAATTATAAATATTTAAGTGGAATACTTGAATTTTTAACCAAAAAGAAAATTTTGAAACAAGAAAATTAAGTTACAAAGAAAATGATCATTTTCTACCAACAAATTGATTTTTTTTACAAAATATGTGGATTTTCAACGAAATAGTCGAATTTTCGATTAAAAAACACAAATTGTCATTCAAATTTTCTAATTTTGAACAAGAAAATATCAATTTTCAACAAAAAATTGACATTAAAATTGTCAACTGAAGAAATTAATTTTCAACCAAACTGTTAAATTTTCAACTAAAATGATGAATTTTCAACTGGAATATTTGATTTTTATAACAAAAAGATAAATTTTGAAACATAAAGGTTAACTTTTATCAATTATAGAGTTCAAAGATTCAGATTAAGCACGAAAAATATAAATCCACGTTAACATTTTCAATATTCTAAATTAAAGAATCAAGCAATGAACTTTGAACATTTTCAAAATTATATTATTTCAAGTAATTTTAAACTAGACACACTGAAAATTGAAAAATAGTTTTTTTAACTTAACAGTTCTTACATTATTTTAATTTTAAATAGTCTAGGCATCCTTTAAAAGCCTTACAATCAGATTTCAAAATCTTGAGAAATCTAGAAGTGACTTTAAATTTTTTCCAAATTCAAAATAAGTTTTGAATTTTTTTAAACTTTTAAATATATTTCAAAATTAATTGAATTTTTTCCATGACTTTTAGAAAATTCTGCAAATTAAAAAAAATTAAATTTGATTTTATAATTAATAATAGAACACTTATTATTTGTAAAAATATAAGAGTAATTATTAGAGATATTTAGAAGTTTTAAAAAGATTCGAATTAAATTTAGAACTTGAAATAATTTTAAATACTTACAACTGAATTAAAAATAAAATGTAGATTCTTGCAGATTAGGAAAATTGAAAATGATTTTTCACTTTGAAAAATTATTGTAACAGAAAGTTTAAGAAGATTTTAAGAGATTTAAAAAATGATCAAAGAAGAACACGGCAGATTTTAAGGATTTTTTTTTGATTTGCAGGATTTTCAAAAATTGTAGGAAAATTTCGATTAATTTTAAAATTTTAAATTACTTCAAATAATTTCAAGTTTTTAATTAATTTTAAATCTCTTCAAAACTTCTAAATATCTCTTAAAATTCATAAAAAATTTTCTACAAATAATAAGTATTCAATTGTTATATAGGCTTCAAAATTTTACAATTTCACTCATAAATTAAACACTTTTTAAATAGACCAATTAAAATTGTAACGCTAAAAGATTAAACGTTCCAGTTTCAAATTGTTTTCTTTTAAATATTTGGTTTCAATTTATTTCAATGGGATAAAAATTAAATAATTTAGACTCACAATATTTTAAATTTAATAAAAAACTTTAATTATGACTATATTATTATGGATTTATTTTTTAATTGAAAATAGTAAAACGCACGTTTACATTTTTAATGGCTAAAAAAATTGATAGAAATAATATATTAATAAATTTATTTATTGAATTTAATATAAAAAATAATATAAAGAAAAACCTGAAACTTTGAATTAAAATTATATGACTGACAAATCATGATTTCAAACAAAAAATGTAGATCCTTTTTAAGAATTGTGAAAGACTTCAAAAGAATAAAAATATTTACTTAAGATTTTTAGGAAAATTGAAAAATATTGTTTATTTTGAAAAATTATTGTAACAGAAAATTTAAAAAGATTCTAAGAGATTTAAAAAATTATCAAAAAAGAATCTAAAAGATTTTAAGGATTTTTTTAATTCACAGGATTTTCCAAAAATTGTAGGAAAAAATCGATTAATTAAAAAATATATTTAGAAGTTTTGAAAAAGTGTATTAAATACTTAAATTTTTCTAAATTAAAAAATATTAAATTAAATAGTTTAACAATTGAATCATTTTGATAAAATCATCGGAATAAATAATATATTAATATCAATTCTTATTAAGATTTTCGAATTAAAACAGTTGCAATCTGGAAATCCTCAAATTTTGAACGGATCTAGAATTGTTTGGTCAAATCAATTATTGTTCAGATTTCTATACTTAGAGTACAGATCAATTTTTTTAATAATTTATTTATTTATATTTATAGTTGATAAAATAAAACTTTTTTATCAAAAAGTTTCAACTTCAAATGCTTTTAATTTTTAATTATTTAAATCTTAAAAACTGCACTTAAATTATTTGAAAAACTGTTAAAATCGAACTTGGGCAAATTTTTCTTCTGAATAGTCGTAAAAAGCCCGGTTTCCCGGTCCGGTGCCCACTTCGATTTTAAAAACTTCTAATTTTTGTGAACCTTTAAAACTGCATTTTAAAATTCTTTAAATTAAAATATTTGCTTAAAAAATTAAGAATCTAAAATAAAAAATTTTTAAAGTAAAAGATTTTCAAATTCAGCATTCTAAACTGAATAATATAATAATTTAAAAGATTATTTTAAAAAAGGGTTGAGATCAAAGTTTGACCAAATTGTTATTCTAAAAATTTTGTAAAATTCCCAGTCAAAAAATAATCCCTAATAAACACACTTACATGCCCTACGACTGTAGGTAAAGTAGAACTCACTTTTCTAAATACACCAAAATTATTTAAATAATTAAACCTTAAATTGGATTGCGATTAAAAATAAATTCCCTATTTTTAAATTAGATTCCCGATCATTTTCCAGTCAAGTCACCACCCTGATCTTGAATGAATGGAATAAATCATACTGTTCTTAGAAACTTAGATTTATTATTTCTAAATTAACTTAAAGGTCTCAACTGAAAATACAGTGGAAAAATGTTTTTCTTAGTCAAATTTACTGCTAGTCCTTCATCTCCCCTTCCTCGTCTTCTTCCTCCACTCCGCGAATATACATGACATTATTGCACCGGATCAAAACTTCCCCAAGATTTCCCGTGCAATTTCCATCAACGTGTTCCTCTGTGTTGGCGAGCTGAAGATTCATATATCCGTCGACGGAAACGAGATATCCTTTGTATTCATGTCCCCATTTTAGCTTTACCATCACTGCTTTCCCAGTCAAACCGTTGAGGAATGGCTTGGGGTTTATTGGCATAGTAGCAGCCATCGTGACGAGCTTTATTTCTAAAATTAAGAAGGAGGAAGAATTTTCAAGAATTGCTTTCAGGCGATAGAGGCCTTTCATTTTAAACAGCTAACTGCTGCTAAATTAATTTATCTATAGAAAATTTGTAATTATTTTTTATTTCAACTATTATTCTTTCATCTATAAATTATAAAAATTCCTATTTATTTATTTAAATTCAAACTGAATTAATAGATGCCAATAATAATGTTAAAATATTTTTGTATGTATGTTAATTCTTTTTGAATCAAAAGTCTACTATTATATTTTTTATTGAGACTTCATATTTTTGGATTAAAACATTTATTATTTGCTTCAAAATGTTATTATTTTGTTAAATTCATTCTCTTTAGATGAAAATTTAACTTTTTTCTTGAAACATGAGAGATAAATTTGACCAGAATAGTCGAATTCTCAAAACAAAAACGAATTTTCTAGAAAGACGTTGCATTTTCTACCCGAAATTATTATTTAAAAAAATAACTTTCAACCAAAAATTAAATGGTTAAATTTTCAGTTAAAAAGAGGGGAACTTTTTTACTACAAAGATGAATCTTCAGTCAAAAAATAGAATTTTAACCTAGTATTTTACATTTCAACCAAGCAGTACGTTTTCAACAAAAAAAATTAACTTGATTTTAATTTTAAACACAAAAGAGTTTAATTTAATCAAAAAATGCACATTTTCAACAAAATAGTTGTATCCCTAACCCAAAGGGAATAATTTTTAACTATAAATTTGCAATTTCTACCAAACGAGATGAATTTTTAACCAAATAATTAAATTTTCAACCAAAAAAGAACCAAGTTCCAACCAAAGTGCTGAATTTTCTATCAAATTAGCAGAATTTACGACAAAAAAAATGAGTTTTCCACCAATAAGTGGAATAGGTAAATTAAAAAAAAAAGAAGTAAAAGAGTAACTTTCAACAAAATACTTCAATTTTCATCCAAATGGAGAATTTTTTAAATAACATGATAAATATTTAATAAAAGGGAAATTTTCAAAAAACACTTGAATGTTCAACAAAGCAGTTACATTTTACCAAAAAAAAAAAAAAATTAAATGTATACAAAAATAGATGAAGGTTAACGCCAGATGCTTATTTTCAATAAAAGAGTTTTTGTGAAATTCCTTATTTTTTAGTTGAAAATTGATAGTTTTAGTTAAAAATTTCATTATTTTTATAGAATATGTATCAATTTTACCAAAATTTTTGTTTTTCTCGACTGAAAAATTAACTTTTTTGTTGCACTTTTAACCTAAAAATAATGTTCAGCCAATAAGTTCAGTTTTAACCAAATAATCGAATTTTATATGAAATTATTGAATTTTCCTAACAAAAGAGACGAATTTTATAAATTTTCTATAAAACTATTGAATTTCCAGTAAAGAAAGATTTTTCAGTCTAAAATGAAAAAAAAATTTAACCAAATTCCTTAATTTTCTATCAAAGTAGATGAATTTTCAACTGAAAAAGATCAATATTCATTCAAAAATGGATAATTAAATTTGCAGTAAAAAAAAATAATAATTTTCCAACTGAAAAGAAAGAAATTTCCGACAGCATAGTTAAATATTCAACAAAAAAATGAAATTTTTAAGCAAAATGATGAATCATAAAAAAATGCATTATTAACAAAGTATTTTAAATTTCAAACAATTCTTAAATTAAAAAAAAATTAAATTGATTTTCATTTCAAATCCAAAATAGTTTACTTCAATACAAAAGACAAATTTTCAATAAAATAGCTGTATCCCAAACTTTGAACAGATTAATTTTCAACTATAATGTTGTAGTTTCTACCGAACGAGACGAACTTTTTACCAAATAATTAAATTTTTAACAAGAAAATGCGAGTTTTCAACCAAAAATGAAAAAAGTTCCAACCAAATTGTTGAATTTTCAAGTTCAGCCCTAAAAAGATCAACCAAATTGCTAAATATTCTATCAAAATATTTAAATAGTAAATATTCAACTAAAAAAGGTAAATTTTCAACAAAAAATGGAACGGTTCAATTTTCAGTTGAAAAAATTAATTCTCATCCAAAAAGACTTACAAAAGACTTACATTTTTAAACAAATTGTTTAATTTTCAAGCCAAAATGATCAATTTTTAACAACAGTTAAATTTTCAACCCAAAAATAATAATCTTCAACAAAAAAGTTTTAACTCAAAATATTCATTTTGGACCAAAAAACAAGGAATTTTACAAAAATATTTTAATTTCCAACCAAACAGAGGAATTTTTAATTAATAAGATAATTTTCCAAGAAAAAACCAATTTATACTGAAATAAATGAATTTTCTACCAAATATTTGATTTTACATTTAAAAATAATACATTTTTTCACCAAAAGTTGAATAATTTCATTTTCGCATAAAAAGTCAATTTTCTACAAAAAAAACAAATGTTCAACAAATTAATTAAATTTTCTACTAAATTATTGAATTTTTAAACCAAAAAGACGAACTATTTACAAAAAGTTAATTTTTCCCCCGAAAATAAGAATTTTCAACCATGAAAGAGTTTTTAATCCAGGAAGAAAAAAAAATTTTCAACCAAAAATACGAATTCTGAACAGATCAGTTAAATTTGTAATCAAATAGATTAATTTTCATCTAAAATAATAAATCTTTAAACAAAAAATGCAGTTTCAACAAAACAGTTGATACCTTAATCAAAACAGATAAATTTTAAACCAAACAATTACATTTTAACAAAAAACCATGAAAGTTCTACAAAAAATAAAAAAGTTTAACATCAAAAATACGAATTTTCAACAAAAGAGTTTAAGTGTTAATCAAATTTTTTTTCAAGACAAAATAACGAATTTTTAAGAGTTCAATTTTCAACATATAATTATTAATTTTGAACAAAAAAGTTGAATTTTCTCCCTTATTGAATTTTTAAGCCAAGAAGACCAATTTTCTAGAAAAAAGTTGAATTTTCAACCAAAAAAGATTTTTCAGTCAAGGCAGAACAAAATTTCAACAAAATTGATGAACTCTCTACCAAAAAACAAGGAATTTTAGAAAAATAGTTTAATTTCTACTCAAAAAGATGAATTTTCAATTAACAAGATTAATTTTCCAAAATAAATTTTATAACGAATTACATGAATTTTCAACAAAAATAAAAAATAATTTTACAAGAATAGTTCAATTTCCAACCAAACGGCTGAATTTTTAATTAAGATTAATTTTCCAAAAATAAACGAATTTATAACAAAAGAGATGAGTTTTCAGATAAAAAGTTAATTTTCAACCAAATCAATACGAATTTTTTACAAAATAGTTCAATTTTCTACAGATGAAATAAATTTTCAGCCAAAATTAATCTTCCACTAAAAAATGCAGTTTTAAAAAAGAAGTTCAACTTCCGATAACGCAGCAACATTTTCAAACAAAAAATGAATTCTCAATGAAAAATATAATCAGTTAAATTTTCAACCAAAACAGAAAAATATTCCAACTAAATTGTTAAAATTTCAAGTTACATTTTAAAAAAAAATCACGAAAGTTCTAAAAAAAAATGTTAATTCCAAAAATACGAATCTTCAACAAAAGAGTTAAATTTTTAATCAAATTGTTTTATTTTCTAGTCAAAATAACAAATTTTTAACAACATTTGAATTTTCAAAAAAAAAAAAAAAATATAACGAAATACATGAATTTTGCAGTTTTAGCAAAATAGTTCAACTTTCGATTATGTAGAAAAATTTTCAAACAAAAAATGGATTATCAATGAAAAATGTAATCAGTTAAATTTTCAAACTAAAATATTTTAATTTTAAATAAAAAACAGCCGAATTCATTCAGAAGTTATCAATTGTTAAGCAAATACTATTTTCAACGAAAGATTTGATTTTTAAATCAAGAAATATTTTTTAGACAAGAAAGAAAAAAATTAATTAACCAAATTTTTTATTTTTCAAGCTAGAAAGAGAAAGTTTCAACTAAATAGTTGAATTTCCAATTAATATTCATTTTTAACTAAAGAAGATGAAATTATTACCAAAAAAAGTGAATTTCCGAGAGAAAAGTTCAATCTTTATCCAAAAAGTATAACTTTAACAAAATAATTAAATTATTTTAATTATAATTGTGTTTATAAATATAATTATTGGAAATTTAATTATTTTGTTAAATCCATCCTTTTTGAATGAAAATGTAACTTTTTTCTCCAACATTCACCTTTTTTGGTAAAAATTTCATCTACTTTGGTTGAAATATCAACTAACAAAATTACAAATTCACTTTTTTGGTTTAATTTAAAGTAAAAATATTTGTTTGTATAAAATTTTGCTACTTGATCGAAAGTTACATTACTTTGTAAAAACTGAAATTTTTTTATGGAAGATTAATTTCGGCTGAAAATTTATTTAATTGGTAGAAAATTGAACTATTTTGTTAAAAATTAATTTTGATTTTATTGAAAAATAACTTTTTATCTGAAAATTAAAGTATTCCATTTTTGGTAGAAAAATCAGAAATTTTCTTGAAATGTTTGTCCTTCTTGACTAAAAACTGTTTCATGGTATGAAAATTCATATTGTCGAAGGGAAAATTAACTTTTTTTGTAGAAAATTCGTCTTTTTTGGGTTAAAAATTCAATAATTTGATAGAAAATTAAACTGATTTGTTGAATATTCGTCTTTTTTGTAGAAAAAAGACTTTCTACCCGATAATTAAACTATTTATTTTTTGGTGAAAAATGTATAATTTTTAGATGTAAAACCAAATATTTAGTTTGAAAAATTCATATATTTCGTTATAAATTTGTTTATTGTCGGAAAATTATCTTCTTAATTGAAAATTCATCAGTTTGATTAGAAATTAAACTATTTTTGTAAAAACATTATTGTCTTCCTCAACAGAAAAATTTTTCTTGGATAAAAATTCAACTTTTTTCTAGACAATTAGTCTTCTTGGCTTAAAAACTCAATAAAATTCATTAACTATTTATAGTTAAAAATTAATCTGTTGGTATGAAAATTCATATTGTCGAGGAGAAAATTAATTTTTTTATAGAAATTTCGTCTTTTTGGGTAAAAAATTCAATTATTTTGGTAAAAAATGTATTAATTTTGTTGAAATTTTTGTCTTTCTAGAGTGAAAAATGAACTTTTTTGTTGAAAATTATTATTTTTAAGTTGAAAATTTAACTGTTGTTAAAAATTCGTCATTCTGTAACGCACACAGCATCTTTTTTTGTAAAACTGTCATGCTTTTTAGTTAAAATGTAATTGTTTGGTTAAAAATTTATCTGATTTGTTTGAGGAATCAACTGTTTTGTTGAAAATGCATTTTTTGCTTGAAGATTAATTATTTTAGATAAAAAATTATCTGCTTGATTGAAAATTTAAATAATTTATTTAAAATTACTCTTTTTGGATGAGATTTAATTTTTTTAACTGAAAATTGAACCATTCCATTTTTTGTTGAAAATTTATCTTTTTTAGTTGAATAGTTATTATTTAAATATTTTGATAGTAAATTTAGCAATTTGGTTGATCTTTTTTTCTTTCAAGGTTAAAAAGACTTCCTTGCTTGAAAGTTCAACTACTTGGTAGAAAATTAAACTATTTTCTTGAAAATTATACGCCTGAACTTGAAAATTCAACAATTTGGTTGGAACTTTTTTCTTTTTTGGTTGAAAATTAGAATTTTCTTGTTAAAAAAAATTAATTATTTGGTAAAAAAAATTCGTCTTGGTTAAAAATTCAACTTTTTTATAGACAATTAGTCTTCTTGTCTTAAAAATGCAATAAGTTAGAAAATTCCATTATTTTGTTTGAGGAATCAACTTTTTTGTTAAAAAAGCATTTTTCGGTTAAAGACTCATTATTTTAGACAAAAATTAAACTGTTCCTTTTTTTTCTTTCACGTATGAAAAATCTTTCTTGCTTTAAATTTCGACTATTTGGTAGAAAATTAAACTATTTTCTAGGAAATTTCCTATCTGAACTTGAAAATTCCAATTTTTTGTTAAAAATTCAACTATTTGGTTAAAAATTCGTCTCATTCGGTAGAAAATGCAACTTTATAGTCAATAATGATTCTATTTAAGGTTAGGGATTATTAATTATTATTAATTAATATTATTTTACGTTAACTTATTGTTCAAATTGTTAATAAAATAAAATTAAGTGACTAATAATTATAATGTTATTTAGCTATTTTATTGAAAATTTGTCTTTTTTATTGAATTGAACTGTTTTGGATTTGAAGTTAAAATCGAATTCATTTTTTTTAAACTAAAAATTGGTTAAAATTTAACATACTTTGTTAAAAATTCATTTTTCCTGAAGATTCATTATTTTGCTTAAAAATTAAGTTATTTTGCTGAAAATTTAACTATTCTGTTGGAAATTTGTTTCTTTTTAGTTAAAAAATTGAATTTTTTAACTGCAAATTTAATTATCCATTTTTGAATGAATATTGATCTTTTTTAGTTGAAAATTTATCTACTTTGGTAGAAAATTCAGAAATTTAGTTGATTTTTTTTTAAATTTTAGACTTTAGAATTTTTCTTTACTAAAAATTCAACAGTTTTATAGAAAATTCATCTCTTTGGATTAAAATTCGTGTCTTTTGTTTGGAAAACTCAATAATTTGGTATAAAATTCAACTATTTAGTTAAAACTGAACTTTTTGGCTGAGTATTATTATTTTTAGGTTAAAAATGCAATTCTTTTGTACAAAAAATTTCTTTATGACTTGAAAAGTTAACTTTTTTATTCAAAATTAGTGTCCGGCATTAACCTTGATATCTTTTTAGAAATAAAAATTTTTTGCGGCTGAAATGTAACTGTTTGGTTGAAAATTCAAGTGTTTAAAGATTACTTTTTTTAACTGATCATTTGCCTAGTAAATTCATTGGTGGAAAAGTGATCTTTTTTTGTCATAAATTCCGCTAAATTGATATAGAATTCAGCAAAATGGTTTTTAAAAAATTTTTTTTCTTGGTGGGTAAATCATTCCTGGGTCTAAAATTCAACTATTTGGTTGAAAATGAACTTTTTTGGTGAAAATTCATATTTTTATATTGATCTTGGATAAATATTTAAATCTTTTGTTGAAAATTTATTTAGTTTAATTCAACTGTTTTTTATTAAAAATTAAATCTTTGACATTTAAAATTAAGAATTTTCGTTTAAAAAAATGTAACTGCTTTGCGAAAAATGGTCTTTTCGGGTTGCAAACATCACTATTTGCCTAAAAATGTAAATATTTTGTTGAAAAAGTATTACATTTAATTGAAATTTTTGAATGTCAATTTCATTTTGATAGGATAACTGCTGAAAAATTAATTTATTACTAGAAAATTCGCAATAAGTTAAATTAATATATTTAAAAATAAAATCAAAGTTTCATACTTTAAGGGATTTAAACTTATAAACTTTCATAAGATTTTAATTTAAAATTGTTTATTAATTCAAAAGCTTTTTTTAAAAAAGGAGAAAATAAGAAAAAAATGTTTGAATATGCAAAATTCCAAAACTGAAATCAGTAACAATGTAAGAATTATCAAATTTAAATCCCACTAATTTAGAATTATAATTTTAATTCAGAAAAAATTTAATTTGACAAATGTAAAAGCCGTGAAATCCTTGAAATTTGGAGTCGAAAACACTAAATGTCGTCTGAATATCTTAAGTTTAATTTAACAACAAAAATAAAATCGTAATCACGCGATAAAAAAAATATAACAAATACTAATGAGTCAATACAATAAAAAATACACAAATATTAATTAAACCCGTCAAAACAATGCGTCAATTTCAGTCCAAATTGAGGTTATAAACACAAAACTAATTTTTAATCCATCTAAATTGCTCCAATGGATCCCTAAAAATATTCAAATAAATATAATACGCCTTAGTAATTAAAAAATATACTTACATCTATTCAAAAATAGGAAAAAATCTCAAAAAATATCTTTTTTCCGAAAGCGTGTTGAAGCCGGAATTTTTTCCTCTTTGTATACAAAAGGATTCGTTTCCAATCTGAAATTCGATTTGTCCATCTTTAAGTAGTCATTTTTTATTGGCTCTTGTCATTCATGTAAACGCTGAGACTAGCCAGCCGCGAGATAGCGCTAGTTGATCCATTGAAAGTACCGCGAAAGTTCAAATTTTCTAAATGAAAAATTGCTTTTTTTATACAAATTGATCACACTTTTTTTGGTTTATTCATAAAACAAGGTAAAAGTGTCATTACTTCAGTTTGAAAATAAAAAAATTTATATTTTAAGAACTGGTTATTTTTACTTTTGTTTCTCTGAATTTGATCAATATAATCTACTCAAAAAACATTTCAAAGTATAATTAAGGTAGAAACAAAAATATTTGGTACAAGTACTCAAAAGTTAGTTTTTTTTTCATTTTTTCAACTACAAATTTAAAAATTCAATTTTGGATTGATAATTGATCTTTTTTATATGAAAATTAAAATAAAATTGTTGCCTTTTTTCTCTTTATCTGAATTTGACTGTTTTTAATTTTAAATCAAATATTTTCTGGCAAGTTGCACTGCTTTATTAAAAATTAATGTTTTGGCTAAAAAGTTATCATTTAAGTTGAAAATTAATTTTGTTGTTGTTGAAATATGAACTACTTCATAAAAAAATCATTTTTTAGGTTGAAGATTCATCATTTTAGTTGAAAATATTTTCTTAATTCAAAATTCGACTATATGTTGCAGAATTAATTTATTTTTTGAAAAAATGTAACTGCTGGCATGATAAGTTGGTCTGACTTTGGCATTGAATTTCATTAAGAAAATGCAAAAATAATTAAAAACCTGATGCTGTTTGCAAATAAACAGAAAAAAAATATTTAAAAATAAGAGTAACTATTACTAATTATTTTAAAAGAAAAAAGTGACGAAAATATGTAGTATAATATGAATAAAATTTCATTTTTAGATACGTTTTGAAAGCAGCTCGAACTTGACGTTTCTATGATTTATTTTGCTCATATCATTGATTTTATTATTTGTACTTGTTAAAAAAATTATTTATTGTTAAAATTAATAATGTAGCTAATGAAAAAATTGATAATATTTAAGACCTCAGTGTCAACAATTTTAAACACATATACAAGATCAGGAGTATTAATAAAATATGTGACACTTATATCCAATATAAATATAATAATAATTAAAATAAGTAAGACTACAACTCAAATTGCATAATAAAATATGTTTGTACCTTTAAGATCTTAACAATTTTAGGTTTTGAAGGAAATATTTTTAAAAAGTAATGGTAATTGTAATTAAAATGTTTGAAGGAATAATTTGGTAAACAGTCAATGACAAGACTAATAAATAAGAAAATGAATTAAATATTATTTAATATAATGTATATATTTATTTAAATTGAGCCAAACATCATATATGCATTTATATAGTTTAATAATGTATTTGTTGCTTAATCTTAACAGGTTTTTTCTTGCTACAGTCAACCTCTTATAGCACTTTTTTCGTTTATAAATGTCCAGAGCCTTCAATTTTCGTCTGATTTTAAATTTTTTGATTTCAAATTAAAGTTTATTGTATTCAAAAGAGCTTAACGCTCCGAACTTTTGTCTCCTTTATTTGTTTATTAATCATTTTTCTACTCAAATAATGGAAAAACTGAAATTTTTTACATAACCATTTTTTACGCTTTAATAACTGATCAGAAAAACTTTATATTGTCTTAAATGTATGTTTAGGGACTTATAGAATTCAAATAATTTGTTTATTATTCCATTTATTTGTTATATAAGAAATTGTTATCAAATTGAAAAATAGTCTTATTATCGGCAAACATTTTTTTTACTAAAAGTGCTTCACATTAATGTAGTAATGACATTAAATGACAAAACTATTTAAAAAGTTCATAATAACTATTGTTATAAACAATTCTCTTTGGAAAATTTTGGAATTTGAGAATTTTTAAAATTACAATTTCCTGGAATCGCCAGGGCGACTTCAGATATTCCCTAAAATAATAAATATTTTATAAAATATAACAATTTTAATTTTTGTAAACAAATTAGATAAGCAAATTCAACATTTTGGCCCTTTCGTATAGAACTTTTTTTTTGTACTGGAAATATTTTAAACTATGGACGAATGACTACTAGTCACAAAAATATTAGAAAAGTTAACAATAATCGCTGTTGTTAACAATTCTTATCACTAAATATTTAAGCTTAACGTTATCAAATTAAAATTTTCTTTGATGGCCAAGTCGGTGGGTTATTGTGAAAAGATTTTGAATTGAGTGAATCTTAGCACGCAGTGTTATGATTCATTTTAAATCTATTGTGATTGAAAACCTGACTTTTTCCAAGTGAAACTGCCAACATTTGGAATTTTTTAATCTCAATCGTTTTTACTAAATATTATTAAAGATATATTTTTTTAGGAATATCCGTAACCATTCTAGTCATTAAAGAAAATTAAAATTTTGATAAAACCTTACATTTGAATATTTTGTCACAATTATATATGATTGAATTAAATTTATTTTTATTCGAAACAATTTAATCAAAAGTTGTCGAAGAAAAGGCCATAACCTCCGAAGTCAATTTCCTTACTCTACTTCACAAACAATACAATTAGAAAATTTTCCCCATGTTTTGTCTCATTTTAATTTTTTTTGTAAAAATTGAAAATTTGTAGTATAAAATTTGATTTAGCTAATTAATTAATAAATAATGTAAAAATTCATGTCATTAAAAAATTAATTTTTACATTTTAATAATTTTCAATGATCAAATCTAATATATTATTATTGTTATTCTACTTACTATCAATTTTATGTTACAATCTTCAGAAAACAGCATTAAATAACACCTACATTATGATTTTCATTATATTTATTTACTATTCTCTTAGTGCGGAGTAAGTGGTGACACACCTCTCCTTAGAGTAACTCTAGCCAGACCAACTTATCGTGGCGCCATCTGTTGGAATAATGTTACCGCCATTTCCCCTGTGTATCGTAGGAGAACCAGCCCTGTGCATCTCTCCATATTTCAGATTTTAAGCGGGGCGTCCCATGATTGCAGAATTGCGTTGCGTTTTGCGTAATGCGTCAATTTACTAGACACTTCAGCCAATAATATTCTCCTAGTCATCATGGGACGCCACCCCAACTTGACCCCGCAACTGTCCTAAGTTGATTAGTTCCATAATCTCCAGCGCGGCACTAGTTGTCCCATCACTCCCTGTTTTTACCAAAGATATGGTTTTTACATAGAAAGCATTGGGACCAGGGTCGGCTTTACGGCGAGGCAACCGGGGCAAAAGCCCCGGGGACCCAACATGATGAGGGCCTTCACAAACCGTAGATTCAAAAATTCTATAGCAATAAAATTTTCATTGATGATTTAGCCTCTAAGAAAGCACGTAAAGTGTCATTCACTTAATGACAACAAATATGTGTTTTAATAGTGTTAATATATTGTTCGAGGGTATAAATGAAATTAGTAATAGATATTTATTAATTAAAAGGGTCTCTACTTTTTCCTTGTCCCGGAACCCCACACACCTTCATCCGGCTCTGAATGGGACTAAATCACTTTTTTTATTTTTTAGTAAACAAAATATTATTTCCGATCAAAAAAATTCTTGAAATTAAAACAATGATACTCATTTAACATTTCAAAATACTTTTCCAATAATTTTCTATGAATAATAAACACAAAATATGATTTATATCGTCGTAAAATAATCCTGCAAAGTGGAATATATCTTAGTTTTGAATTTGAATGAAAAGTAAAATATGATTCTTAAAGTTTATTGTCGAAAACAAATTAACAATTTTATTAATGGAATATAGAAATCCTGGAGAAAAATTTGATTAGTATTAAGTTTGAACTTACCATGTGAATACTCTCGCTTATGAATATATAAAGGATATAATGTATTTCTAATTTAATTTAAATAAATTTACATTTGAAACCATTTTATTTAATAATCAGTAAACAACAATAAAATAAATTTCTTTAATTGCTCTCGTTCCTCTGAAAAAATAGCTTTTCTTAACAATTTGAATTACTGCATTTTCAGCTATAAAAAAGATTATATTTAACTTTTTATTCAAGTTCAAATCTAATATTCCACTTTAACAAGTTTATTGGGTGACGTTTTAATTCATGTTTTCCATTAGCATTTGTTTACATTGTTAAGGGCATTTGATACTTAGAAAATTATCGATTTTACCAGTTTTAGGTTCCAACGGCTTTTTTTCTAGAATAATGAATGTTTTGTCTTTAAAAATTTGGGAAATGATAGCGAACATACTAACGGACGTCCCCGCACACTTTAATATATTTTTTTTTTCAAAAAATTTTTTGATATTGCTAACAACGTGTGTATACTTGGAGGTTATGTATGTTACAATTTTCCTGTGCGTTACTTCCAAACTACACAATATTTTTGGCCGAAAACTTTGGACTTACAAATAAACATAGTAACTAATCTCCCGGAACTAACCTTGTTTGCAGGCAATCAAAAAAGTTTATTTCATAAATAATTTCCCAGTGGCGAAAAATTGAACATTAGCAAAGATATTTATTATCAGAGATGAGTTGGGAGATTGCTCATGTAATGGAATAAGAGACTACGTCAAAATTCGACTGCTAAAAGCGCAGTTACAATTATAGGAGTTACCATAAATGTAAATGATGTACTGCGTATTTATTTACCACTCGAATATTAAGTGTTTATTATATAATTATTCTAATGATTCACAATTATTAGTGGGTAGTTATATAATGAAAATTACTTATTTATTGTTTAAATTAAATTTTTTAATATTATATCGTTACATAGTTATTTATATGCTATAAATCATAAATTATGACTTATAATTTTAATACATCACCGGAAAAAGTTTTATGTTCACCTATTTTTTAATGACTGAAAAGTTTTATTT